>NW_016690216.1:1122280-1249255 GCF_001604755.1 Lepidothrix coronata
TACTCTTCCTGCACAGAGACTGTTCCTGCAGGTTTGACAACCCTTGTTAAATTTTCATTTAATCACTTTTCAAACAATTTTAACTTTTGGCATGAATGTAATTACAAGCTGCTGGAAAGAGCATTTTTTTGCTTTACTTAAATAAGCTGGGTTCTTTACAGGATCTCCGGATCTACATTATGAGAAATTACAATCAATTATTCTCTTCTCATGTCTATACCACTTGCAATCTTAAAAACTTCCTTTATATGCATCTTTCTCATTTTTCCCCTCCAGGGAGCAAGAAGCATGGTCTGTTTGGTCACTTCTGGAAACCATTCCATCCTTGCTGACTTCCAATGCATCATTTCTAAGACCACTGTCTCTCAGGAGCAGCAGAGAGCAGAACTGCAGATGGAACACATGATATCTTTATAAAGTGGTGTTAACAGTTCAATTTTTTTTCTCTATTGTTTTCGTATTTGTCTTTTTGACAAAAGAATCAATATTCTGACTGAATCATTCACAGTAATTCAAATGCTGCACACCCCACTACCACAGATAAAAGTCTTTAACAGTCCATGCCTGTGCAATTTATAAGTTTCCTCCTCCACTCATATGGGTCAGTTTGCCTTTAACAATACTCCACTAGAGCCATTTCATGTGGTCAGAACTGCACAGCTGCTGGCTTTAGCAGGTTGTTTGTACTCTGTTAAGTATTTTCTTTTGTCACCTCACCATTCACCCCAAAACACCACAAACCTCTAGAGAACTGAAATACCTCTCTGCAGGAAAAGCAGTTCATGTAATCCTTGACATCTACGTACCTTCAGAAACCTTGGGTAAGCAACCTGGCTGAGGTTTACTGTAAAACTGGCTTACATTATACTTCCCTATACACATATCAACTCTGCCTTGCAGATTTGGGATGGCAAGTTTCCCCTCCGCAAAGTTTGCACCGATTCTGCCTCACCACAGTACACACACCCATTCTGTTCTTGACCAGTTTTATTCTTTGCTACAATTCAGACTTGCAAGGCTGAAGTTCTCAAGATTTCTTCATCCCTTATACCCTTGGCACTTTTTTTAAAAGAAAAAAAACCCCAAACTACTGACTCTACTCTCCCATTCCTTTACTGGCAAGCCATGAAATTTAAAACTTATTAAATTCAAGCTCCATTAAACAGTTCAGCAATTTTAGATTTTAGACCCTTTAAAAACTCCTAATACTAACAAGTTAATAGGAACTTTAGTTTGAACTTCAAATTGGGATTTTTTTATCCTGATTTGTTTCTTTTAATTCCTCTGTGGGAAACTTCCTCAGCTTCCATAAACAACAGAAAAATTAATTAGATATTTTGGCCTTCTTCAATAGCTTTATATTCCCCAAATACTTTTGAGACACTATTATAATTTACAACTGCAGATATGGGTGTGCTTTGTTTGCTATTTGTTCATACCTGCTTTATCGTAAAGTTTTCACGAGCTTTTATCGATACCCGATATACACTAACTGTCAACAAACACATGACGAAAATCAGCTCTAAGCATTTTGGTCCTTTCAAAATGTCCTCAATCTTCTATCACTCCTTTTGAAATAAAATATGGACTTCAGTGAGTTTTTTTCAGGACAGCTATGAAGCTGAATTTGAGACTATGTTTGAGCACATAATGATGAGAATTCTATTACAGAGAATGCTATCAGTTCTTCAATTGCTGCATCTTAAACCAATTCCTGGGTTCTGCTCAAGAAGGACTCAAGACCTGTTCAATACATCTTAACTGAATGTTACCTGTCAATGCAGCTGAATTTATTTACCTACCATGACTAAGCTTTCTATCAAGTACAGTAAATTAAACATTCATACCTACATAATCAATGCTCTGTAATTAAGACTTCTCCACAAATTATCCCTACTCATTCCTGGCCTGTTAAGACAGCATCCACACCTTAAAATTACTGACACTTTCTCGGCTGACCATTTTTAAAGACTTCTGCCATTCATATACTAGCAAGCATACATTTCTTTTTGACATAGTTACCTACTGATGAAACTATTTCTTGACACTTCTCTGTTATTTTCTACTATGCTCTATTTGCCCATTTGCTTGGTTGGTGACAACCGAAGACTGAAATAAATGTTTTACTAATGCTTTGTATTTATTCTAGCAAGGACAGGCTGCTGCTGCAGAACAAGACTGGCATTATGTTTTTCAGTCTTGTTTCTGGATCATTTGGCAGTACAAACAAAAGCTACACATCCCCTCTTCACACAGCCCACCTCTTCAGTAACATTTTGTCATGTAACATGATCCTTCAAACATTCCTGCTTTTTTCTTCAAAAATTATTTTTCAGGAGTAAGCACACATGCATAGCAGTGATGATGCATCCTTATTCCATATATTTTTGAAGTATAACCACATATTACTATTATATACAAGTTTCACAGTTTACTCAGGGTAAGAAAAGTAATTACACCTCTGCTGTGCCCTCCATAAACACAAGCATACAACATATTAAACAGGTGTAGTATACATACAGAACAGACTCATGGAATAAAAGAAATCCTGGCATATGATTATTCTAAGCCAGCCATATGAGCATATTTATCTCAAAGTAGGTATTTATTTTAGCTGCTAGAATATTTTTTAATAAAATCCGGAGTTAAAACTGATCAAACTATGGGTAGTAACCCTCCCCACATCCTGCAAAAAGCATGAACATTTATGCTTTTTGATTATCTTCCTTATGAAAGGAACAAGCATTTGCTATAACATTTTCAATGTCTATGAGGTTTCCATTCACCTTTCTGTCAAGCAATCAGAACTCTGGTTTGTCAAAGACAAGACACAACCAAGGACAGTAAGATCTTGTGCAGTGTTAAGTTCTAAGAACAGCTAGAATCAATTTAAAAGATCCCTTCGTAATATGAGGAAAAATCTACACTTTATTTTTAACCTCCATCCTTGCTGTAGATGAGTACATTTTTTTCCCCATTTGTAAATGGGTAGTTTAAAAGGCAATTTAAAAGTTGGAAATTACTAAGTTTTGTTTCAGACTTAAATACAGGATACTTTTAAGACCATAATACCTTGAGAAATGGCAAAAAAACCCCAACATACTCCCATTAAGTAGCCTGTTCACTGCAGTAACTTCAAAAGCAACAAAATACATGACACTGCAAGACTCTTTTCCATTTCAAGTACTAAAACTTTAAAGGTCACATGTAAGTCTATACATGAATTATACTACTAATTACAAGAGCATTAAGCCACCTCCCTCCTGCTGTAGCTTGAAATTGTAAGACAATCATTATCTTTTCCAGCTACAAGAAGATAGGCAGACCACAATTTAATGTGTGTCTATAAAATTCATCAAGTTATATCTGACAGCAGAAAAAGAAAGGATAACAAAGAAGCATGGACTTAAGTTTATTTTCATGTCTATGGTGTGCCCCTCAAAAAGGTTACAACCATATCAAATTTGTAATTTTCACCCACACAAAAGTTTGTATTTGTAATAGAAAGCTCAAACTTTAAATCTGAAGTCCTGATGTGAGACGTTTCAAATGAAGCTTTCAAGGTGATCACTAAAGTCTAATTTCTCCATTGAATTCTGATATAAAAAGCAGCTCAGACTAAGATTCTTGAAAGAACAAAAGAAGTAATAATATGAGTACTGAAGTACTTTGAAATCTCCAGTGTGGTTGCTTTCAATACAGCACATATGCATTAGATTATTAATACAATGAAACATTAATTCTCCTTGTTCCTTTATTTACATCCATGAAATTTTTTGAGAAAAGTTTAGACCACATAAATTAAGACAACTACTCATGTGACAACTATTCTTTCTTTTCTCACGTGACAATAAGAAGACAAGTGGAAGGTAAGATCACCACTACACAATATTGTTAACTCCATCCATGCTGCAAACTGTGCTACTAAGTGCTTCTTTTACCACTGCTTACCAAAGTGTGAAGAATTTAAGGCATTCAGTTCCATATTTACTGGATCCACTGGATCCATAGTTCATAATAAACTATTACGAAAAAATTTATTTGCATTAACTACACAAATTCTTCTATTTAACAATATAATTTCTATTTAACAGAAAGTACTTATACTTTCTACTGCACTGAGATTGTGCCTCTTCTACTCATTCTTTAAGAGCATTTTAGGACACACGGTTAAATAAAAGCTGTTATAAACAACAACAGTCAGTCAAAGAACCTGTCACCTGCCTCAAGTTCATCACTGAAACCCTGGACAGCAACCAGGCAGGCAGCAGCTTCTGCTTTCATGTGATAAGGAGGTGAACAAGGATAAAATGGTCCAAGTACCGCTCTTCCTTCAATGTAAAAGACTGTTAATAATTTGAATGCAGATTTGGTTTTGAGCAAGACTCAGGGATGGAGCTCACACTTAGCTCCTCTTGTCTTCTTTTCTGCACGTAAGATACAAACCTGAAGCTTCTCAAACATTGTTGACCGCCACAATCTGTTTTCTCCACAGTGTTAGGTACAATTTTAAAGAAAACTAGTTCTCTTTACAGCAAAATTTCTAGGCATTCGAGATCTATTTATATGCATAATTATGCACACATAATCACACAAAATAAAGTGCCATGTCTTAAATCGCAAGTGGAAAACATCTAAGTGTCTCATTTCACTGCAGGTGAAGAAAATTTTAATCATATGTCTCAGACACTTAGATAGTCTTTATTTAGCTTTCAAACTTTCATGCAAATGCTGCAGCTGTCCTATTCCAACAATTTTACTTAAGGTTATAAAGCTCTGTTTCCATTTCAAAATAATGAAACCAGAGGTTAATTTATTCCTATCTATTTCCCATACACCACACAGGATCCAGTACAGCATTCTTGCAAACGTCACAGTCATTAGCCAAACGAAGCAAGCCAAGTTAAGGCTGCATTTTCCAGCTTTCCTGAGTTGCAGAAAAAGCCCAGTGATTTTATGCCAGCTGATCAGTTCATGCAACAGTAATACCCAGACCTTTCTACACACTGTTAGCACCTGCAAGGTCACTTGCCAGGCATGTAGAGGTGTTAGTTTTACATGCAACAGAACCATACTTTTGAAAAAAAAAATCTTCACTTGAAAGGGCACTCCCATTAGTTTATGCTTACAACCTGCATCAAAAGTACACTGTTTTGTGCAAATATCTGTGTTAATTTTTAGCACATTACTAAAATTAAAACATGATAGGAAGCTACAAAAGAAATCACACCAGTGGCACATTACTTATTTTTAATTTACAGATTTGAAACTCTGAGAGTGTACCTCATACTATTCAAGCCCTGTAGTATAAAATGCTATTTAACATCTTCAGTAAACCTTAATATTTTTATCTCAATTTCAAAGTCTAAAAATATCTCCTCCCTAGTATCTCTCAAAGTGTAAAGCTGCACAGTGCAATACTGAAGCATGCTGGTCATTCAAACATTCAGACATTCCTAACAACTAAGTGCAATGCTAACTGACATTCAGGAGTCACACATGTACTTCAAGATGAAAAAAAAAAAAAGCAGTAAAACGCTCCTGTATCCAACACTGGCTAAAATCTCTTGACATGAAATATTTACAAACCTAATTACATTTTTATTTCTAAATGAAAAGAAGGAATAACATTACAAAACCCGTTCAAGATCATTAGAACAGCAAGTGCTAAAGACAGTACATGCAGAATTCTTATTATTAATGGATCATCTTTTTGAAACCTATCTCCCTTTGAGGAGACAGAAAAGAGAGCTTGAATAAACCCATTTATCTCAATGGTGAGTATTTTCAATTATCTTTAAAATATAATTCTTCTGACATAAGAAAAGCATGAAATGAAGAAGACTGAAGAGCACAGGAGAGCAGATATGATCCATTTGAACAAAAACAAGTATTAAATACCATTACGTCAATAACTGTGCAATCTGGTACCCCATGAGTATACATGATAGGTAGAGTACCAGGAATGCAGGGAGAGGAAAGAAATGAAACATTCTGAACTAAAATCACTTCAAAAGAGAAAAAAAAAAAATGTCCAGACCAATCATGATCTAAACGTCTTATTAAAAGACACTCTCGGGTTTGGAAATAATTTAGTTCTGCTATTAAAGCATGTATACAGTTCTAAAATAAGAAGCTCAGACAAAAAACAAAAAACCCACCCATGCACGATAAAACAGCTATAAGCTGTATCAGGTAGAGTTAGTATAAGCTCCACATTCCCTACCCAAGCTTCCACATTGCTCTTGACTACAGCTTCGTACTAAGAGCTCAGCATCCTCAAGGTTTCAAGTTCTTTTAAGAACTCCAGCTTCCCAACCGAAATTTCATCATCTACTAATACATCCACACTAAAAATAAAATTTAAAACTTTAAATTAAAGAAAAACAGCCAACAACACCAAGCCCAGAAACCCCTGAAGGAAACCAAGCAAAATCTCCAACACCAAGAAGAATTCCTAAAAGCTAAGACCAAGTGTGGACTGGAAAGAAGTAACATGAAGAAAGGGGAAGGGAAACAAAACTAAAACCAAACCAAACCAAACAAAAATCCCACACCAAATTTGTCAATATTTATCAATTCAAATGAAATTTTATCAAGTCTTTTTTTAACAGTTTGGCAGTTTTTACTGTTACTCATCACTGAAGAATGCAGGGTTTACAGAAGACTAAAATGTGCTGGAAAAACTCAAAACTGTAGAGGGCCTGCCTTTTTTTTTTTCTTTAATCTTTCTCAATAGTTTGTTGACTATCAATTTTGTTCTCACTCATATCATGTATCAGTCACTCCACCTCTTTGCCTGGGATCAACATTAGGCCAATACACAAGAAATTACATAGGTAATTTCTATTCATACTTGTAACAATGCTGGCACAGTAGCCGATGTCTTCCAGTCCTTTGGAATTGTCTTGGCATCCTATGATTGATTAGAAATCAATAAGAGAATTGTGCCAGATTTTTCAAACTCTCGGATCTTCACAGGCCTATTTTTAGCATCTCTTTACATCTATGCTCAAAATGAAGAGTATCATATAACAAGTATCATCAATGCCTTACCCCTCAAAACAGATTTTTATTTAATATTTTCCTGTGTTCCATGAAGATATCTATAAAATATATAGGTTAGGTGTTGTTTATTTGGTTTGGGGTTTTGTTTATTTTCTTAATTTTAGATTCTGCCATTAGATGTTTTTCATAGGAACACCACATACCATTTGTTCAATTATCCTTGTACAATATCATCTTTCTATGAAGTCCCACAGAAGCATTTTATGTTTTCCCTGATTGTTTGGAGACTTTTCATATGTATGTGATTTTTCTTAAAGGTCTGGTTTGCCTAAGAGTAACCTATAGTTTCTTTTACTATTTACTTATGGAAATGAACCACAGATTAAATAAGCTACACACAGAATACTTCTTGGTCTGTATGCATCCGACTAACACAGCTGTAACACATTATTTTTGGCTTTCAGACACACACAATAGAGTTCTGCCTTCTTTAACAGATAAAAATTATCACACCTCTTACTCAACTCTGTTTGCTCTGTTGTACCTCCCCTCCTTTCTTGAATTCTGCAGAGCTGTGTTTCCCAAGTCCCTTCAGCCTATGATGCTCTACTGACAGTAGCTGTCTTTCCTAGACCAAAGTATTTTCTCTCTGCAAACCACGAATTTACATGTCACACAGGAGAGCTTTCGTCTGGATGCAGAAAACGTGAAACTCCTTTTCCCTGCCCACTCAATTCACCAATTTAGGGCTGGCTGTTACAGAATTGAATGAGAGTCATGTACAAGTTCGCTGGTCTCACTTCCTCGCTGTGTTTGTTTAAAGTGCAGACTAATCAACAACCCAATAAAAGTATCAACACCAATAAAACACCCAAACTGACAGCTGGGTGCCCCCCAAAAAGAGAAGCCTTCCTCATCTAGCTCTTTATAAGTCTGTGATTTCAGCTAGGATGTTTGCCAAGAACAGGGAAGAGAGACTGACTAGAATGCCACTGGCTGATGCTCCCTCTCTATGAACACCCATGTGACTGACAATCCTTCCTGAAAACTACACAAGTGAACATATTTAACAAGGTATCAAAATACTATCTCAATACCAGTTGTTCCCTGAAGGATTCCAGAAGAGGTCTGGAATGTTCACCTGATGTCAACAATCAAGCTAATTTTTTTTTCAACTATATGTGAAGAAGACTTACAAGAATGGACACTGTTGACATCCTGAATGAATGACACAGTGGTTAACTGGAGACAAGAACTAAGGGAAGAAATTAAAAGCTGACAATTACAGCAGTAATACACTGGAAGTGTGCAGAAAGAAAAATGAGCTAGAACAAAACCCCACGAAACAGCAAAGATAGTTCTTAGAAGAAATAGATGCATTCTGGTCACAAAGCAACAACTTCTCATTTTAAGCTTCAACATTCCAGTTAGAGCTCTAAAATATGCAGCAGAACAGAGGTATTTAAAAGCTGTCCTGTGTCACAAAGATATGTTGAAGTCTTTCAAAATTAAATTTTAAAAGATAGTGAAAATCGATGCTAAAATTCAAAATACCAAAGGCTTTAACCGAACACATATTTCAGAATGAAGTCAAAGTTACACCTGAAAGAAATACCATTTTTATCTTCCAAGACAAAAACCAAGTATTTGATACTCATTATCCGTTAACATTTTTCCAACCCAGATACAATCCACCTTGTTTTCTACAAATGCGTTCTTACATGCACGCTGCCAACCATCCCCTTTCTCGAAGAAGCTCATCAGCATTACCATTCTGTCTAGCCAAGATCTGATTGCATTTTAAACAATAAAAATTCCCACTATACACAACTTTTCTTAAATTAGCCCCATAAATTCTACATAAACAGTATCTTACACATCAAACGCAGAAGGCAACCTGGAAAGCAGTTTATGGGGCCACCCAAACTTACTGTTACCAAGTCAAGTTTTAAATCTTTGCAAAAGTAGATGAGACTGAAAGCCTGCTAGTTAAACCTCAAGCTTAGCAAAGCAAGCAAGAGGAGGGAATGGCAGCTGTAACTTTTAGGGGTTTGGTTGGTTTTTTTAAAATATACATCTTGGGGTTTACTAGCAAGAAGTGTCCATTTATCCTCCTTGCTTACTTAAAGATAAATGTTTCAGAAGAACAATTACAACCAGAAAATAAATTTTCTATGGACAATAGTGACATATATTGTGAAAATACATGCCCTTAGCACATACAGACAACAGACAATGGTACAGATCTCTTTGTATTCAGCAAAGACATCAAAAATTCTTACCTTTGGATTCTAAAAAAGGACAACTAGTGCTCATGAAAGATGGGAAGGCAGCCTACCAAGAGCATCACTATCCAAATTACACTCATCCTCAACTTCTCCAATAAAATTAATTTCAGTGCAGTAACATGATAATGGTCTTTGAAATGTATTTTTACCTGTCCATCATAGTTTAGGAAGGTATTTTCCAATGCACCCAGCATTTCCTACACATAGATGCACTTCAGTACTGACTGTTAACCTAACTTATTCTAATATACATGATCATATGTATATGTGAAGGACACAAGAAGATGAAACTAGGATCTAGCAAAAGGGTAAAAAGAGAGACAGAAACATGTATGTAGGTGAGACTTTCCCAGGTCATTTACAAATCTGTGCAGATAAGGATACAGATGAACCTTCCTACCCCTGGGTAAGTCCTACTCCAAATGTTACCTGTTTTCACAAAACCTAAGATCCACTGCTTAATTATATCCTGCTGCCTCATCTTCCTACACGTGCACGTAATGGCAGCACAAACTGAACAGAGCTGTTACTTTCACACTGCATGAGACCTACATCATCCAGCAGGATCCTTGCATGACAGACTAAAATAACCCAAGGAGTGCTAAAGAGTCTTTCAAAACTAAGTTCCAGGCCTCTTTGGTTGGTAGTTCCAAGAACTCCAAGAAGCACTTGCACACTTTTCTTTGAAGCACGTACTAGGTACATATCCACATCATTTTACATGACTTGAAGTTTGGAGTTTTATGGAAGAGTTGCTTCACTCCCAACTTGTAGTTGATTTAGCAGCTTTTATACAAGCGGGGGATTATGGTTTGCTTAGCTTGGTCCTATGAAATCACCTTTCCAGGCAGAAAAATACACACTCCAGATTCTGACACAAAGCACTAGCAAGTTTTGTTCAGTCTACTAAAAACTTTATCTTCAGATGAGGATCTTTTGCCCCCCAAAACCTTTCATGGATTATGCAAACACAGCATGTTTACAGTAAAGTTTCCTATACTGTAATATGCCTGAAAACCAATACAGAAACAGCAGTGGAGGTAACTCACTGGAAAGCAGCTTTTAAATCTAATCCTGCTGACAGCTTGCTGCCTAATGCTTTCTGCAAGTGGACAATTTTAAGGATAAACTCATTCCTTACCAAGATTAAGAGTTGTTGCTATGCAAAGAAACAATATGAAGTTCTAAATTAAGTCTATTACATTAAGTGACTAAAGAAATGTTATGTTTTCTACACAGAGAGAATATCTTTCAGAAAGGACAACATTACACGAAAAAAAACATTAAACTCAGAGTCCACTGTTCTGTATTAATCCAGACACAATCTCGTGAATCATCAAACACAGGATACTACAAGTATCAGGCTTAATTTCATCCCTGTTAAAAAGCCAAAGAACATCTATAATTCAGGTTGCAATACTTAATTCATATTTTGCTTTCTTATCTTCTAATAGACTACAAAAATGGTCACACTAGAAGAATTTCATTTTAACACCTGCTCAGAGGTCAGACTGTCACAGTAACATACACCAGGAATGTTGCAGGCTTTTTTTTAATCTAAGAATTTGTAAACCAAAAATAAATGATGTATAATCTTAACACAATTAAGTGCAACAGCACAGATTTATAAGAAAATATATGGAGGTTAAAAATGACAAAAGGATATTATTAAAGATTCTTTAAAAAAAAGATTCTTAAAATAAAATATTCTTAAATACTCAGTCTAAAAAGCAGAGCTGCAATTTGTTTGCCTATTGTACAGGAATACCGTATTTCTGGTCAGTGCTTGCTCGTTTCTCAAATACTTCGATAGGATCTTATACAGACAATGTAAATAGTGGATTTAGGGAAAAAAAAGAAAATATTTCAAAAAATGAAATAAAAAGGAGCCTGGATTAGTAACAACTACTAGTTAGAATATCTGACATACTACTAATAAGCAACATTTTACTACGACATGCAATTGTAAAAAAAAAAAGACCTTAATGGCTGAGTTTTGTATTAATCAGATAATTTCAGTGAAGGTCAATCAACTAAATATTCAGACTGAAAAAAAAGGTGTTGATTTGAAGATATGTAATTACTGCCCTGATTTTTCCAAGTTATCTTTTTATTTAACAACCACTAAAAGAAAATCCAATAAAACTGTAAAGTCAGACTTTGCCAGATTTAACACCAAATTGAATTTAACTCTAAATTACTATTTTACTAATGTTTCATCATGAATGTTGTTGCTCTCCAAAATAAAGCAATTTCTCAGGAATAAAAAGTCTGTACTGCTTGCTTAAGGTGGCAAAGAAGCGTCCAGTTGAAGAGGAGTCTCCAACAGACAAGGAGCTAGATGGACAGAGCACAACATGTGCATCCTACTTGCAAAACTATGAAATGCTATGAAAATCTCAGCTCAGCTTTCACAACCAGTTGCCCCACATGTGAAATAAGGATGATACCTACTTTCCTCTGAAAAGCTTTTTATAGCTAGACATGAGCACTACTCAAGAGTTACATATTGCCACTTCTGAATTAGGAGTCTATCACACACAAAACCAGACAATGGACCACACTACATTTAAAATCACCAACTATACTTTGTTGTGCCACAACTGAAAAAAGTTTATTTCACTAAGACTCTGTTAATTAAGATCACGTCTGATATTTTTCAAGTTCATGAAGCCCTCCTATATACTTAGGTAATATACACAATCTTGTATGTCTTCTTTTCTGCTTCAATGGCTTTTATATCCACATCATAATGTTTTCCTATTAAGGCCCCAATCACACGATCAGATCCATAGGAAAAGGTTTCAATGAAGCTGTAGGACAAAAATCACTGGGATGTGTGCTTGGGGGTCTCAGTTTACCAGACATTAGATGCAGGCTGTACAGTCTAGAGGGCTTGTTTTATAATCTGTGTAAAACACTGGAGGGATCTGGATGATACTTAAAACAGATCAAGCTACTGAAATAAAGTACAGCAGAAACACAAGATTAATATCAATGTCTAATTCTACAGATGACATGCAGGCTGGATATAAATTTAGTTTAACAATAAAACCCCAAAAGTTTCTCTGCTGTATTTCTAAGTTGAATGCACAATCTCATGTCAACGGAACGGCCAAAGAATTACCAGTTTAATCCCACCTGCATAAATCATAAGACTACTGTTGTCACTATTCTAGTGACAAGTGAAAAATGTAAGGGGAAAACTCTTTCTGATCAATTTTAATTTTTAAGAAATAAATAGTTGAACTACGGTTATTTCTGCCCTCGATCTGTCAGGGTCTTTTACACACAAAGAAAACAAGAAGAGGACTGTTCTTTTTTGGTTGTTTTTTTTTAAGTACTATAAAAGACAAATTAATAGAATGACAAAAAAACCAGCATGAAATTACTTATATTAATTTTTAAAACAAGCAAGTTTCAGCTTCATGTTATCTCTTCAAACAAATCCATTTAAACAAACATTATTCCTGTACAAAGTCAAGATAATTATCTCCAAGCCCAGAAACAATTACACCAGAAAGGGAGGGGCATAATCCATTTATGTATTATTTAAATAAACCAGGTCTTTCTCCAGAAGTCTTTCAGTAAATATGTCCATATTGTGCCACACAGGTTCAAGCCCTGCCTGTAATTGTCATGTCAGAACTGTGAAGCCCAAGCTGTCCTTTTACGCTGCCTGTTATTGGATGTGTACGTGTGCTTTGTACTATCCAGCACTTCCCTCACGCTCCCAGACGAGGTGGTGCTGACACAGCTGCACTACAAACCCAATACCCCTCCTTCGGCCCGAGGCGGGCAAACGTTTCCACTTCTTGGGAATCCAACAACATGGGGGGCTGGACTAGGTGATCTCCAGAAGTCCCTTCCAACCCCAACAATTTTGTGATTTTCCGTGGCCGCTCCAGCTCTGACATGCACGAAGGAAACCCCCTTCCCCATCAGTTGTTTCTCCACCAGGAACGACTCGGTTAAGGTTCTCCTTGGCACATCTCCCGGACCATCCTCTCCCTCTCTAGCCTTCTTTCCGGCTGCGAAGGGCCACCAGCTCCAGACGTGGCCCGGTGTCATTGTCTCTGCTCTCTGCCACCCCCGCTTCCTCACCCGTCCCTCCTCCCCCACCGCTGCCTGTCACCTGCTCCCTCCCCGCCGGTCGTCTGCTTCCAGGTCAGCTCAGCTCAGCTCCCTCTCTGCCTATTCATCCTGCGAGCGGGGAGGAGGAGGAGGAGGAGGAGGAGGACCCGCCGGGCGCTGCAGCGCCCTCGCCGCCGCTGTCAGAGCGGGGCCCTGTGCGGAGGGGCCGCTCCCGGCGATGCTCGCCCGCAGCCCAGAGCACACACACACCGCCGGGGGCCTGTGGGGCTCTGCAGCACGACGCAGACCTGTGCCACGGCTCAGCCCGCAGCCTCACTTCCCTTGACCCTTCCCCGTCGGGCAGCCCCTCTGCCTCGTCCCCCCAGAGGATCCACAGCCCCCCCGCAACACAAACACACACAGGGAAAGCGGCCCCCGGAGCGCACCCCGACCTCTGGCCGCCCCTTCCCGCCCGGGCTGCGCCTCACCTAAGGCCACCTCGCATGCTTTGCGCAGCTGGGAGTGATGCGCCTTCTTCACCTCCTTGTCGGCCAGGATCTTCTCCAGGGCCCGGGTCAGAAACATGTTTTTCGTCTTCTTCCCTTCATACATGGGCGCGATCGAGCCGTGAGAAGAGGAGGAGGTGGAGGGTGGGGTGAGGAAGAGAGAGCAGGGCACCGGCCGCTCCCGCCGGGAGCGCTGCCAGGGGCCGCGGCGGGCAGGAGGGAAGGGCTCCCTCGGAGGGCGCCCCGACGCCCGCTCGGCGGCTCCCCCGGGGGAGGCTGGAGTGGGCCCGGGCAGCGCCGACAGCCAAACCCCGCGGCTGAGGGAGGACGAAGCCTTCTCCTCCCTTCTCCTCCCCCGCCCCTGCTGCGTGTGTGCGCGGACGGCGCCCGTCAGTCCCCGAGCCGCCCCCGGCCCGCGCCCGCCTCCATCAGCACCGGCGGCAGCAGCAGCGGCGGCGGCGGCCGCAGCAACAACCTGCCCTCGCCATGTTGGAAGGAAGCGACGTCAGGGCCGCAGCCGGAGCGGGAGGAAGCGGCGGCCGTGTCCCGGGAGGGAGGGCGGGCGGGCGGAGGGAAGCGAGAGGGCGGGGGGCACTCGCCTTCTGCCCGCCCCGCGGCCGCGCTACAGGTGGAGCGGATCCGCGGGAGGCAGCGGGGAGGGCGGCACGGGGATGGCTGCTGCCACCTGGGAGCTGGATGGGGAGGAGGGGCAGGACTTCCCTTCCGGGCCACCAGCGCCAGGAGGAGGGGGAGAAGGAGGAGGAGGAAGAAGGTTCCCCCGGGATGCGACACCTTCCCCTGAAAGGCGGACTCCTCCGGGACTGGGGCAAGGGGTCTCCCTGGGAGAGGAGCTGTCGTCCTTCCCCGGCCGCCGCCTCCCGTGACAAGAAGCGCCCAGGGCTCCGGCTCCCGGGGGCAGCGAGCGGGGAGCAGCCCCCGCCCCCACGGGAGGGAGGAGCGCCTTGGGTTGCGGGACGCGTCGGGGCTTCCCGGGGCGTTCCTTCAGCCTCCTCCAACTCGCAGGGTTTGGGCTTCGCCTCCGCCTCGTCCTTTGGCCGCCTGCCCGCACCCGTCCTCGGCCGGGGATGAGCGCTGCACCTGCGGGTTCGCATGGTGCCCTTTTCTTATCGCCTGCATCCTCTGCCTTTAAAATGCTGTCATCCGGCGTTTTTTCCCATTGCACGTGCACTAGGAATACAAAGCAAAAACAAACAAAAAAAAAATCAAAAAGCCAAAACAACAACACACCCTTCACTTACAAGTAAACAGTGCCTTTTGTGATTTGTTACTTTAATAAATCGTCGGAAATTTTTGTAAAATTATGGAGGGGAGGATGTTGTTATATTTTGGTTTGAGTGGTTTTTTTGCTTGCGTTCTTTGGCCCTTTTCCCTCCCAGAGAGTGAAAGGGTAATCTCTTCATGCTTGGTTTGGAGCCAAAAAAAGCTCAGATTGAAGCTGACTAGCTGCAAAAACATCATAAGGGCCAGCTTTTGCACTCAGAGGTGGTACACCAGTATTTAAAAGTAGAATTTGGCACTAACTGAAGCCAGCTCTGGTTTGGAAAATTTTTACCTGATTAAAAAAAAATAATTGGAAATGGAAGGACAGAATTTCTACATATAACTTTTAGTCAGTGGGACACGGCTATAGCATCAATGGGCAGAAAGCAGAGATGGTTGTGGAAACCGGAGGCCATCTCTGACCTTGGAGAACAGAGAGCCAGCACACAGGAAAAAGGTTATCCCCAACTAACTTTCACAGTGTGTTCTCTATTCCTGTGGTCCTGCTGCATCAGTCTTCCTAAGTTAGTCCCAAACCCTTCCTTATCGAGAATTTGAGATAGTCTGTCCAGGCTGTCATGCCTCCATGCTAAGGCCTTGTAAGCAAATCTGCCAGTTCATTTGAGCACCTGTTTCTTGGTCTACAGTGGAGCAGTTGTAGCTGCATTAGCAAAGCTACAGTAATCCCAGCCTCCTAATGAAGAGGCAGCTAATGTTGCTCAGTGTGGCTTTAACCAGTTTCCCAAATGAAAAATTACTTGTGTCAAAATGACTTGCTGCCTCATAGGTACCTATATTTGGACTTTTTAAGGAATACCCTGGCACAGGGAATTCTGCTAAAGCTATAGCTGAATGGTAGGCCCGAATGTTAGAGCAAAATGCTTGTTCTGCTGAAATTACTTGATTTGTACCAGTGGCTTTTTCTGGTCACTGTCAGAACCCTCAGGCTATTTTACTAGCCAAATGATAAACAATATGGAAAATAATAAGAGGAAAATATGTGAATTTAGCATTATAACAGCTTTGTGAGAGAGTTAGAAGTCACATCACCAAGCACATTGATTCCTGAAAAAAAATACACAAGTTTTTAAAATTACCATATTCAGATTGCATTGGTTTATTCAAAATACTGTGTCTTCAGCAGCACAATTGCTAAGCATAATGGAATTATTTCTACTAATTTATTTAGTGAAAACATTTTGCTTGTTGGTTAAATATCAATTTTTTTTTAAGTACATATGCAAGTTCAGAAATACAGATGTCAAAATAACTGGTCTTTCAAAGCTGTGCACTAGTGACTACGTGGCAGGAGTAAGAATTTCCTTGGAATTCTTGCTGGTGGTTTTGTACAAACCACTTGAGTCCAAATTTCCTTAGCCAAGTCTGAGCTTGCAAGTGTTATTTAGTAAATGGAGTTTGCTATTGATTTTCACAGTCTATTTAGCAGAAATAGACTTGCAATATCGTGAAGACAATGGGTATCTGTACATAAAGAGCACTGAGCACTGCAGTTATCTGTTTTGTTCATATTAATGTCTGTTTTCATGTTCTGTACATAAGGTAGTTTTACATGTAAAATATGTTTTAGTTGAGCGTACAAAATTGCTGCTGAAGCATCAAACTACTGGAGAAAAAGACCTGTCAAACAGAGACTCAGTTTCATGTCTATTAATCCTGCTCTAATATGAATAGATTAAACTGCTTGTTTTGGTTTGGGTATTTTTTAATGTGGTTTGAATCTTCAATTTCTGTTCTCAGGTTCAAAGAACTGCTGCTCTGTTGACTCAGTTTATAGCTTGGCACAACTGGATATCTACATGCTAATCACAAGGTAATCACTATCCAAACCTCACAGCAGTGTGGAGCCCGTACTGAAGGACTGCATCTGAAATTACACAGGAAGATCTTATAAATCCCCCGTCCAGAAGGTCCAATTTCCTTCCAAGAGTTGAGTCAATAAGGATGGAAATGACAGGGCAACTATGATATAAGCATTGGAGATAAAAAGACAGTCCCATGTTCTCATTTAGAGCCAAGATATGAATGGTGATCAGCTTGACTGCTGGGTCCCAATGCTTTGAATAGTCAGTTGTTATGACAGCTCGATGTACTAGGTGAGTCAGGTATTAAAATAATGTTTGGTCAATTATAAGAAAAATCATGGGTCTTTAAGGAAGCATTTTGAGGGCAGATTTTGTTACAGAGACTTATAGGCCATAAGGAACATGTTTAACTCTTTGCTGATTACTTTAGAAGCTAGTGGTTTATGTCTAGTGAAAGGAGAATAAGAAAACTCACGAGAAAGAAAAGGTGAAGATTTAGAATATTTATCTTACGTGGATTCCTAACTAAAGATAGAATTATAGAATCATTCGATTCTATAGAAACGACCTTTAAGATCATTGAGTCCAACTGTAAACCCAGCGTTGCCGAGTCCATTACTAAACTGTCCCTAGGTGCCACATTTTAAATAAATACAGATCTTTGCTTTACTAGTAATTGGCATGAGTAAATGTCTGACCCAAGGACTGTAATCCTCACAGCTGCAGAGATCCCTATTCAGTTGCTGGTGAAGTTCTGAAGGTGTGGAAAAGGACTGGTAATTGTTTTTTCTGCTCAAACCACGAAGCGTGCTGGGAATACATATGAAATATTATAGTTGTCCAATCAAACCTAAGAAATGTTTTGTGGCCAACAAAAAAGAAACATGTTGGTATGCATGTGCTAAAGCACAAAAGTATTACTGATTTTTGGAGCCTTTACGTTTAAACATAGAGCAGCACGAGAGAAAAATTGTATTTGAGAAACACTGCAAAAATTATTGTCTATTACGTTTTTATTTACAAGTTAATTGGAATATTCCAAAAGCCATTTATATTGTTTCATATATTTAAACTGTGGGCGTTAGATACTTGTTTAGTAAAAAACTGTAGAGAACTTTCCCTGTGAGAGGGAACAATTAGCACCTGCTTCTGATGGGTTTATGTACCACAATTGTATGTAGTGCTTGTTTGAAAATGCTGAAAAACTAGGACTTTTAAGCCTTTTGCTTTAAAGTCACATGGGCAGTAAAAGGGTATAGTAAAAGTGCAATCTCATGCTTGGAACAATCTGATGATTTTCTGCTGTTCAGCCTCCCAAAGGGAACTCTTTCACCTATATGAGCTCTCACCCCCTTTATTGTGTTGGTCCAGTTGTGCAACTGTGCAATCTGTGGTCCAGCCAAAAATCAGCCTTATAAGAAAGTTAGTTTTCAGTGGGATCAGTGAATTGATCAGACTTACCTACATATTCAGTAAATCTTACAAAAGAAAGGGAGCAGGGAATGTGGAGGTCTGCTGCTCATGGTGGTACTGTCTTCTTAAATCATCTTGATGAGCTTTGAAACAGCACAGTAGTGTTAGACTGTGATCACTTTAAGCTAGAATAAGACAGAACTACCACTAAAGGATTCGATCCTTCCTACTCCTACCTGTATGTTTCTTGCTTCCTTGGTCAGTGTCAGCATTTGCATTGCATGTTGTGAAATATGTGATGAATTATATTCAGAATGTAATTAGATTGAAATTAACGTGACAAGAAACAGACTATTTCTTAATCCAGATATATTCCATGTCCTGATTCATCAGGCAACCTCACAGATGTTTGTGTTAGCTCAAGTGTGAGGACAACACAAGAACAGGAACAAGAAAATGGGTAAGAGGAGGGCAGGTTAGCTTTTCTTTTTTGCAACAGTATCGGTTTATGTCAACTTTAAGCATTGTTTAAACTACTACTTTTAATATAACTTTTCGTGAGTATTTCCATTGTGCAAGAGACCACTCAGCCCTGTCTCTGTGTGTAACCCCATATATAGGTGGGATGGGTCTAAAGGACCAGTGTGTTCATGCCAGTGTATGTGAACCTTTAATTATGGTGGCTCAGTTGTCACCTTCTTTAGTTGCAGAATAATGCTTTGCATCTGTTCCTGTTCTGTTTTCGTGCACCAGATGCAGATAATCAGTGCGTGATGGATCAGAGTCCAGATGGGTTTGACAGATGGGAACCTGGAACAGGAGAGAAGCTGTGATTATAGTCTGCAACTGCAGGCACCTTGGTGGAGAAGGTTCTAAGTCTCTTATTGAAAGCATAAGATTTAACAGGTCTGCTGGTGATGCTTGGTCATGTAATACTGAGGTACAAAAGAGGCATTTCTCTCTGTCCCTTTGTGGACTCCTAGATATGTCACCCTAGTAAAAATAAGTGAACCATAATTCAGAATATTCACTGTATCCGTTATGCAAAGGAGTGTAATCTGTCAACCAAACTGCAAGAGATAAACTCACCATAAATGTAATTTAATATTTTTAGTGGGGTTCTTTGTTATTGTTTTTTTGTTGGTTTTTTTTACATAAATTCAGGAGCAGAATATAAGAAGTCAGTTTGTTCACAGAGTGAATATTCTAAAAGGTTGCAGTATATCCACTGCTGCACTGAAAGAAGGAAAAAGCAAATTTCTATTAGCAGATGGAATATGCATCAGTAAGTAATTCCTAGGTTGGTTCCACCAAACATTTGTATGAAAGCATATGACACTCTGGAGTGACCGGTACTGAAATAAACATCCATCACTGTGAGGGGGCTCTTTCAATATGACAAATTTATTCCTTAAAGCTAAAAAATACGGAGTCTTGCTGTATTGAAATACATTTCCAATACTACAGTTAAGTGAGGATACATAATCCTAGCAAAGCATGCTTTTTGTCAGGCTATGACATATAGGAGAAATGTCAGAGAGCAGTGAAGATAAAAATCCCACCTCTTGTGGTTGATGGAATAAAGCTTTGAATTGTGGCTGGAAACTGTGGAGGATATCAAAGGCTCATGACTGTAGCTTGCATGTAGGTAGTGGAAGTTATACTGTTGCATTTTCTGAAATGTGATTCCTCTTTGCTAGGTCTTTTTTCTGTGAGAATACATTTTCTTCTAGCCTACCTACAGGAGTTTTCAACTTCTTTCTTCAGCATCTTGCTCCTGCTAATAGATAAATAATTCAGTTTCCAGCTTCCATGGCACCTCAGCATACTGTTCCCTTATACCATGAATGAAGAGGGAATATGAGTATCCATCTTTAAGACAGAATGAAATACGTTTTTAAAAATTTGTCATGTAGGGTTTTTAAAAAAGTTTCTTAAGTAGTTTTACAAACTTAGGAGCCTGATTATGGATGTATCAGCCATAACTGTCTAAAAATGTGATTTTCTGAGGTCCTCTGTTGGAGAAGAGTGTTTCTTTTGGGGAATGCAGAAATGAATAGTGCTTCTTCAGCCTGAACCAGGAACCTACTATACAGTTGTTGTATGTGAAGCTATGCAAATGCAAAGGTAAATCCAAGCCAGTACTGTGACTCCTTCATAATGGCAAATATTTCTGTCTCTAAATGCCAAGAACATAAAGCTCTGGCAATTTCCTGAGAGCCTTTGGACTGCAAAAGAAGACATTTGGAGAATGTATGGCAAAGCTAGCAATAAGATCCACTGATTTATTGCTTCTCCCAGCCAATTCCAGCAGATAAAATTGCTAAGAAACTATAATTGGATTTTAAGGAGAAACTATTGAAGGGGGGGAAGCCACAACATGATTACCCTTTTTCCTGGGAGGTGCCGTCACTACCATTATGGCTTTCCTAGTTTTCTCTGTGGATGTGAGCCTGGTTAATTAGTTATCTCACCAAACATCTGTAATAGGAAGAACTACCATAGCGTATGCTTATCCTGCATTCTTAATCTTCAGTTTCAGTTTAAAAAATGGGAATATTCTGACTTGTGACAAATAAGAAAAGTAACAAATTTACTGAAAATGATGACTGTCCTACCTTAATATCCTAACTTCAGACTCCTGCTGGTCTTTGTAAGTGATGTGACATGACCAGTGTAATGCATGCTGAGTTGTCCTACAGATTAGTAATTAAATACCCTAGATACTGGGTGCATGAAGCATTAGTTTGAACCTAATTTTTATATGTGGAATGACTCTTTTCCCCTTGATCCGAGGTAAATTCAGCATAGCACTTTAGAACTTGTGCATTTTTAAATGTTTATGCAGATCTCTTTCAATAAGCTTCTAATAACAAAAGAAAGTTGAAAATGAAAAGCAACTGAGAAAAGTTAAATGGGATTCAGCCGGAGAAAAATATCCCTTTAATCTCTGCGTAGGGTAAGTCAAATGAATAATAAGGATGGTTTCCAAATACTTTAATATCCGTGTTGAAATGCTTAGAGAGAGAGGTCATAAAAGTCATGTGAATTAAGGTACGAAGCAATGAGACTGAAGCAATAACCACTTTTGACTGCCATGAAATGATCTTTGAATCTGCCTGATTGTTTCCTCCAGCAACTGTAGTGGGTTATTTTCTGTCAAAAATGCAATAACTGATATTTCAGCACATACATTATAAACTGTGGGCTTTGTGGCAGGAATGAAAGATTTTTAGTATGAATAATTGAAGATAAAATTGAATGGGTGTTATAGGTACTCCTGACTTGAAGAAAGACATTAAAGAAGCACTGTAGTGATTCTTTCTAGTATGCTGGTTAGCTAAGTATTTGCTAGATATGTATTCACTCAAATATTTTTACAAGACATTTTGAAATACCTGCAACAGTTTTGACTAGACTTCCAAGGTGTTTCTAGTTTCAAGTCAAGTGTCACAGCTGATGTGCGATCTGGATCATGAAAAACTGGACTGACTGGCTCACAGCAAGTACGATGGATGGTTTTTCATGACATTGAAAGCTGCTGCTGTCTGGGTTCTGATCCAGGTAGACCTGGAGTGTTTAGTTTTGTTATCTGGAAGTTTGTATTATGTGCTGTTTCTTGCTTAAAGTTTTATGATTTTAAATTCCCTCATACAGGATTAGGGACAGTGGCTATCTGAAAATGTTGCTGTGCCGCTGGTGGGACTGTTGAGGTGCAATTTATAATTGTTGTAGCTGAGAAAATCAAACAAACATTGTTGGACTACTGGGCTCATACAAATCTCATTTATTATATTTTATGAGACATGCATCAGATAATTCTACAGGTTCCTCTGAATCCATAGAGCCATTACTGATTTTTGTGACTGCTTCCCTTCTCAGTTCCTGACAAACGTGATTTGAGGTAAGTTGTGGTTACCAGTATTGCAACTCTTGCTTAAACAAGAGTCCGTGAAGGAGCCATAAAGGCTTATGCAGAGCCTTTATGATGGATACCTAACATACAAATGAACAGTAATGATAATCTTTATGGTGTTTTATATGTACCTGGACCAAACTTGCTTCCTTGGGAAGCTAGCACTGGGACTAGATTCATTTTGCAATAAAAGCGTAGTTACATGAATTTAATAGCAGGTTATAGCAGTAGAGCCTGAACTGGTCTACTTGTTCTGTGTGGGATAAGGGCCATGCCTCTGGATGGCTGCAGGTGTCATCCTTAAAATGTTCACCTGAAAAACCCCTTCTGTTCGTTAGTGCCTTCTTCCTTCACTTTTTCTGGTTTAAACTCATGCCAGCACATTGCTTCTCCTTGGCTCACCATTTTAGAACAGAAATAATATGTGGGATATTAATGCATGCAGATGGCATGAACACAGATCTAAGAAGGATAAAATATAGGGCAGTGTTTCAAAAGGAAGCATGCTGGCAGTAAGCTCTCATATGCATGAGGTCAGCCCAAGTATGGATACTTAGCATGGGCACCTGGAATTTCTGCTTTTTTTGGTGCAGCAGTATGTGTGGCACCTGCAAGGTAGCTTCCTTAATCCTAAGGCGTAATAGTTCATGGAGAAATATATAAAGGAGGGTACACAATTCTGCATCATTTTATAATAGCAGTTTGAGGCATTCATGTCACAAAATACGAGACTCCACCAGAATTTTCCCCAAGTTTGTGGATGCTTAAAGTGTGTGTTTTCCCTTCTTTTTACTGTAGTGCTGGAGTATGTGTGGCACCTGCAAGGTAGCTTCCTTAATCCTAAGGCGTAATAGTTCATGGAGAAATGTATAAAGGAGGGTACACAATTCTGCATCATTTTATAATAGCAGTTTGAGGCATTCATGTCACAAAATACGAGACTCCACCAGAATTTTCCCCAAGTTTGTGGATGCTTAAAGTGCGTGTTTTCCCTTCTTTTTACTGTAGTGCTGGATCAAAGGTAGAAGATTAAAATGCAAACTGGCTTTAAATTTTCAATGCTGTATAGGAATGTGGTTGTGTCCTTTGAAATACGTGTGAGCCCTCTATGGAAGCTGACTGTGCTCTGGTTTAAAAGTCTGAGAGATAACAGCAATGTCTTATAAGCAGGCTTTGAGTATTTGTGCATATTTGGTAAACGTGGTCACTGTGTGAAATATAATATTAAAACATTCTTGTGTATTTGCAAACCTAAATGTTGTTGCAATAATTGCAAAACCATCCATTAATTAAAAAAAAAATCACAGAACACAGAAATCTGTAGTCACTAATTCTGTGCATAAATTCTGAGGTTGTTTTTACTCTGTCATTTACTAGAAAGTATTTAGCTCACTCATACAGTTCTAATAAATGTTTTGCCATGAAGCTATGACTACATTTTATTTTTCTTGCTAATAAAAAGCTCAAAATGTGTTTTCTTTCTAGTGAAGATATTGAATTCTATAAGAAAAAGATTGGTTTCTACAGGGGGAAGGTGAAGAGGCTAAATCTTACTTTGAATATTTGTTTACTAGTCTCCATTAATGATCATTTGCATTAAACATTGAGCTGTTCTACTTTCTTATAAAAATAAGATAACATTTTCATTTTAAACTCAAGGAGTGCTTTAAACTCAGTAGCCTTTAAATATCACGTAATGCCTGCTAGAAACTACAAAAAGGGATAATTAACAGAGGAGGGTGACTGTTTAGAGGGGTGTCTCCTATGGATTCAGCAGGCAGCTGACAATCAGGCAGCTGCTGGGGTAAAATCCACAGAAAGACCATGAAATTTTTCTTCCAGACCAGTGAGAATTGAGGCCTGCCACCCCATGGGATGAATACAGAAAAACAGAAGATGAATGGTGGCATTGGTTATCCTATAACACCTTGTTCCTTAGTATCTTCCATTACTGTACCCCAGCAGGAGGTACAAGGGTGCCTGGTTTTTTACCAGGAGGATTTACTGCGATATCTCAGAAATCTCAAGTAAAGCTTTCGGCTGTAGAATTATTGCCAGTTGTTGTCGATATGCTGAAATACAGTGATTTGACAGTTAGAGGTTTGGATCTTTTTCATAGTGGTGTATATGATTGTCAGGGAACACCTAAAGTGAAGTACAGAGAGATTCATAACTGAGGTATGTGAGCCTTGGTAGGTAATACTCTTAATATAACAAATTTGCAGAGTTTAAAGTTAAAATAAATATTATTTATTTATTGTTCCTTTTAAAACAGGTATATACTAGGCAAATAGACTGACTTGGCAGTGTTAAAATAATTTCCCACACTGAATGGGAAGTAAAATGACACATATCCAAGAGTTCTCGCTTTCCTTGCAGCCTTGACTTCTGTACTCCAGTGAATCTGAGCATGAAGCATGATTTAAATAGATACACATTGTCAAGATTTAGGGAAGCCTAAGAAAGGCTTCCTTGGAAACATTCCTGTATAAATCTCATCTCCTGGGTTCCAATGCTGCTTTTTGCTTGGAATTTATTACATGTCTTTAATTTCATACCGCATGTTGGTTATGCTGCAACTTTATCCTTTTCAGCTATGGTGTCAATCTGTTCTTGAGAAGCTGTGTACTTATGGAAGTGCATTGAACTGCAGAAGAATTGAGAAAAATCATCTTTGTGTGGCATTATGGGTGTCTAATGAAAAGTGGAAGAAGAAATGCACTTCTACCATGCAGAGGGATCAATATTTTGATAAATTTTATGACAAGCAAGACTTTCCATAAAGGAAGCTAATCTTAACCTCTTCACCTTTTTGTATCTTATAGGAGATACATGGTTCTTTTTACACTTATGCATGTTCCCTTGTGGAAATGCCCCCCATATATAATGCAGGCAACTTCTGCTAGTTCTGTATAGAATCCACTGCTCTGCTTTTTCACATAACAGCTACCAATCTGTTTTTGTTGTGTTAGACTTTGTCCACATACACAGCTGCAGAGGTGGAGATAAAGTGCCAAACTGCATGGAGTGGGAAACACTGGTATTACCAGGTAAGTTAGTAAGCATTACTAGATAGATACCTTTTACCTCTTTCTAATACCCACATCCACCAAAAATTAATTATGCCACAGGGTTCCTGAATAATAATTAAAATTAACATTGTCCCCATGTACTCCAAAGGCAGGTAATTTTATTTAAGGTAAGAGAAGCTTGATTATGTGCTCTGACACCATCAGATAAACAGAGAAGTGATTATCTTCATTTTAATGTCCATCTAGTCTCCTCTGCTTGTTACTTTTGGAAATAATCTCAGCAGTATCTGTTTATTTTACTTACTCAGGATGAAGTTATTTTTATACTCCTAACAGAGTGTCAATCAATCTAAAATTATTAGTCTCTGCTTGTTTGCCAATTTTTTTTCTATGTTCCTCCACCTGTTTGTTTAGTCATCAATAGCAGTTCACTCTCCCAGTATGCCATCTGACCCATCACCTCTGAGTTTTTCAAACATTAACCTTATTCAACATTATTTTCTTTCATCTTTCTTAAGTACTGGTGCTTCAGTGATTTTACTCATGGTTAAAAATAAAAATGCCTTTTAATACTAGTTAAAGTAATCTCTGTTTCTCTTGGGACATAGAGTCTTACTATTTAATTTGGACTTTTCCTCTACTCCATCTTATAGAATTCTGTCTTTGCCTTTATTTTTAAGTCCTTGTACCAAATGAAAATGGAAAACATGCTCCAAATGTTCCACCTTTGATCTGTGCATTCAGAATTAGCGTATGAAGATGATACATGCTGTACTTCGTATGGTTTTGGACAAAACCTTGCATTAATAATTTGTCTTGTGGGATTATTTTTTCCCCCATGTACCTACAAACGGTTACTTTTCAACAGAATGGAAATCACTGAATCCAAAAAGGAATTTTTAAGAAATTGGCTTTTGGTGTGACCTTCAACAGACAGTTCTCTTCAACAGAGCGTTACTCTTGTGCATATTCAGGCTTCAGCAGTGGTGGATTGTTTACAATTCCAGTAGAGGCAAAAACCCCCAAGATAGTGATTCCATCAATTTTAAACAATGCTGTTTCTAAAGGGCTGTGTGGCAGCAGATCTGCAGCCAGGCACACCAGCAGAAGAGCCCTTCCCTGGTGTTGTGCAGAAGAGCGTGAAATGAATGGGGACCTTCCCTTCTCTGTTAAAAGTCTGACACAGACTAATGTTTTTTTGAAAAGTGCAGTCCTGACAGCTATGGAAATGTGATGCTCCTACTCTCAGCTGAAGAAGAGAGAGTTGTAGAAGAACTTCCCAACATTCATTAGCCAGTCTGCATCAAAACTGCTCTCTGAGGAGTATCCCAGGCTTCACACATGTTTGCAGCAAGGTCTCTGCTGAGACATCTCCTGAAGATTGTGCTTATTATCTGCAGTGTTGGTAGGTCTGTGTTTGACATGTAGTGAACTGCATCCGCTGGCTCACTAAACAACCTTCAGCATGATAGCAACTTCAGGTTATTTCTCAGCTTCTTGGAAAAGAGATGTCATTTTTCAGAAAAGAAACCTCATTGAAATAAACAGCTTCAACAGAAAATCTTTAACATGTGTAAGAGAATGGGGTTTTTTTGGTCTAAAACTACTGTTTTAAAAATGTATTTTTGCAAATGGTTAATATATAGAAGAATTGTTTATGGGCTGAAGTGGTTTTAAAAATTGTGGTGGTAGCTGGTATGGATCTGTAGGCTCTCCAATACTCTGCTTAATGCTACCAGACTTTCCAGGCACAGTTGCAGACATCCCTTTGGTCACTATGCAATGGTGTAGGACCTTCTTCATAACCAGTGAGGTAATGAAGGCTTTCTGTGATGCAATCGACATTGCGAATTGGGGATTTAACACCCCCTCAGAGCCTCTACCCTAAGTGTTCATAACAGCAAAACCCAACCTCTGAGCTCTGAAGGGTGCAGCACACAAAGAGCTTGTCCCACGAGAGGAGCTCATAGGTGGTGTGTCAATGGTAGTGGCACGTAACCCACAGAAGTGCACTGCAGCAACCCCAGGAGGAGAACTTGTTGTGTTGCACCAGTGAAATAGCATCTTTTAGGCTTTTAGGGAACTGGCCAAGCAAGCTGAACTTCCGTGTGCTTACAGCAGGCAGAGGAGAGATGCTGAACACATGCTGCCTGCTATCAGCAGCCCTGTGGTTGCCAAGAAGTGCAGCTACACCGTTACATAAACCATCACACAGTACACATTGTGCAGCCAGACGTCTTGTTTGTGTGTGAATGGCTCTGCGTAGGTATGTGGGGAAGTTCAACCTGTTAAGGTTCATGATTTAAATTTAGTACCAAGAGACAGCATTCCCTTCTTTTTTGAAATGGAGGAAGAGAAATGGAGGTGCATGCAGCATGATAGAGGAAATTTATCCTGTCAGAGAAGGCTCAAGTACATCTTGTCTTTTTGACAGATTCTGTGTTATCAAGGCCAAAGAGCAGCTCTGATTCTCCTACAACAGTAGTAGGCATTTCATGCATTTAACCCTTAGAAAACTGGCTGGTTCACAGCAAAATAAAAATACATCTTTCCAAGCCATCTCTGCAAATGTGATAATTTAATTCAAACAGTGTAAAGCAACTAGTCTGCATAAAGAACTTATAATAGACCAAGTTCCTTTTCTGTTTCTTTTTTTTTTAGTAGCTATTTGTAGCTCATTAAGCACAGAAAACCCCTTTACACTCAGCTTTTTGACTGCACTCCATCGATTCAGCCCAATCAGCACAGATTTTCTCAATCTAGAAACAAAGCAAAATGAAACAAGGGAAGTTAAACAGTGAGTAGATCAGTCATCGCTGCTCAGCTTTTCAGGCTGCTATAACTGGTTTTTTTTCAGTTATGGCGTGCTAAAAACAATAAGCCAACTGAAAACCATGGCTGTGATTTTAAAAGATACATTATTTTTAAGAAAATTGAAAATTTATTGTAAAATCAAACTTTCTCAGACTTTTTTTGTGAGTATATATCTTCAGACCTAACTTGATATTCTACTCCAATTTGGAAAAACGTTTCATTATTTGGTTAAAAAAAGAGACAGTCCTCCTAGCATTGATCCATCCTGGTATGCAGAGGAATAGCCTGGCACATTGTAGTTAGCACAAAAGACTACAACACTTGTTCGCAGTCATACCCCAATATTTATTTCAGAAGCTGTTATCTATTATTTGATATAAAGCATATGGTCCTACAGACCTGGAGGTATTTTAAAATATTTCATTTTTATGGCTATTCTGCCTCTTGTCTTTTTCAATAAGACCAGGCAGTGCTAAGGTAGCTGGACTCCCAGAGCAGGCAGGACAGATGGAATAGGTTACCCCACATCTTATGGCAATGGATGGATTTTCCTTGTCACAGACAAAGTGTGCTTTCTGCATGGCCGGGGACAGAGGCAGATTTTTTTAATTAAAATTTCAATCAATTATTTATGAGTGGATTCCCTGATGTCTGAATCCAAGGGCAAGCCCTGCTGTGCTTGACTTGGTTTCTTGCGAGAGGGCTCAAAAGGACCTGCAACTGGAGAGAGCTGAGACTTTCTGTTTGACTGCTCCAGCTTGTCAGGCAAGGACAAACATTCAGGGGATAAAGATTTCCCAATTCTCAATGTCCTTGACCCAAACATCATTTGCTAAGGACACACATATGTTAGCTCTGTGCTAGTTCCCAAATCTGCAAATGTTAACAGAAGACCTTGTTGTTAAGGCAGGCCCTTTTGACACCACATGCAGCCTAAGACTGTGAATTTCTGACAAGCTGCTCAACCAGCAAATCATGCTTGGGGTGACAGGCACGTTCAGCTAAAAACTGTGAAAACTGTTCTGGAATCGTTCCCCTTCCTCCAAGTCAGACCCACCAACAGCATCAGTACTCCTGACTTGGTGGTGCTGATTGGGCTGGAAAGTCTATCGATGCAGTCAGCCAGAAGGCAGCTCTCTCCACACCCAGCTTCCCTCCTACACAGTGAAGGAGGAAGCAATCACAGCTGTTTGGACCTAAATTTTTTATTCTGAATGATTTTGAGAGTCAGGCATATTCCAAATGATCTACATTTTCAATGAACAGAAGACTTAAAAAGACAGAAAAGGTATCTTGTGTGGTGAGCATTTACAAATTTTTTTTAAGAAGTATACCTAATGTCACAGGGTTTGATATTTAAAAAGTCTTTCTGTAGTTTATTTAAACAACATGTCCTGTTTTCTACAGCAGAGAGGTAGTTGTATCTCTGTGCATCTGAGGTATTGTTCAGGTGTTTTACGTCACTTAAGAACTGCATCAAAATGGTAATATCTGGCTTTTAGACACAGAGGTCAAAAATATGAACTCATTATGTGAGAGACTGAATGTGACAGCTACACTGAACTGTGGAAATTATATAGTAGTTTTGCACAACCAAAGGAAAGGTTGAAGTGCTTACAAAGTACTTATTACCTTACTTGTGCTACAAGTATCATATTGTTTGAGTGGTACCATTAAATTGAATATAAACATAAAAAGGGAAAGGATTGTTTAACATGAATAAACTGGAACAGTTGAATAGTAACTTATTTTTGGTAGGAAATACAATGCTTTCTTCCCAGCCTTAAGAATTAGATGCAGTCTTGTCAATCAAGGGTTATTTTGTGCAGTCCTGGAGTAGGCAGCGCAGTCTGCACAGTGCTGTTTGTTAGAAACTAGTGGACGGACTCTGGATGTAAATGGATGTTGGCATTCAAGGTCATTTAGACTCTTTCAATTCAAATTTCAGAAAATTCAAAAAGGAATTGTCATTTTCCATGTTTCATATATTATGAGTGACCAAATACGTTGACCTTTTTGAAGCAACTTCTGAAAAATACACAAGGAGTTTCAGCCATCAGCTGTGCTCTTTCTTCAAGGTTTGCAACAAAACTCAATACCTTTTTTGACCTATAAAGGCCAATTTTTTTTTTAATTTATGAATGATGATTTAATGTAGTTTGTGATAATTAGATTTGGGAAGAGTGACTCAAAGAGGCATGGACCTGTTTCCTTCCCATTAATTAATCTCAGAAGTTTGTTTATAAAAAATAAAAGCTACCCCAAAAAAAAAGAACGGATCTTCACAAAAGCTTGTCTGAGCACTTTTTCCAACTTACAGAAGCAGTTGTAACTATTTTATCAATCATCAATGGAAGTGCAACTTCTGGATTTCACATAATCACTATATATGTGATTTTGACTGCTGGGTTAATAAACAGCGTTTCGCTATTCATGTACTTTTTCCTGTGTTGAATGATAAATTGTATGCATGATCATAAAATCACTTTTCTCAAAACCAGCTATCAGTTCTGTTGTCCTATAGTCAATAAAGACTGCTGAAGAGAAGTACAAAGGGAAGAGAACTAAGCAATTATGGAGATAAAAAAGAGCTGTTCAGAGAAGTAACAAAGGCTGCGATTTCATATCCAAATAGCTGATTTCCATTAGTTTTTTCCTTAGGGTAAACTCCTCCATTTAGAATCACTCTTGCTGATAAATTGTCTTACAGATTTTTAATTCAGAAAATAGGGTTTGTTCTTTCTTAGTGACTGCCTTTCCATCATCTTTATGACCCTGAAATTAAAGGGCTAAGAGACTGTTTACACATGTATTCAGCTGTGGGGCATTAAATAACCCTGCACGGGTTTTCAAAAATCAGGTCAGATTTTTCAGTTGCACATCATACATAGTATTCAGGTGGAGTCCATCCAGATACTAGCATGTAGCTTTGTTCATGGACTGATTTTGATATTAAGTACTTCTAAATGTCAAAGCTTTATACATAAATCTAAGAATACTTACAGTTCTCTCCAAGTTCCTCTCCAAGAAGGTAAACCAGATCTACAGTGTTTGGTTCTTTTGGTAACTAAAAGATGTGTTTGGTTGGTTTGTTTTTTGTTTCCCTTTCTTGCTCCAAGATTTCAATTACTTTTCATTACCACTGGAGTTGTAATGGTATAAAGATGAAACTGAAATGTTTCATATGATGAACTATTGAACTACAAGCAGGAATCAAACCACCACATCAGAATCTGGTTTCTCCATGATTGTACTGTAGCAATTCAAAGGTAAATTTTCCTCATGCTGATTAGACATTCATCATGCATTCTGTCCTTCATTTCAGTCTCTTATGTCGTTGTAGCAGTTCAGTCTTGTCACCTAAATCCAGAATAACTCATAACAATTGGTGCTAATAATTAATTTACACCCCTATCAAGGCCATTGGTCAAGAATCTGTACATAGCAAAAGACAGTTATTGCTGTCTTCAAAATATTAAATGATTATGGTCATAAGCAATTGGAAATTACTAATGGATAGATATTTTGAGAGCTACTGTCCCCTAGGTTTTTAATAAACCAGAATAGAAACTTGAATTACTCAAACCAGAAAGAACTAAAAAAACCTGAACGAGCTTTCAGAAATCCTGTTTAAAATAAATACATTTATTAACAAAGTGTTAGACAAATAGAATGAAATTCTGTCATTGTTTCTGACTGATTGCCTTTTGCAAAATGCAAAAGAGTATGGAAAAACAATGGTGTGCTTAATTAAATACAGTGCTCCCTAGACTTATAAAGATTGCCCATTTGCTAAGTTCAAGTATTTATTTAGAGAGGATGTAGGTTTTTTTAAATACCATATCTTTAGTGTCAGGAATGTTTCACAGATAGGTAAAATTGTTACATCCTTGAACTATAGCTTTAACACTTAAATGAAATATAAAGAATACTTCAAAAGTCTTTGATGATTTTGTTAACAAACATGTTTTATTTAACATGTAATGTTATAAGATTAAACTCAAAATTAATAAAGTAAAATATATGCTTTTCCAGATATAATAAGATTAAAAAAATAGTATTTTAAAAGTACCAAAACCCCCTCAACATGTTGTTATTTTCTCTGTGTTTTCATTATTGTTCTTTCAAACATGGTGCTTATTCACTGTATTTGAGCTGTAAGGCTTCTGCCTTCATCTCTGGCTTACTTAAAAATCTATTAAGAATTTATTAATTCCTTTAAAACATGCAAAAAAAATAAAACTTCCAAGAGGAAAAGCCACATAGCCATGGAGCTGCAGAACTTACTGCAAGAATACTGATAAATAAAACATCAGTTATCATCAGTTAATTACAGTTTAAGGCTAAATCCTTGGCTGGTGGAAATTGCTGCAATCATTGACTACAGTAGAGCCTATATGCACCAGCTGACTGCCAGCTTCCAAGTTCCAAGTTATGGCAAGTTGCTTTGTCTCTCCATAAAGCAGAGTATTGTATATCTCAATAATATTCCATTATAATTCTTACACATTGCTAGGAAAGTTACATTTTCAAAGACGATATATTGATTTTGAGTCCCAATATATACATCTGAAAATAGGTTTCTCTGAACAGTTAAAGGAAACCCTGGGTCAAATTATTGCATAATATGAAAAAAAATCACAAAAGTGCATACATGTATGTATGTACGTACACATGCAGAAGAGAGCCATATTGCCAATTGCAGCTACCACTATATGGCATTTACTGCTGTGGACACAGGCCTGTGTTGGGTCACAGGGTACATTCACATGAATGTAAACTTTACCCCTTGATTCGAGAGATTCCACTATGAGATGTCTTCCTATTAGGGAAAGGAGTAAGGCTAGGGCCTGCCTGGAAGTGGAACTTTATTTCAGGCATTTCTATGTGGACCAGGACTTGCCCCACTGAAGTTGCAAAATTAAAGCTTTATTGCAAAAAGAAGAAACTATTTACACCACGCTGGTAGCTACGTTAGTATGTCAACTTTATGGACTTCTGTAGAGCAGATATTAAATGATTTTTTTCCATTTCCCACCAAGTAAATCTGGTAGAAACAATACCATGTTTCCCACTAGCTTCATGAATTTTGAAGTGGCCAAGCATAGAATGGCAACTGAATGCACTGAAAGGCATCAGCACTGCTAATAAAATGTTCACTTCAAGCTCCCTCTCAATGACATTTCTTCAGCAAGTGAAGAGTTATATTTTTAACTGCAAGCATGGTCTCTGTGCAGGTTGGTTTGATCAACGTCTCAGGAAGTAAAAATCCAAAATGGCCAGTGTCACGCAGCTCAAATGCAAATGCGTAGGGGATGCCATTTTTGTAGGCCCAGTCCATAGAGCTGCCAGAACTCACATCTGAAAGAGGAAATTCAGAGAAAATTTTAAAAAATGTTAAATTCAGGTCATGTTGAAAGCACCAGAAGGTTCATGTGGCATTTTGTCTCCGGGACTCAGTGAATATACTTGCAACTCAAACTGTTGCTTGCTCTGATCCTGAACACCCTTTTGAGAAGGGCATGGGCACCCAACACCTGGTGAAAGGTGCTCAGCATGATATCGATTAGACCCTTGATTTTCATAAGAAAAATATTATAACTGACTGTTTTGTGTAAGACTCTTCCTGTCCTCATCTGAGTGCAGTCTAAAGCTTTCCTTCCACAATGGTCTCCCAGCTGAACTGGAGTTCTGTGTGCAATTCCTTTTCAGGGAGAAGAGGAACAGTTGATAAAGTAATCTAACTTCTCCTTTTTAAAGTGCTTTTAAAATTATTTTCATTTGTCTTATATTCTCACCATTTCCTCACAGCATGAGAGCATTTGCATAGGTGGTGTCTAATATTAACAAACCTTCCCGAGGAAGTGTGCTGCTTATGCTTTCATTGTCTCCCTAAGTAGATTACCCAAGACACATATTTATATAAAGATCCATCTCTCACATGGCCTGCTGTAGTCTATGCAATTCTGGCATTAATTCACACTGCTTTTCCTTTGACATAGGACTGACTGCACTGTAATGAGCAGAACAAGATGATCATGCTGTGAGATGGAGGCCCACAATAAGTGGAACTGTAGCCAAAACACAGCAACAGCAGAGGAGATGCAGGAAGTTGCTTGTGAAAAATCTTAAGCTTTTCACTTTTTCAGTATCTGTTATCATTATCCACAGCATGCAGGCCTCATAGTTTCAGTAAAGAAAAAAAAAAGTGTCTTGTTGAAACCTGTTGAACTTCTTTTTCTCTTACCTGTCAACAGAGAGCTTGACTGACAAATGCTGTTACAATTTAGTAGCGCATTTGCAGATAATGATATGCTTTCCAAGACCTTAATTTATCTTTCTTTTTTCAAAAATATGGTTTTATATGTTATGAATATTTACTGGCTTTTGCCTCTCATATGCATTGCAGTTTAATCTCTTTTATTGCATCAGTTGAGTTAATCTTACTGCAATCAACTGACTGAATCAGCTGCAAAACTTCGTCTTCCGCCTTCCTCACAACCCAAAACTGGGTCAAAGTTCATTTTAAACAGTGTTTGCTTTCTTTGTTATAATAAGGGTATTCTCCTTCTTACCATAGGAAGGTCAAAGTCACAAAATCTGCCAGAGGAAAACTTACACAGAGTGCTAGAAGCAGGACCGTATCTGTATCTTATACCATAGGCTGACTGAAGAGCGTTAACAGCATTATAGGCTGCTGATTCCTGGGAAGGAGGAGAAAAACAAATACATAAATTAGACTTTAAATTAAATAGCGTAATGGGATTGGAATCTGAGTCAATGGATCACTGTCTTCCAGTGCAATGCTGTGTTAAATGAGACTGTGGCAGCTAACTTAAAATTACTGTAAAGGATATTTTTTTTTTTTTTTATTGACAGCAGTTCCCTGAAAATCCTGGTTTGATATTTTCATGGCATAAAGAAGCTCACTGCACTGTGAATGACCAGACATTAAATACTTGTAATTTTAAGTTGTATATATCAATTTAGTGATACAATGAATTTAGGCAACGTGTGAAACCATGAGATGAAATAATCTCTTTTTTATGCAGTTTAAAAGCCATTCATCCATCTTCTGTGGCTGCACTTCCCAGTTCACTAAACCTTGTCATTGCTGGGCTTGTGACGGAGAAATGATGTCTTGTTGGCATTCCACAGTGGTTCAGTGAGCAGAGGGGGAAGAAGGAAAGAGGCAAATTCCAGGTGAATGTTCACTGCTGGTCTAACTTTCTCATGCTGGGCTGCATGATGCAGTCTTGCATTTGTGCACTAATGCACAAATGTGATTCCAGTACTATATGGGGAAAATCAGCACCTGCATTTCAACAGCTGTGTGGATGCAGTCTGTTTAGGAGGTTCACAGCATCCTGTGCAACTGGGTGCAGAAGGCCTGGCCTATAGCAAATTCTAAGGGTCACACAAGGATACTGCACCCAAACATAGAGAAGGGATGCACAACAGAAAAATTAATATTATCATCCCAAAGAAAAGGATGCTGGAGAATGTACAGTGGAGGCTGGGCAAACACAGAACCATCTCCCTATAGAGAACCGGAAATTATCATCTTAGGAGCTAGAAACAGCTGGACTTTGAATCACTGGGTAAAGCTATAATGGTAATTTTAGTTGTTTTACTTCCATGAACTAAAGAGCTGCAAGTCTATGTTTATGCAAATCTTCAGGAACTCATTCCTTACCTTGTTATTCATCAGGCTCTAGATGAATGCACTGGGGAAGTGTTACTCTATACTTGCCTTTCTGTTTATGTTTTCCTTAACCTTCCACTTGTTTGCCTTTTTCAGGAGTTGGGATTCTGACTTAATCCTTGGTCTGACCCATGCAGGTATTCCTGCTGTGGGTCTTTGTCTGAGTAGAGAAGCCAGGAAAAACTGCTTTAAAAATGTCATTCCAGAAACAAAATAAATACTGATCTGCAGATGGGGCTTTGGAGAGTTTATTTTACACTCTTAGCAAATGGAAGAGCACTTTTTTACTCCATTATAAAAATTTGTTAAGCACAACCAGATTTTTTGTTTGTTTGTTTCTCAGCAGAGGGATGATGGTGCTGGAGACTGGCATTTTCAGCTTGGCCTCTTGCCACCTCCACGAGACAGTATATGGAGGTAAGGACCATTGAACTCAATGCTTCTGGGAACTCAGCTGGACTGGGATGTGGCCACCAGCCGGTGTGAGGGGTAACCTCTGACTCACCGTAACACCAAAGATGAGGAGGTGGGAAGGGGCTCTGTCCTGTGGTGGAAGGGGTAAGTGCTATCACTTGGCACTCTTCCTCCAGATGCCTTGACTTCTGAGTTGTGACATGCAAGACCCATGATGGGGTTGGAGGTGTTGGGACCTGTTGGGGCAGTGGCCGTGGGGCTGCGCAGGGCCCCAGGGAGTGGGGAGCTCCAGATGCAGCCTGGGGCTGTTGTCTCATACCTGCACTGAAGTCCCAAGTACCAGGCTCAGTTGCTCAACCAAAATTTGCAAGCAGCTGTGCTTACCATGCCAGGGCTGTGGTGTGGTCAGGCTGACACAGGCCTGAAAACAGGCCTGATGCCAAGGAAGCAAGAGACAGGGCTCAGCTGAGACAGCTGAGAGGGGTGGAGAGCAAAGCCCTGGTAAATATGCCGTGGCAAGGAGAACATAACCACAGACAAGAAGGCACCCTGGGCATAATTTACACACTGTACAGCAATGAGATAACAGAAGCAAGTCCCGTTGAAATCTTTCAAAGAAATAATTTGGCAACGCCTGTTTAAAATCAGCACAATGGTACTGGGTTCTGTGCAGAGGCAGCAACTGTCTGGAGGTCAGGCCGGGAGCATCCCAAGTCCAAGTCCAAGTCCACCACTTAGGCAGGTGTCCCTGGGCACTGTCGAGTTGAAGCTCTTAGCCTTGAGGGGTGCAGCTTGCTTCCACTGTTGGAGCTATGTGCCCAAAGGGACAATTCTCTACCACATCATACTGTGCAGGTTGGATCCTGAATAAATCCAGGCAACCAGTATTTGAACACTCTCAAGGAGAAAATGCCACATAAAGTTACCAGATTTTTACAAAGACATACACAAACTCAGTCATGCCATGTAAGTTCACTGCAAACACTAAGGCAAATGACTATACAGGAAGAAAAGGGATGAAAAGCACATGAAATTTAAAAGTCTTGAGATAGATATATGTTTCTGCTGGTTTTTTTCAATCTGAAAGATTACTTTTATTTTAAGTATTTTAAAAGAACAGATTTCAGGAGAATGTTAATAAGAGAGTTGTGCCTAAATTAGAGCAGAATATGCATGTTGTGATCAGTACACAGCTCTCCAGTTTCAAAGCAGCTCTGAATAATTGAGCACTTTAATCGAAACAGTAACTGACAGCTCACTAAAATGATCCGACCCAGACAGAAACATCCTTTCTACTGCTCAGAATTTGTGTCCCCTTGCTAGCACCAAATGTTATTTATCTGCTATGCATGGGGGGTCCTACAGTTCTCCACTGTACACAGTCCATGTAGGCAAACAACCTTTGTTCTATCAGCTTCAGGAAACAGAGATCCATTGCTTTCTAACTCACTGTAATTTCCAAGAGAAACGGAGAATCTGAAACCTCACCCTAAGTCACCGTTTTAGAGACTTCAAGTATTAAAAACTATTCATTTAGGAGCTACCAGGTGATGGAGAGTTTGGTTGTAGGCAAATATTAAAACACACAAATAAATAAGCAACTATGTTCCATTAATTTTCACTGTGATCCCCATAACGAGCTTTATAAATTACAGGAAATTACTTCAGTTTCTTTTTCCAACCTCCTTGTTCTTTTTGACCCACCTCAATAAAAAGAAGTACAAGGTCCAAACACTGGCAAAATATTTAGAATTGGGATTTGGCTTCCATTTGTCCAGGGCTGTTGTTTAAAACAAGTGTCTCTCTTCGTTCCTTTAGGTCTGTGCTTCACACTCTCCAGTGAGGAGTTTGATCCAAGGCCTCACAAACCTTAGGAACACCTATTAAACATCAAAAACTGGGATCCTTTAGTCTAAAAGCTATGGATGGAAAGATAGAGTGTGTGTGTGCTACGGGGCAGTTACTTCCTGTCTCAGAATGGAAACATCCCTTGAGCAACAAAAACTGTACTGCAGATACACTGATGTGTGTTCTCTTTTAGACATTCCTTCTCCTTACAATGAATTTCCTGTCTATAGTGACTGCTATTGCCCTACATTGCTCTGGATATCTTCATAAGATACCCAATAATTATATACTTGTAGAAGAGATGCTGGTTCTTCCTAACCATGTCTTTACCACCTTCTCTCTTGTCTGTTCCGAAAAAAATATTCTTGCATCTGCTGTCTTCAAAGGAATTAGATTCTGTTGTTTTAAATTGTCAGTCTATGTTTTTTTGGTAAGTAATAGTCATCAATTCACTTGGGGAACTCCTTTCTCAATGTTACTCCCCAAAAGAGGGTGGAGAAGGTAGAATAAAAAGAAGATTCATGACTTTATTCACAGTCAATACAGGGCTGGGTGGTCAGTCCCCACAAGTCTCGTATTTTTAGCTCCTTTGGCTGCTTAGTTAACTTCTAACTTGCTCTGTTCCACAGGAATGATGTCAGACAGAAGAATGTTTAGTAGCTGCTGAAATTAAGTGTCTCGACAGAAATAAACCTACAAGGAGAGTTTAGCTTGTGGAGTGCTGGCTGCTCAGCCTCCTGAGAGAACAGCCAACTGAAACTTCAGTGAAGCTCCAGGGACTGACAGCATCATTTATTCTGCATAGGATAAATCTAAGGTGCAGTTAAGCTCCTTTGGAGAAAACTAGCTTAAACTAGCAAGTTAAAAGTCACTGCAACTTGCAGCTTTCAAGGTAAAAATGGAAGATATATGGAAAATGTAATTTTACTGGAGACTGAGGGTGACAGAAAGAGGATTGCAACTGGTTGATGCAGTGTGGGTCTGTGAGCAGGAGCAAACAGAAAGCAAAGCTTAGCCAGATTTCCCTGAGAGAATAAGCCATAAGGAGGGTTTTATGAACAGGAGGATGGCTAAAACAGACCTCAGACTGCAAGCAGAGGGAATAGTTCTGCATTTGGATGAGCATGAAATACATGAAATGTATGTATCTAAATCAATACGCTTACATCAGAAAATGTATTCTTATTACTTTATTCTTCTAATATACAGAAGCCTCTGATGTTAATTAACTGCTTGTCTTAAACAGTTAAAAGCACTGTGTCTAAGCAGAATGATACATAATGCAATTGAAGCTTTACTTTTGGTGAAATCAAAAGATTTCTCCTTGAACTGATAAATGTAAACAATTTCAATTTTTTTTTTTTGTTCATAACATTGAAGATGATCTACTGTATGATCCTAGTGTTTAAGTTCTGAGCATGAAGAGACAGAATTTCAGCTACATGCCCAAGGACTTGACTACATAATTCCCACTACAGTTAATTAAATAAAATGATAATAATTATAATTAAAACCTAGGGATTTATCCTATAAAGTAATTTAAAGGGACTGATGGATGGAAAGCACTATATCATTTTAATCAAATTACCACGGACTCATGGTGAGTGAAGGTTATATAACCAGAAATGCGATTGCAGGCAAATCCAGAATAAATACTTCTCAATGTTAAATATGTGCAAAGTATTGAAGAAACAAGTCTCATCTCAAAACAAAACATACAACAAATATTATATAAGGGAGCATATTCTCCCAAGTTTTAATGTACTTACCACACAGCTGAAGTTTGGAATAGTTTCATACTTGTAAGAGTAAGGGTACAGCAGCATCTGTGCATATGCATGGAAGGACAAGTAGGCTTTTATTTGTTTCCGATGTTTGCGGAGGAAATGAGCAACGGCCTTTACTTCAGGCTCAGACTCAGGAAAGGGACCACAGTACGTGTCATCACATGGGTGAAATGAAGCACCTTCATCTAGAGATTGAAAGAGAATTTCCAAGGGTCAGCTTCTGGCTCAACCTTTTTTGGCCCCCATGAAAAAGCATGAAAAGCAATAAACACATTGCTTTCTTGTGACTGATGAGCTTGAGTCAGTGGGATCTCAGTACAGCAATCTGCTTGTTCATCTAGTAGACACAACGAGTTTCCAATTGGCCAACTACGGGCAGTTCTCCCAATAGGATATATTTCAAACCCAACAGAAAAAGGAGAGCCTGACTTCATTGTCCTTTCTTCCCTGGCTTTCTGTATCAGTAGCACTTTTTAGACAGCATTCTCTTATTAAAAGTATTGATAGGTCTCAGTTGGTCTGTTTGAAATCAGAAAGCTATACCTCTTTATTAATCACTGCCAAGACAAATCTAGCCTTTAAGAGCATTTTAATGTACTGGTTACTACAGTGGTGGTTACAATGGTAGATACATAACCTCAACAGGCGTTACCTTAGAGACTGGTTTAAAACATGAGAATAGTTCCTGACTAGACTATTTTCACCCTTGCAAACCTTGTGGGGAAAAAAAATGACAAGCCACATGAGATGATCACTCAGTTAGTTAAAATAGAAATCATCTCAGTTTGTACAGGGCCTGAATTTCCTTCAAGTCTGGGGCAGGAGTTCAGTTTTGAGGATATCTTTCACTACATCAGCCTGCTCAGGTGGCAGCAAGCTGCACAAGAGTAGCCTACTTGTAATATCCCATGAGGTACTGAAAGATGAAACTTAGAAAAGGGGATGTGGTGGTGGCTCCTTTATCATTTAGCAATTCTGTATCTAAGCCATCATCTCATTTACAGCTTAGGGCTTGGGCCTGAAAGAACAATATTTATGCAAATCCACTCCTCTCCTGTCTGCTGTGATTTCAAAATACCATGTTTTACACTGACCTGCAGAATAATAATAATAATTTGTTTGAGAACTTCCTGGTGCCATTAGAGACTTACAAAAGCAATGTTTTATTTGTACAGTAAGTACTGCCATCTTCAATTAATAAGAAAAGAGCAGTGTGTGAGAAGACATAAAGATATCAACTAAACCAGGGTTATGCAATCAACATAATGCCAAAATTAAAAAGTGGAAGAATTTCATGCTGCAGTTTCATTTTAAGATGAAAACTGAGGCTACCATTCAGTGGCCACAGGTGGGGATTTCAAAAGGTATTAGTGCTTGGATTGCAGTGGATATGGAAGGGTTATATAGAGGGCAGATGGTATCTTCCATGTAGAACAGATGGCCACCAAGTCATCCAAATCTCAAGAGCACTCTACCTCAATGTCTTGTCAGATAATATAGCTAAAGGAGAGCTATTTAACAGACCCTCCAGAGTCTTTGCTTTTTTTTATGAATACTTCATCTCCTGTAACAGTGTATACCAAATCATGGAAATGAATATCACTGTTAATAAACAGTGGAATCCTACAAGCTAAGGGTAAAATGACCCAATGGAAAAATATGACTCAGTTTAGTGACTTTCAGTGAAGAAAAAAACTTTCTAAACTTTCCAGCCCATTATTGTAAGCCATTTGAAATCCCAGCTTTACCTTAAAGTTAATGCTTTACCTTAAAAGAAGCTGGCTGTAGTAAAGAAAAAGGGTTTCAATGGTAGCCTTGGATAATGTAAGGATATACTCAGTTTTCATACTGAAAATTCTTTTAAATTAACTCAAGAAGGAAAAAAATTGATACAGTATGTAGCAACTCCTGTGAAATTTCTGAGTTACAATCATGAGAAGCAAATGGAATTGTGTAAAATCTTACCATGTTGCCTTATTTTTGTACCTGATAGCATACCAGGGGAGTAGGTATCCTTCAACATCCATCATGAGATCAAGCGAACAAAGGAAATGTGTGCTGAGACTGATAAAACCAATGCTTTGATACAGAAAGAAGACTGAGACGATGGATGAGCTGGAGCATGATTCTCAAACTTCCTTGCAGCCACTTCTACCAGTATGGGGTACTGTTTTCAGTGAGCACTGTGGTGCACGGGAAATTGGGATGCACTGGAAATTTTAACTGGATTTGCCCTATGACACAATTTAGTTCTAAGTACCTCATTATTTGTTTTAAAGTTGATATTTATTTCATTATCATTAAACCATTGTGCTGGTTGTTGCACATATATATGTATTGCAAGGAGCATTCCCAGAGTTTTTGCTGTCAGTATTCACATGGATCTGTGCACAATTTCTGTGGACTATTTTGGGTACGAGGGTGCTGCAATGTGAAATCTGGCACAATCAGTGATATGGCTTTTTTCTTGGTCCCTAGAGAATACAGAAGTGATATCACAAAGTTTACATCAAAGCCCTACACTAGCAGGGAAGAGGAAAGCAGACAGGATGCTGTGATATCTGTACTGACTAGCTCCCTGCTGCTAGCTTGCAGTGGCTTTGCTGGGGCTGGATTCTGCCACAACACACCTGCCTGGAAGCCCCACAGTGAAGTTCAAGCCTGTCTGCAAACTGAAGTATGACTGAATTGAATGAAAAGGTTTTTACAAGCCCATGCAGTTTTAAATGTTAAACACACCATGATTATGCAAGCTTCAAAGTGTGATATGATCCAGATTCTTCTCTGACTCATTTAGTGTCCAGGACCTTCTGAGCACCAGTCAGCCCAGTTCATGAAAGAGCTCTTTATTCTCCATCAAAATAGAAAATCAGACAGAGTTTGGGTTCCAGAGAGGGAAGCAGAGCATGTGCATGATGAGCAACCTTGAAAGAATTTTTATTTTTTAAACTCGGGGCGAGGACCTGTCTTTCATGTTCAGTGCAGGGGAAAAATGCAACAAGTAGGGGATTACAACACACAAGGCATGTGGGTATTATGACAGTTTCACTCAGGTTAGAAAAAATAGGTTTTTAAATGAAAACTAAGCAATTATTTTTAGGACTGAGTAAAAATGTGCTCTAATACAGTGGCTAGGGAGCAGGAAAAGGGAGGAGCAGAGAGATGTGAACTCAAGAAAGATTAATTAGGACTAGAAAGAAAATGCACTGAGTATTAATGTTGCACTGATAGGTACCTAAAATATGTGTCCAAAGACTTCATAAAAGTACTGATCATTCCAACTACGCCAGTGGCTGTCTTCTGAACAGTAAATGTATGTTCCCAAAATACCTGCAGTTGTGACTTATGCACTTGAATAAATGATGATAGCAGTGATGCAGGATTGGTTCATTTTTACATTATTTTTGCAGCATAAAATTGCATTAAAGACTGTGATAGAGGCCCTGGGACTCAGCTAACATAGGCTTTCCGTAACTACTTCTGTGTCAGTCCTCTCCTCACAGCAAGTAGAGTTGAAAAAATTCGGAAGCATATTTCACAGGTCCATACTTTACTGAAAGTATGCTTCTGTTCACACTCACTGCATTTGTAAACTTCCCAGGCAGATTATTCACACTCACTTTTATCCTTACAATTCTCAAAGCTCTGCTTGAAGAATCCAGTCATTGCAAGCCAGACCGCACGGTGCTCACTCCTACTGCAAGTAATCAGAGTATTGTGGAAACATCTAGAGACTTCCAGAGGAAGAGGGATGAGCCGAAGGGAGGGCCCTTGCACTAGCATTATGCAAACACAATTTCTTGTCTTTACAAGCTTGTAGTATAAATAAGGAAAGTGGATTAATGCTGGAGGAGAAAAGAGCTGCACAGAGAAGTGAAGGAAGTTGCTCAAGATGGGAGAGTAGGTCAGCAGGTATAAATTGCTGTATTTCATAACAAAGTGCTCTTACTTTCTTACACCAGAACTTGTAGGGCTGCTTACACCCATGTGAGTTGCACTGTATTCTGTAAGATTTAATCAAATACTATTTCTTCGATGGACCCATTTCAGCTCTTCTGCTAGTTATTTCATTACTGCTGCATTCTCTATGCAAAACTGAGGCCAATTTTTATGTAAGTATTTACAAAAGTGCTGGGAGATTCAAATTGTATCTCCATGCATTTAGAAACACCTTCTTTCTGTATTAAATCACTAATAATGAAGTCCTTAACATTGAGGCTGACAAAGCAAGTTCGACATTTCCAAAGCTAAAATAAATTCAGAGCAATGAAGAATTGAATAAAATGAAGTTTGAAATGTTTCCTAAAGCTGTAGTCAGGTGAATCCTGAAAAGTGATGGACCAGTCTCAATACTGGGCTTCAAATTATTTATGTGATTGCCAAAATACAGAATAGCTGTATGTGTGATTTTTCACTTTTGCAACAATTTCCATGAAAACTTTTTACTTATTGTAAGGCCTGTTTCTCCAAAGTTCAGGACTTTTATTTTTTTAGAACATAAAAGGAATATTTGAGCCTTGGCTTGTGGCTTTATGAGAAAGTACCTTCAACTTTAACTGTGGAAAAGAGAACACTTCACAACAGATGGGATCTAACCTACTTGGATAATTGCCTCTGTTGGATAATTAAATACGGAGTAATCTGAACTGGGGGACCAAAGCACCTCTGTACTTACCACACCATTTCACTTTCCAGTTGCGATTAGCATCAACACCATGACAGTGAAACCTTGTGTTCTTTGATCTTGTTTTTCTCCAAAATCGATCCTGACAGGAGTTACAAAGTATTTAAATAGCAATAGTACTATATTTTGGCAAATATCTATTTGTACACATAACAAATCAACCCTAGTAAACACATACAGTATTCTACTTTAACTGAAGTAATTTACTTCCATTTTGCAAGGAAAAAAGTGATGGACCAGATTATACAGAAAGTCACCTTTGAATGATGTACAACCATTCGATCTTTCCCGTCTGAATAATTTTTTGAGTAATACTACTGAAATTACTTACATTTGTCCAGCTAAAATGATAACCATCCACATTAAATACAGGCATGATATAGAAATACAGCTGAGTTAGCATCTTTCTCATAGCAGGATCAGTCTGGTATGTCTGAAGAGCCTAAAGCAGAAAAGCCAAAGAAAACAGTTTCCATAATAAAAATAATTTTCCAATTAAGTATTGTGACAGGCTAAGACAGTCATGAGGCCTTCAGCAGTACAGATATCTGATCTTATGGCACCACAGACATCCTTTGAGCTCTGCTTGAAAGGCTGACGTCTTCCTGCAAATGTGATTCAGACAGCATGTGAACACATGAAAAACGTGTTTAAAAGACCCTATTCTCTCTGCTTCTCAGCTACTTTCAGTAGTCAAGAAGATACAACTCATATTACAGAGAAGCAAATGCATACAAACTATTTCTTGATATAGGAGCTGAAAGCCAGTGGAATAGATTTTTACTCGGGGAAATGAGTTTAGCTCCCATAAGACAATGGAGTCCTGTTGTTTCCATCAGGTGACAATTTGATAAGATCTTAAAGCATTTAAGGCTCCCATTACACAAGCTTTTGTTGTATTCATAATACATGCACACTTATTAATACAGGGAGCTTACTCCTTTCTAACTTAGAAACCCCTATATTTTGAAGAATCTTAAGTATAAAGGTTGGTAGAGGAAGGCTAGGGAGGGAAAGTATTTTTATTTTCCACTCTGCATCTTAGAAAAACACAGCAAAAATCAGAGGCTCCTCAGCAGTTCTGTTTGCTAGTGCCAGAGATGCTCCTTTACCAGTTCCAGGAAGCTTGGACTCCACATGCTGTAGTAAATACTGTATCTTGTCATAGCTGGGCACCAAATTTGCATCCTTCAAAGTTTGAGTGTTGACTCTGTAAGGTGAGGAATCGAGTGCTTCATGTGGCAGGCAGAAAGCGTTTCACGCTGATGCTGGGTTCAGAGGGATGCCTGAGCCTGGCTCCTCTCCTCCTGGTGCTGTGATTACAGCCTTCTGCTCTGCAGTATTTCTGGCCCTTCGGATCCGAAGAGTAGCATGTGTTTGGGGGGCAAAGGGAAATGTTTGCTCTGAAATAAACTAAGCTAAATGCTTTTCAATTGACAAATGCCAGGGAACAGTGTGAAGTACAGGAATTCAATACTTTTGGGCTCCCAACCATGCAGCTGTTTGAATTACTGAAGCTGCCATGAGAGCTGAGGGATGCTTTTAGTGGAACACTGTTAAGAAATAGCCATACAACTGGATGTGTCTGGGTCTGGAATTTACTCATGGAGAGGTCTGACATTTTTTTTCTTTACTGAGGGGATTAGTGAGACTTCTAAATACATTTTCTAAGGGGTTCATTAACTACCTCTCTGTTGTGTGATGCTTTCTCCTCACCCAGCATCATTCTGCCCTCCCAGCAGCGCTCTGCACATGCAAGTCCTTCAGCCTCATTTGCAGATCCAAAGCAGTGCGTCATCCCTGTGCAAAGCCAAGTCACTTAGTGCTACTCCACACTGTTTCAGACAGGCAAGAGGAGGGGAAGGTGAGCAATAGCAGGCAAAGGGGCACAGCACAGAATGAAATGAGATTTAGGCAGCAGCTAGCAGAACATCATGGTGTAGAGCATTGCAGGGTGGCATGAGACGACAAAAGAGGGGTTACCACAGGCAGAGAACACATCTAACTAGGTAAATAGTCTAGCCCTGCATGTAAATCTACATGGGATAAAAGCCTGTAAGGTGAGTATGTATGTGAAATCACTAAAACTGTTCTTAGAGTGGAGACAGAACCAAGCCATGCTCCAGAATATAAGTCAAGGAAAATGAACATTTTTACTGTGCTTATTTCAGGAAGAAGCAATTTAGCTGGGGAGAAAATGAGTCTACATATACCATTTCCTTGACTTTTTTATGCTTTTCTCTTTTTAGACAGTATTAGCAAATTAAGCTCAGGTTTTGTCCCCATGTTGGATATTTACCTGATAATGAGATTGGCATACGTGCTTGTATCTGTACTTATGTATGCCATTCTTTCACTGTCAGCTGCATCTGTAATTATGCATTTTGCTACGCTGTAGTGTTATGTACTGTGTTTTAAACTGCAATGGTGTAAGACTAAACACTTTAAAACACTTTTAAATTATCTCCTTAAAGTAACTACAGATAATTAATTAATTTAAGGTAATACACTGCTTAAAATTGCATGGATGAGCTTTGTAAGTTTTTCAGAACCCTTCCAAGTTTGCAAAAAATGACATAATGAAAATACTTGAATTAAGACTTTTTAATATAGGTTTTAAATCCTGTGAAGAATATATTTTTCTTCCTAGATAAAAGTACTACCATTTAGAAACCTAAACAAAACATAGACAGCAAAATGCCAAGCACTCTTTCATTTTTTTAAAGTTACTCTGTGTTATTTTAATGCCTGCTGTCACTGGCAAAATATCAGGAGAGACTTTAGGAAGCATTATAGTCTCCTGTAATAATACTGAAATTTGAAGCCTTAAAGTTGATTTAAAGCCAAACATGTCAATCACTCAGTGCTGTTCTTTAAAGCATATACGGGTTTTCTTAATAACTTGATTACCCTTTTAGAGTAGCATTTCATTAAAAATGTAGTGGAACTAGTGCAGCTTTCTTCTTCATGGAAAGCAAGAGTGTAGATGGTGTAAAATGTGATCATATTCACTCTTTCTGCTGAAAATATTTTGTCTTTCATACTGCTTTTATCTGGCAATTTTATTTATGTATGTAATCAGGCAACGCGGACTATATAATCTCTGGCAATGTGCCTTAGAGTTACCAAGGTGTATCCTTGCTGGAGCAAAGCCCACAACTTGCCTTTTGTGACATGATTCCCAAATCCTCCCAACAACGATCATGTGAACTACCTCCCCCACCCTCCTCTGGCGGTGTTGAAACGTTTTCTCCATATGTGACACAAGCGAGGCAAATATAAACCATTAGTGAATTAACTGCGCTGTAGTTTGCACAGAGCTCTCAGAATATGGCTTGATACTGCTTCCCCATCATGCAATCAATAGCAGCTTTGCTGCTGAACATGCAGAGAGCCAAACCAGCCCAATAAATGCTGAATAGTGTTATTAGTGAGTGAACAGATGATACAGGAACCCTGCCAATACCGTGCAAGCAATCTTCCTGGGGGATGGGGGAAAGGAGCGGTGATTAATAGGAGGGGGCTCGTTCATCTGGATCAGCTGAGTGGTGGTTGTTGACAGAGCTACACCGGCTTAGGCTGGCAGAGGATCTGGTCCATAGGAAATTTAATTTAGGGGACGAAGTAAACAAAAGAGCTATATTAGAAACTGCCAAGGCAATAAAAGGCAAGGGTGTAAAATGGATTTAGGATGCAGCTAGGCTTTTTATAAAATAAGAGGATTGACCGAGAAAGACAAAGCAAGGAGACAGGGTTGAGAGAAACTCTAAAATTGCAATTGAGCTTAATAACAATTTGCTATCCCAAAATTAATTATTATTAAATTTAAAGTAGCAATCAGCTCTTGCTGTTTCTGGTTTTGAATTAAACCACCACTGAACTAAACAGTTACTATTTTAGCACACGGAATTGACTCTCTTTACTGTTGTACCAGAAATCACATAAAACTGCTTCTTACAAAATAGGATTAACTCTTTCATGCCATTATTAAGATATTACTTAAACCATCCTTTTTGACAGTAACATACAATATTTTACTATTATCTGTACATCTTACACTTTAGGAGGGTGATACTATGATCTGCAACTCAGGCCTTCATTGACACTTCATCAGTTTGACAAGCTAGTAATTAGCTCTGTCTTTGTACTTGGAAGCAGTATACCTTTTTATCTCCTTTTTCCCTTTTACTGCTAGTATCCTGCTTTAGCAGGATTCAAATCACAAGCAGAGTGGTAAGCCTGTTATTAGGGCTAAGATACAACTGAGTATCTGAAAACAAATGGTTTAAAACAAAGGGTCAAATCTTCAAGGTTGAAGCTTGAACTGTGTCTGATGTATCTTCCTTCCTTCCTCTTTGGGAGCAGGAGAAACCAAGAAAAAAGTGAGAGATGACTGTGCTGCAACTGCTCTTCAATAATCAGGAGAGAGCCCATAAAAAGAGTCTGACAAGAAGGATCTGAAGAATCCCAATGTAAATGGATGTAAATGGAGAAAATGCTGAAGTAGAGAAGAGCCGGAGGGACTACGATGTGATGTTAGAGAAGAAAACAGCCATTCCAGGAAGCTTGTGCAAGGCTGGGACCACTCAAGCAAAGGCATGATCTTGTGGTGAAGAAGCTGGATAACTACACAGATCTTAGTAGAAATGGGAGACATAACTTCTTGGTTCCGTTCTGTGAAGTAGAACTTAAAAAATCTCTTAGGTCCCAAACAAGTCAAGGACTGCCTAGCACAGAAAGGAAAGGCCAGTGTTATTCCGAAGCACTGTGAGTGCTCTGATCTACTAGCGATTGTATGAAACTGATGCCCACCAACTTGGTGGAGACCTGCCGAGATATATGCCTCTGAAAAATGTAATTACTAAATTTTACATCCTAGTTATGTTGGTCCAGGGTAGTACATATTGAGGGCAACCCAAGAGGATTCACTTGAATACAAGGTTTAACTAAATTGTTGAGACACAACTAAATAGAAGGAAGGACCCACAGTGACCATCGAGTCCAGCCCTTAGCCCTGCACAGGACCATCCCCAAGATTAATATCATGTGCCTGAGAATATTGTCCAAATAATTAAGATACAAATTATTGCTTGTAATTCCATTTCTGGAACCACTAAATTGTCCAATGCATGGAATTTTCTTTCACAGTCCTTTCTCATGCTCCGTATTGTTTCTGCATATCAGTAGTTTTACCGAGGCCCTTCTCAGCACCATGATACAGGAATGGACTGCTAAAATATAGAGCAGAATTTCCTCCCCAGGGCAAGTAATGTGTTGGAACAACAACGCAAATTCTTTTCATGACTTGAAGAAGAACATACTCAACATCTTAAAAGCCTTTATGAGGTAGAATCTGAATGTCCTAGTGATGAATACTTACATAGGAATTTGTGCAAGCGTCATTGAAGAATTCTTACTACAGGCACAACACAGCTGCAGCGTTACTTTTATTTTATCAAGATGTACTCACACTGTGAAAAAATTAATAGTTGCAAGAAAAATGAATGTACTTTTTACCTTCTTAAAACTATGGGTAGGCAGGAAGATGCAGCTGAGTAGTTGGAAGTGCACAAGAAAAATAATGCAGTACTTATTTCCTTCTGGAAAAGGAAAACTGGAAAAAAATTTAAACGGTTTTTTTTGCCATCGTGAAGATGTAACAGCAAAGGAAAGCACCTTTCCTAAACTGTCTTCTTGTTGACTAAAGCCTGGGAAGTTCCACCATGGAAAAAAACCCCCGCACAGAATAAAAACAGTTTGCCACAGCTGCCTTTAAAACAATGCATCACATGCCTCGTTGTGGTGATAGCATGGTACTGCACTCTATCTTTCTGGCATTGGCTTAGATTTTATCCATCAAAAAAACCCCAAAACCAAAGCATCACAACTGAGGGCCCAGTCTGGGAAACTGTTGTTGATAACGTTCACTGCTACTTTATTTTCCTTCCCCTCAGAAGTGGTGCACATTAGTAACCTCTGTTTTCAGAAGCAAGGATGTGCTAGAGAGTTGTAGATATGTGAAGTGGTATATAGGATGGCTGCCAAAATAACTGAACATATTCAGAACTGAAACAGCTGTGGAATGGAGGGGATGTGTTAAGTAGAAGCAGAAACTACTACACATAGGTATGATTACTGCACGTAAACTTAAAATGTTGGGAACAGCATTTGGAGGATGAAAAAATATCATGAGGATAAAACAAATTTTGCATTGGTACCAGTGCCTCTTGCTGCTGAAAGGCTGATGAATGAAGTACTGACTGAAGAGGCTGGAAGTGGTGATCTCTCTGATGGAGAAAACACAAATAGTGTTTCAGGCAGAAGCTCCTGACAGAGAAGAATGAGTTAGCTAAAGACAAGTAAGGCTGAGTGTTTCAAATATAGATACTGCAGAATGAAACAGATGGATTTTTCCTCCACATAATGGATATATAGGGAGCACTCAGAGAAGTCATTTTTTTTTCTGAGGTTAGGCAGCAAAAAAGACAGCTGGGGAGATTAGAATCTGGCAAACAATGAAAATTAAGCATCAACGATTGTATTGCATTTACTGAAAGACCTGCAGAGCATTTGTGGAGAGATTGTCACCAGCTGACTGGTCCTTCAAGGTGAAAAATCGCCCAGTTTTTGTGGTGCCATCAGCATTGGCACCTGTGAAGGATGCTGCAGGGGGTCAAGACGCAGCCCTTGGAAGCTTCTGACCTTCCTAAACCAACGGTAAACTAAAAATTGATGATCAGGAGGAAAACCCATATAGGAAGATTTCATAGAGTAAGAAGATGCAATGATTTAAAGAGAAACAAAAATTTCACGTCAAGCCAACATCATCTGAAGAGCTTTAGCTGAAGGGAACAGACCTTGGAAAGAAGGAACATATCAAGCTAAAGAGTGAAAAGAAAAAGCTACAAGTACAGTCTTTGTTTTGATCTTGCACACCTCTTATTCACTTTGGAATATTTCAAATTATTTCAAAAGCTCTTCAGATTTCTGAGGGCCAGCAATCAAAGATATGTTAGGAACGGTGGCATACCTGTTCCCAGGAAGAGGACTGGCATAAATATATAGCTTATATGGAGAGGCAGTTGGGTCCTTGCTTTCCTTCCTCTAAACGTCTGCTTGGAGAACTCAAAAAAACCAAAAAACAGATGGAAAGCCTATCACAGGGGGTGAAATACATTGTCTCAAAGAATAACTAAATATAGGGGTAAAGAGCATCCTTTGAACCAATCTTAGTCTGAAATCCTGGATTGTGGGAACATAGAATTCAACTGTACCTGTTCAAAAGACTTAAGTCTGTTGACAAATGATAGGTCAAGTGTATAATCTTTAACAAACATCATAGTGTTGCTTCGCATAACTATCTTACACCCCCCCAAGATCAGTCTATTTCATAAGTGGGTGAAAAAACTGGTATCTGAATTTAATAATTAGCCAGTATTTCAAGCTAGTAGCTATGGATAGCAAGGGGAAAGAAATTTTCTGACTCCTAAAGGACTGCTAGTTTTGATGGAGCTCAGCAAGACCCAGAAATGATCCAGAATGTGAAGCTGTTTTCCTGACAGCCTGGACTTCAGCGCTGGAATGAATGACCGAGTGTTGCCTTGACTGTTGAGGCAGCATATGGCAGATGTTTTGTCCATCAGAATATGGACTGTGGAATTTTGTGGAATAAGTGCTACATGGCCTTTCAGCAGATCTTAAAGTAGGAATACTTATAGCTTTATTGCCTTCTGATCATATGGCCTGCAAAGCGCAGAAAAAGAGCCAACCCTTTTTAACACTGTCTGAGTCTCCTGCTTGGACCTGTGTCTGATCACACTGCTGTCCTTTTTTGGCTCTGTGTATGTGGTGTTACTTTAGCTATTCTGTCTACAGGCAAGCACTTCATAAACATTCTTGAGGAAGAATCTGAGGTCTTGAATGCTGCAAAATTCCTGGTAAAGACTGGTCTCTGGGGCCTGGTCCACAAGCCTAATGGCTGGTTAATTGGCAGTATGCATCCCACAAGGTGAGTCATAAATCAGTCTCAATCTGAGAATAGTGGGAGCAGATGTTGCAATTTGGCTTCTTGGATTTACTGTGTGTCTCTCTTGCCTCATTATTATGGAGTGAAAAGACAGGATTCTGATCTGGTTTTGGAAGAAACCAATACCAATGTCAGCATGAAAAAAAAATTAAAAATTGAGATTTGCCCTCAGCCTTTAACTTCTTTGTCTGCAGTTACACGTTTGCTCCATGGCTGCATGATGTAGTCCAAACTTATCGTCTTAAATAATTTGGGACCTCAAATAATTGAGATCCCTATTGAGGATGGGAAAAGAAGGTGATGGTGGAGGTTACTGCATTTCCAAAGAGTGAGGCTATTTTCACATTCATTTGAGGCCCTGGTGAGAATACTTCTTAGGGAGATGCACTTGATCTTAATGGACGTTTCCCTTACAGTTGTTATGGGATTCTTAGAGTATTTTGTCAAGGAGAACAAGCAGTGCTTGCTTCTTGAAGGTTTTTAATTACATTTATTGGATTTCCTAATCTTGAAACACAAATGCCTGCATCAGAAACAAAGAATAATGCAACTCAAAGTCCCATCTCTTCATGTTATTTTCTGAAAAAGTTGTATGAATGACAGACATTTCAAGGTTATACATCATTGAAATGGATCAAATGGCAACATTTATTAGAGGGAAGAAAGTCAAACCAGATGTAATGGGAATCCTCATCTGCTTTCACTAAAGCTGAAACAGAATCTAGTTTTGATGTTAATTTGAATAGCAGTCTGTGAACTTTATTTCAGATTTTTTAAAAAAATGGTAAAATTCTAAATTTGAGGTCTGGATAATTTGATATCTGGATTCTACTTCTCCTCTCCTAAGTGCACACCCAATGAATAGCAGTTAAATATTCTTACTTAGCATATGTAGAAATGTAATTGTATTTTTGCAAAAAGACTGTAGGTTTTGTGTCTTTGTTTCTATGAGGGTTATTTTAGACACATGCTATGTCTGAATTTTGTTTCTAAAGTCTACTGCTTTCTACAAAGTAATTACACATAATGGAGTATCTTTTGTAATATTTACTAACATGTTTTAATGTATTAGACCCCATTTAGCTTTTTTAAAATTCTAGACTAACAAACCTTTTTTCTTTTTTTTTTTTTTTTTTGGTAAATCTTGCTGTGGACACAAGTTCTGTCTTCATTTATCTTTTCAGGCTCCCTTCACAATAGCCCACACGTAATCAGTTCTGTTTCCTTTTACAGTTCATCATGCTTCCCTACTCCACCACCGGTCTCTTAATATTTCCACTATCAGAGCCCTTTTTCCATCCCTTTCCAGATGGGTAAGGCTTGAAACTGGGTGGAATTGCACTGTAACATGAGTGCTACAATACACTACTACTAGTGTATTGCTACTATTTCACTACAATAGTAGTGCTACTATTTCACTAAAATACAGGTGCAGACACTTCTCTGTGGCTCATTGGCTGGTACCCAAAGCTCTGATCCTGTGTGTGCAGGCTCTCCCCTTTATTGATTTGAAATTCAATGACCATGAGGTAGGGTTTGTCAGAGGCCACTAGTACTGCTAATCCTGATAGAACATCTGATTATCTTTAGCTGAGAGACTACAGAAATTCAGGGGTGCCTTCTACAGAAACAGTGATGTTGTTATTAACACCAGATCTGTGTATCACAGAGTCAAGGCTAAAGCTCATTCTGGAGTAGATTATAAGAAAAAAAACCAACCCAACACACAGAAAACAAAAACCCACAACTCCTCAAACCATGGTCTTTGCTTTCTTTTTGTTTGTTTCAAAATCTGAGTAAGGTGGTTTTTTACTTTGAATTGTATTATCACATAATGCAAAACTCTTTCCTGTGCATTCTCTTTCTCTTTTAAATCTTTAACTTCTGTATCTTTCTCCACTTCTCTCTAGTTCATCTGTTCTTTTTCTCTGACTATTGTATTTGCCCACATACAGAACAAGCCTGTGTGGCAGGCAGCCTCTTGCCTTCCCATGCTCCAGCCTTACACCCTCACTTCCCAAATCTGATCTGCTTTAGTCTGTTTTGCATTTCTAAATGTGTGGGATCCAGGTCCTTCTCAGCTAAACAACTCCAGATGCTTTGTAGAAAGTGGGGAGCCACTGCCCATACCCTGGCAAGCCACACTAGCAGCTGCTCAATGGCACTTCCACCCTATGGAGGTGGTATCTCCCATTGTTTGCAGCAAATCCACTGACACTCAGAAGCTGCCAGAGGTGTAGGCATGATAACCGAGGGTTCCCAAGCTGAGTAGGAGTATCTGGTCAAGTTTGTAGCACCCAGTCTTGAGCTTGAATGTTAAGTGACATTCATGCATAGGTTTGTTTTTTTTTTTCTAAGCTAAATCACTTGAAAAGCCTAGTTGTATACAAGAACATGGATATACTTCAATAAAACCAAATGACAGAGATCACAGGATGAAGTGAAAGCTCAGTAGAACATTTCAGACTGCCTGTGTAGCAAAGGAATGCACATATGCTGTTCCTGCTAGAAAAGAAGCCAACATCATGTATATCCAACATTTCCTTTTCCTTGCCTTAAATCAAGAGGCTTGTGGTGCTATTCCTTAGAGTCAACAAACATGCCAGGAAAAATCTGTCTCCAAGCTGACTGCCCTTTCTCAGAACTGCCCATAAGTGCCAGGGAGGATGGAAAAGTGAGCTGCTGGGCTGCAGAGGTGTTTAAGGGAGGAGTTTGCCAGTAAAAGAGAATTGCAGTTTGAAGAATTGCAGAGTTTGAAGTACAGAGAGACCTTCAGTTTTGCCAGAGTTCTTATTAAAAATGTCTAATTCATATAATGAGAAAAGCAATATCCTAAACCAAGTGATCTAAACATCTTATCTCTCCCAGTAATTTTTAATATAATGATGGAGACTATGAGCATAATATATTCTTTTCCTGATGCTTTTTGCTTTAATGCTGGATGAAATATTGCTCTAAGAAGGGATGGGGAGACAAAGGTGGTACATTCTTGTAGTCCTGAGGGACTGCGCAGAGACTTTTTTTATAGGAAAGTGCTTTTACATAATTAGTGAAGCAACCTTACTAGTAAGCTACTCTCTGAAGATCTCAGATACTAACCAGAAGGTTTTTATATACACAGAGCCTATATTCTGCCATAAACTCCACGGAGAAACCTTGTGACTTTTACCTTGCTGCCACACTGTAGTGCTTTATGGGAAAACCTTGATAAGGAAGAGGTACTTCGGCAACAGCCTTTCCCATCAGTGCCTGTCTGTCCCAAATATCTTCCTTACTTACTGCAGCCTGTTCTCCTGGGTAGAAAAGATGCTCAGAAATAGTTGTAAGTTAGTTTATCTTTACACTGACAGGAGACCTAATAAGAAGACACACCATCATTGCATGCCGAACTATGGAGATCGGCTCCTGGATCTGGTTTAGCCTATCCATGCATCAGCGGCCATGGTGACGGGCTCATCCAAACTGCTGTGGCCTCATTATTTCTGTGCTTGCTCTGTAGGCTGCTCTGACTTCTGAGGGAAGGCCATATATGGTCAGATGATCATCTCAGCTAACACATTAGCATGTTGATGATGCACAAGTTAACTCTCACAAAATCAGAGGAGGTATCAATACATTGCAGAATTCCACAGTGACATGGGTGGCAAAAAAAGTGAGAAAATTGTGTTTATAGGAAGAATCCTGTAAAAAATAGGTTGCATCCCTTATTTTGTGGAGAAAAAAAAAAGATATGCAAAAATACTCAAACCACACCTGTGGGGTTTTATTAAACTACCTTTGACTTCTGTGAATTACATTGCAAGATAGTCTCCATTGTGCAGCTAATATCCCATATTGAACAAAAGTTTGTTGGCTAAAGGGAAAAGGCAAAATCCTGTAAATATATCATTCATCTCTAATGAATCCCAAATTAGAATAGATTAAGTGCTGATATTAAAAAAAAACCAAACAAAAAACCCAACAACCCACCCCCCCCCGACAATTGGGAAAGCAAAGTTCAAATTCCATTTGATTTCACCACTCATTTGGAAGATGGCAAATGGATGTATATGAAGGCTAAATCCTAGACATCAAAGAGAATAAATCCAATAGGATAGGATCAAAGAAACATTGGAATAGCATGATACTCAGATAATATGAAATACATATTTTTGGATGAAATCCATCTATGAAGAAGAACCAGCAGATAAATATCTGGTTCTGAGACTGGTGTCACTGGCAGAATTCTGGGGTTTTTGATCATGTGTTGGTTTAAACAACAGCAGGCTTCTGGTGATACAGGGTACACCTGTATCAAAGGGAGAAAAGGATCTTTGCTCAGAAGTTAGCAGGTCTCATGAAAGACCTCTATGAAAGACCTTTAAACTACATTTGAAGGGAAGAGGGGATAAAACCAGGCTCAATAGAGATAAGCCTAGGGGAAGCACACCCATGTTTGAGGGACCGTGTTCTAGCGAGTTTCTTTGGTCTGCCATCTCAGTGGTGGTAGTGGATGGAGATCCATGTGGCAGCAAACATGCAAGAGTTAATGATGTGTTAAAAAGCACAGAAGTGCCTGAGAATGGTTATGTAGGAATTAGGGCTTCTTCCCTCTTCCCTGCAAAAAGTGGCAGGATCAATAGCCCAGCTGAAGTACATCTACACACAGGATGGGCAACAAACAGGACGATCTGGAAGCCATTGCACAGCAGGAAAACTATTATAGTTGCCATAATGGAAACATGGTGGATGAATTCTTGATAGGTTGAGGCCAGCTGTTCAACAAGGCCAAGTGCCAGATCCAGCACTCGGGTCATAACAATCCCATGCAGGCTTGGGGAAGAGTGGCTGGAAAGATGCCTGCTGAGAAGAGAACCTGGAGATGGTCAACACCCAACTGAACATGAGCCAGCAGTGTGCCCAGGTGGCCAAGAAGGCCAATGGCATCCTGGCCTGTATCAGCAATAGTGTAGCCAGCAGGATCAGGGCAGTGATTGTTCCCCTATACTCGGCACTAGTGAGGCTGCACCTCAAATCCTGTGTTCAGTTCTGGGGTCCTCACTGCAAGAAGGACGTTGAGAGGCTGGAGCGTCTCCAGAAAAGGGTGACAGAGCTGTGCCTGAGTGAGCTGGGGTTGTTCAGTCTGGAGAAAAGAAGGCTTGGGGGGGCCTTATTGCTCTCTACAACCACCTGAAAGGAGGTTGTAGTGAGGCGGGGGTTGGCCTCTTCTCCCTAGTAACAAGTGAGAGGACAAGAGGAAATGGCCTCAGGTTCAGCCAGGGAAGGTTTTGATTGGATACTGGGAAAAGTTTCTTCACTGAAAGGGTTGTCAAACATTGGAACAGGCTGCCCAGGGAGTGGTTAATTTGCCACCCCTGGAGGTATTTAAAAGAAGTCTAGATGTGGCACGTGGGAAGATGGTTTAGTGGTGGACTCTGCAGTGTTAGGTTAAGAGTTGGACTTGATGATCTTATAGGTCTTTTCAAACCTAAACAATTCTGTGATTCTATTTAATGATTCTGTGATTTTATCTTCCTATTCCTATGGAATTACACAAAAGAGAAATGTCTTTCTTAAGCTAAGTCCTTAAAGCAAAGATACTGCTGATCTGATCTGAAGCAATGCACATGGGCACTGATTTACCTGGACTATAATCAGAATTACAATCTTTACATTTTTAGGTCTTGGAATGAAATCGTGCTTCATATCTCTGCCAATATGTGTCTGGCATATTTTTGCCCTGTGCCTAGCTGTCTCTGGCTGTCGCTATCGGCTTTGTGTATCAAGCACTTAAGTATTCTACAAATAATAAAAAAAGAAGTATAATAGAGCTAGTTCTTTTTCTTGCTAGTAATATGTTAGATCTTTCATAGGAAAAGTGCAAAGTTTATTGAACTGAAGGAACTTTATGACTGCAAATCTTTAAACACTTACTTCTTTCACGAACCACTGGCAAAAGGCAGGGCCAATCCATTCTCTTGCATGAATTCCACAGTCTATCCAGACAGCTTTCTTGTAGGGCCGTGATCTTTTACCTAACTTCAAGTGTGAATATTCACAAAATATCAATAGATCTCATGACATTAGTGAAACACAATAATGAGAAAATAATAGAATATGAGAAACACTAAACCATTTTGAATTTACTCATATAAAGGAACATAAATTTATTCTTTTCAAAGGTATGGCCAAGATAAGGTTTGGCAGGTATGCCAAGACAATGAGGCTGATCTATGGAAAAAAAAACTGAAAGGAGAAGTGAGATCTCTCAATTCCTCTTTTATGAGGAATGATATTCTTAAATATCACATGGAGTAGGGTGAGGAAGAATGACACTACAGGAATAGCCTGATGAAGAATCAAATTTTCAGAACTCTTCAACAGGAGATGAAAAGAAAATACATTGAAACTAAAATTTTTTTGTGTCTTGCTGACATACTCTAATTTGTGGTCCTAATCATGTGAATTGGAAGCACACAGCCCTTAAATTTTGTCAGCAGCTAAAAAGGAAGTGTATGTGGCACAGGCTGAGAAGGGCTTCAGAGTCCTCTGGGGTCCCTCTCCAGCGTAACTGCTCTCCTAGTTGTCTATAAACACAAAGATTTCCAATCCCCTTAAATCCAGCCCTGCTAATTGAACTTGTCCTGTAATCTATCTTCATGTATAACCAATCCAAGTAAATAGGATTTGCCTTTTAGTTTTCCACCTTTTTTTTCCTTCTTCATTGAAGATGACATTCAGAGAGATACTTAGATCTTAGCAACTTATCCCTGGGAAATGCTATTAAGCTGCATCTCTGGTGTACATGCTATAACATAAGTAACAAAGTGTCTGTCCCTGATTCCAGACTTTAGTCTGATTAATGACAATTTAATCTTTACCTTGAGTACATACAGTGGTCTCCCTTCATAGGATTTTCCAACAGAGAACATGTGAACAAGATCTGAATAAGTTCTATTCAGATGATGCATCCAGTCCTGGATCTGCAAATACAGAAATTAAATCATTGCTTCAGTCTTTGCATTTCATGGGAAATACATGTAATACATTTATTAATCTCAGCTCTCAGTCCTCTGTATGTTTTGGGATTTTCCTATCGTTTTTATTTTTGTCTTTTTTGTTTGTTGGCTTTGCTTGCTTCCTTGCTTGTTTGTTTTTGTTTTGACATTTTAACTATTATTTGGCTCTCATAGCTCTATTGCCAGAGTCTGGATGCTGCCTTCAATTACATAGTATTTTTTTCCCATTTCATTGTTGGATATTACTGGAATGCATTAGCTGTCCATCGAAAATCTGGGGATGGGGCTATTCCACCATTCTCACTAAATACTAATGGAACAAAGAAAGAAGGTCCCTGATTCTGCCTGCCAGAACACAGAATGGCAAACAGATTGACTTGCAGGATTCAATGGTACCTGCAATATTTGTTTCACAGGCACCAGACCTTCTTGACGTGCAGCACTCTCCATGCCTGGTCTAGTGACTTTGCTTTGGTGCAGACTGAAACTGCGTATGTGAGCAGACAGAAATCAACAGAAAGTATTTACCCAGCCATCATCTGGGATAGTTAAACACGAATTTTCATCTATGTATTTTTAAGTATTTGTGCCTCTTGTGTAAATACTTAAGCATTTGGTCACATAGCTTAAAAGAGTCAGTATGACTAATCACTCACTGAAATCTTTTATTCCACTGGAGTAAAAAACCTATTTAAAAAAAAAAGTCCTAAGCTGTCAAAGATAGTGATGTATAAAGATAAGTCTTGAATACAAATACTAAAAAAACATATTTTTCAAGAAGGTGCCTATTTTGGAAGAAGAAATGCTTAGAACACTTCTGAAGATGAACAGGTAACCAGAACTTGTAGAGAGAATGTAGTAGATAAGAGGAACAATATGAATTTTCACGTACTTCTTCTAGGGAGTGATACACTTCGTAGTTATACCCAGAGAGGGACCTTCGATTCCTATACGACCTCAGTCCAGTTTGGTTTTCTACTGCTTTCTGTAGGTCTGATATAAGAATCCTAAGTAAAAAAAAAAGATAGCAGTATTTCTGAAAATGTACTAGAACACATAAGCTAAGTCAGAACAACAATCACATTTAGAAGAAATATAGCAGGAGTTAAACCATCCTGACTTTACTTCATCTGTTATATTTTGACAAAAGAGTGCTTCAGGCTCATTTGAATATAAGCTGCCAAATAAATAGTCCAGCTGCTCTGAAATGTAACAGTGCCTTCAAAAATACAATGAACTTGTTAAATGACTAAAACAGGTTGATTTAAATAATCTAACCAATGTGAAGAAGCAACCACTTTCATTTGTTTATGGAGCAGCATTTGCTGTCTTCTTTTGTAATCCAGTTATATTATGTGATCATGGATCTTCAAAAACCGATTTCAATCCATTTAAAAATCTTTTCAGGCTTAGAAAAACATGCACATACTATTTTTCTGGCATGGAACATTACATATAGTTACAAGTTGTAGAGGCAAAACAAAAAAAGAAGAACGTGGCAACATTGTAATTCTGCCTAAACAGCAAACAAAGAAAAAATCTCAAGTGTGTTTTGTTGTTCACATTATCTATGCTGTAATACTTGTTTGCTAGTTGTATTAAAATAACTCAGGAAAACCATGAAACAATACCAAATGGAAATGAAATATACTTGCATAAAAAGCAGAAGGTTCTTTGTATTATGAGTAAAATGCAGAAAGAGTTGTGTAAGTGGAAATCTTTCCACTTATCTTTTATGGCAAAAATAAATAATGATACAAATACAAATATAATATAGCAAACATCTAAAAATAATTATAAAGAAGAAATTGGAGCATCTATCCATTCCATGAGGCAGTAGCAGGATCTGGGAATATTGTCACTGACATCAGTAACAGCATGACTGTAGAACTGAGTCAATACTTGTATGCCAACTTCTCCCAAAGCATGGGAATGTGTAATCACCACACCACTAATTCATCATTCCTGTAAAATGATAGTCACATTCAACCTTTTAAATTTTCACAGGTATCAGCTGCAATGACAGGAAAAAGATGGAAAGAAATGGCATTTACTGTGCTCCTAACTCAGGTGTGCAGCAGGTACCTCAAACATAATAGGTCCACCTACATGTAATATCAAAGTAAAGGTTATTCCCATCTTCAAATGCATTGGTGAAGTAGTTGTATAATTAGGAATTATATTGTTCTACATCAGCAACATTCATTAAGCAAGCTAAAGAATTATAGTCTTGGCTTTCAAAGTACTATATATACTGTAAGACCAGTACTGTAATGCCTGTAATTAGATTAAAGGAGTGGTTTTATTCAAGTTATTAAAACATTTAATATTTAAAAAAAACACTTGACTTCTTTGCAGAATTCGGATTAGTGTAAGCACCTACCAGAATCAAGCACTGTTTGTTCACTTTTAAAATAATACATTTCATAACTCCTGATTGTTTATTCATCTGTACTCTGCATGAGATTTGATAATCATTCTTTACTCTTAAGTGACTGCGTACTTTGTGTGCTTATAACAGAAAGGCTCTTAAGTCTCTCAGGTTTTAATGCAACCTAAGTGCCTTCTTTACCAGAAAACTTACAACTGAAGCAACTTGGTGCAGAAAGAGTTTATCTGATGCCTGGCTTGTTTTCATGACCATTTTGTCATGAAGTCAAGCCCAAAGACAGATAAGCCTGTTTTACAGACAAGTCACATGGTTCATTACTAGGAATGCTTCCTAACTGTAGAAATTTGTCATAATTTAATCTATTTAAGCTTAATGCTTCCTAACTTTAGAGATTTTTCATAATTTAAGCAATCATCAGGCTGAAATTCTAGCTGGTGTTTGCCTCAGATTTTCCAGTTCCAAAAGGGAAGTAGCAATTTTAACTCCTTTGCAGAGTGTGCAAAAATTAAATAATAATAATAAAAAAACCATTGTGAAAACCAGCCATGTGAAAAGGAGATGTACAAAATCTTGCTTGTGGAGATGCACTTCAGCTCAGTGGCTCAGAGTTACAGATCTCAGGAGGCTTGTCAGGAATGTAGAGGCTTGCTTGTAGAGGCTTTGAAGAGTTTTGCTTCTGATGGCTTGGACCATCTGAGATGGGCAGCAGGGGGAGGAAGAGGGAGAGCAAAGGAAAAGTCTGGACCTGACAAAATGCTGTCCAGCTCCTTCTAAGTGCACACAGCTTGTGTGCCAAAAGTCAGAGAGGGGATTTTTCCCTGTGGAAGATTAATGCAATGTTGTCATACTATTTGTACCATGTTGTTTCAGGTAACCTGCAGAGACCCTTTGCCCTTTCAGTTCTTGCCCTTGCACACTCTGCTCTGCAACCCAAGCAGAGGTCTTCAAGTACAGTGAGTGTTTATAACACATATAAAACAGTCCTCTGTCATTTCATTAAAGGTGATTACTGTGAGCAGGAACAGCAACAGACGTGAATACAACTGCTAGGGCACAGTAATTAGGGGACTTTTTTTTTTATAAGCACAGAAAAACAATTACAGAAATCCCCATCTCAGTTTTAAACATAAACAAAACTGAAGCGGTGTTGAAGACACATGAAAGTCACTCTGAACTTCAGCCACTGAGCTTGTGTAATTAATCTCCATTAATCTCCTTATATTTGTTTCTATATTTTTAGAACAACAAATTTATGAGACAATTGTTATAATAAAAATGGAATTCTGATCAGTACTACATACGTACATACATATACAGTATGATTTGCACCATCCTTTTCTCACTGAAAAATAAACATAAATACTCTCATGTAGGTCTTTATTTAGCAAATATTCGAGAATTCAAATAACTCATCACTTGATTATTCAGATGCTTAGGCATCTCACTGAAAAGGCTTAAATGACAAGATCATTACTCTTGTCCAGTATATCATACTGCTAAATATGAAAGGATAAGTATACTTCAAATTGTCTTGACTTTTTTTAAGGAACACTATAAATGATATGTGATCCTTAGCGTGTGTGTATTTATGTCATATGACTTGTGTTGGGTCACTAGGATTGGAGAATAATAGAACTAATATGTTTCTGTATAGTTGATGAAGAAGGCTTTCCTCTGCATTTGCAGCACACTTTTAAATAAACCTTGCTCCTGCTAAATACAGAGAGAGGCAAAGCAGGCTGTAGAATTAGTAATTACCATCCTTCTCTTAATAGATGTGATTTTGCATGCATTGAAAACACTTCAGCTTGACTCCAAAGGAGGACATTTAATTAAAACTGCCTGCCTGTGGGAGATTTTCTGTTCTCCCATTAAAACGGTTGTTTTCTTGGCAGTGCCTATTTGTCTGCCAGTCTAATTGCTGTGATGTGGAATGTATTCCCAAGCGCACTTGGCATGGTAGAGGCAGACCTGCCCGGAAGGCCTGATCTCTGGAGCAAGGCAAGGAAAGTGAAGCATGGACTTACGTGTACTGGATGTTTGCTTGCTGGAGGTAGGGCAGCAGGCTTCGGGTCGTGTTCTGTGGTACTCGCACGTCAGTGACTGTGCCTTCGACGATGTGGAAGGGGCTGCTGGGCTGCCACAAGTCCACCTGTAGTGCAGGAACCAACCTGTAATTCATATGCATTCAGTGTAGGTGGGGAAATCCAGGAGATGGCACGCTTGAAGGTACGCAGGCAAACACTTTAGGCATGATACAGACAATAGACCTGCACTGGCTGGTCCAGCTTGACATCTATGCTAATGGAGCAGATTTTGAGGAATGATTGCATCCAATTTACCACAACTCTCATGAGAGATTTGCCAATGGGAAGAGAGAACAGTTTCCAGAATGTGCGTCTTCAAATAGTTTGAAAAAAAAGGCACTTCCAGCTTCATGCACTTCCTCAGACTACTATACCTTCCCTATGTCCTATGGAGTCCATGAGTCTCTTTTATTTCACAAGGCATTTTCTGTGTTCACTAGGGCAATAAAAGAATGCTAAAGAGATACAGAAGCATAGCAGATACCACTGTTGTTTACAAAGCGTACCCAAGCTTTATTCTTGATAATAAGCAGATCAGAGGTCAGTAACAGGGTGCCAATAACATGAATACCCAAAATTTTATATGAAATGTCAAAATAACAGGATTAAGATAATCAAATCATTACAATCTTGTAAAAAATGATAGCTACTCAATGATACCACTATTATTATTGTACTACCTCTATCTGCGCATATCTGAGGGATGGTTCTTGTCCATTTTTACTTCCTTTAGTTGCCAAATCTGAAATACATTTGGAAATTCTAGCCTAAGGCAGGCACAAATTTTCAAAAAAGCAAGAAAGTTTGCAAACAGGGGTTTGAAAATCAGTGTTCTACACTCTGTAAAATAGTAGTAAAATAGTGTAGATGCACATACTCTACAACAGAGGTGAGAATAGTTCCTCCTCAGCCAGTGTGAGGATAGTGGCAAAGAACACAAGTTAACAAAACTCCTCCCAGAGCTGTTGGATAGTCCCAGGAGACTATAAATGGGAGTTTCAGCAACTATCTCTGTATCAATGTGACAAATATGCATGTCAGGATCCACAGGCTTTAAAAATATATGTTTGTGAGCTGAATACAAGGAATGGACTACCATGTCCACATGTCTTAAAGAGAATTTAAAAATAATTAATATTTGATAAAAGTCTTTTGATGTTTATTGCAATCAGCTGTGCCAGGCTGCACTGAAGGAAGTCATTAATATAGCTTGTGAGTGTCCACTGCTTTTCAGGTTTCTAAGAAGGTTTTTATAATCTGCATTTTAAAAGCTCCTGACTACTTCTATGCCATACAAGCTATTTTTGAAATACCAAATGCATTTCACCTGGTCTTGCTATAACCTCATTTGTGAGGGGAGTACAGTCTTGAAACATGGGTTTAATTCTCACCATTTCTCAAATGACCCTGATTAAGAATATTCTGATTACCAAGAGGTCATCTGACACTGAACCTGATGCTACCTCTTACAGCAATAGTGACCTCAGTCCAGTTAATCCAATTAAATGCCTCCTACTTTGGAAGCAGCCAAAGAGGAGCAGCCTCTTCTAGTTCCTGCCAAAACCACTCTTTGTTTCATGCTGCCACAATATGGTCTACGGGTCTGAGTGATAGCGGTGGGTGGGCGCAGCATCTTTTCAAGTCTAACACCAGCACTGGCAAAGTTCACGGGGTTTGTGAGGCTGAGAGCAGCTATGACAGATGGTCAGTAGAAAGCAAAATCGTGAATTAAATGGTGTTAAATGCTGCTTATAAATAAATATCTTCTCACTGTGCTAACACCTTATGTTTGTTAGTTTATCTGTCTTTCATATTTTGATACATTAGAGACACTCAGTGAAATTCAACATGGTTAATTTCCCACACAATAATTAGAAATATGTATTAGACTTCTAAGATTTATCCCTAAAAATACACATCAGAAAGGGTAAATTTGTTTCTCTTGGAGCAACAGTGTATCAATCAGCTTGAGCCATGTTTATAAAAATAACAACAAAGTGTTACACAAAAGCTAACAGCAACCAAAACGGAGTTTCCAAGCACACAAAATTGGAATAGAAAAATGAAAAAAAATCACACTTGAGATACACCTGAAAATTGTCTTTGTTCTTGACAGTTACTCAGGATTTATTTTGGTGAAATTCTCAATCATCATGGAGGGGATAAAACAACCAATATTCACACTATTAGTTATAACATCACCAAGCTTTTTAATTTCTGAGGCATTCTAATTGTTCCTCACATTACTGTCTACAAGTGAATATCAGAAGCAGAAGTAATCTTCATGAAATCAGTGGCATATTGCACATCAGTATTCTCTTTTAGTGAAAATCCGGTATTTCACTCCTGGCATTGTCCTGGAAGTGAGACAAAAAATCCCATATTTAGAATACAAATCATTCCACTCCAACTCAGTTCCCTATTTGGCTTCATTTGACTCTCACTCTTCACCCTTTGCAATGTAAATGAAGCATTCTGTGCTCCTCTGAGAGATGTTACCTGTCCTGTCCAGAGTACTTCAATTGCTAACTTGATTTTGCCTTATAAAGCATATAACAAGAAACATATTTCTCCAACAGACATCTTATTTATATTGTAGCCTTCAGTTTGTCCTTGGTGTGACATAGAGACAGTGCATGAAAACTAACAAACAGAAGATGGATTTCAGAGCAGGCATGTTCTATCCTTTACTCACTGTCATCTTCAGGAGACTTCATCATTGTATCTCCCATGGATACTGAGGGTCTCATTGGAGTCATCCCTCTTCTTTCAGCATCATTCTGCTCACAAGTATGCCTTGGATTTCCACTCTGGGCTCTGCTGGTTAGTGAGTGGTAGTGATACTAGTTGCTATCCTATCCTCTTTACTATCTGTGATATGGTGTTGTTATCCCCACACACTATACATGAGCTCTTATACAGTATTATGAATGGTGTACCAGTCAGTGCCAAAAGATATCTATTTGCTGTGTGGGCGGTAGGATTTGCTGGGTAGGAGGAAGATTCTCCAGCTACAAAACAAAGATGCAGAAATCCTACAAAACTCTCTGAACATACAGCCAAAAATCTGAACCTCAAAATTCATCTAGTATCTTGAGGCTAGAGGAAAAGCTATATGCTTAAGAGCATGTCTGCAAACCTAAATACTCTCATCTCCTTTACACATCTTATCCTGTCTTTCAGGCAGCAGGTTGCCTTTGAAAGGTCTTGGGATTTCTTATGCCTTAAATAATAAGCAGAGCCCATTCAAGATTTTTCAGCATGTTCAGAGTTGGGACTAGGAGACCAATTACTCAGCACCGCCACTGCACACAAGTGCAAGTGTGACTATGGGTACCTGTTGTCAGGAATAGCAGTGCACAGATGCCCGGTGAATGCTCTTTCCCGGAATCTCACTGGAGGCACGAGCATCCTGACTAGCTTTCCATGAGAAGAAATGGTATGTAAAAGCATACAGTTCGCTCTCTTTTCTCAAGGGATTTAAGCACGTTATTGCTTTATTAAACCAAGAAGGTAAAGAGATTATTAATTGTGACTGCATAAGTAAGTATTGCTGTTTATCTTCTCATTTTTTTTCCAATCTCACTCGTCCCATAGAAGACCTTGTGGTTCAACTTGTGCTTAGGAAAGCCAAGTTTCTTTAGGCAGTTTCTCTTTAAACCGAGGTGTTAAAGACAGCTCATGAACATAAATGCATCGCATTTTACCTGGACATCTTTCAAGGTACAGCAACCTTGAACTCATTAGTCATGTCTCTAAGTTTTGGCCAGTACAGTGTCGAAAAGCGAGCACAAGGCAAAGGGACAAATATTTTAAACAGATTTGGGTGCTGAACTAATAGAATTCAGAATTTATTCCAATGGTTAAAATTATACAAATAATTTTCCAACAATACAAGCACTTCATTGGTATAATGCTACATGTTACAAATGGCGTATAGAAAACTCTGTTGTCCTGCCAAGACAGAAACCAGAACAGGGAGTTTTTCTTTTCACTAGTTCAGGTTTTCCTGCTGCTTATTCCACGCCTGTGGAAAGAGAGCCTGAGAAGAAAAGAGTATACCTGCTTTTCCCTATAAACCCTCTAATGGCTGCATAAATTCCACAGTTTTGTTTTCTTTTTTTTTTTCACTCAAGTCACTGAAATAAATCCCCAGCTTCTTTAGACCATCGGGCTTAGTCCAGCCTTTGTAATTAAAGGCATTTTCTTGGGCAATAGCCTCCAGTTGTCTCTCACTACCCTTTCATAAGCAGATGTTTAATTTCTTCATCCATTTATCCTGAAAGGAAGATGCTTAGTGCTCTCATCAGATCTGCAATTGTGTATCAATCAAAAGAGATGATTGATGCTTGTCATGAAAATAACTAGAATAACTTTGCCATAACTTATATTTAGTATCTAGAGAAAATTGTTTGTATGATTTATCTATGTTATACCCCATGAAAACAGTAATTTTGTTATGCTTTATTACCTAGAAATTCCAGTTTTTATTTTTACTGAGTTGTATATAGCAATACATGTACCAAAGCTGGCCTTGTCCTTAACATCACTATGAATGAATTTCTTTGAGAAATGCTGTCAGCTGTAAAGTTCAGAATATAATTATTGTTATGATGCCATCAGCTGAAATGGCTTGGCATTTCTGAGCCTCTTGTAAAAGGGAATGTGCAAGCAGTGACAGTCTTTGCTCATGGACTCTCTCAGGAAGTGTGGGTTTCCCATTTACATCCATATGCTCATGTATAGACACAGGAACACCCTAAGCAGTCCTAAAATTCATTAGATATGTTTTCAGTTATAAATCCGTAGTAGAAGGTAGAGAGTCGAAGAAGTAGAAACTGCTCCGGTTTTACTGATGTCATCAGAGGTCTGACTGTCTGAGTATTCATCACGTAACACGCAAGAAGCACAGTCACACGCATGTATGTACATAAACACCTCTCACATGGACATGCATAGTATGCAACAGAATTTTAGGCTTCTGTTGGTACATTTGAAAAGAAAGAAGCAAGGAAGAATGACTCCCATTCACTTTGACACTGGTGAATAATTACAGCTGTGCTGGAGTTCACATGGAAAGAGCAGAACTGCTCCTCTCTAACGCCTTCACCCTTACAAATATTTTCAGGATTGGGATTGATTTCATCCTCACTTGCTCCTGCCAATTAAGGAACTTAATTGATAGTCCTGATCGCAAATCTCCTTCAGCTGCCCTTTATGTGATGCAAAGTGGTCCAGAGGCAATTCAGTGTGGGATTCTCTGTGCTTTCTAAAAGGACTTAAAAGGTAGTCCCAGTACAAAGTAATTTAGGTTTCTGACTGAGCACAGTAGACATTTAACTGGTTCTAACTTTTCTGTATTTATTTGCTCTTCAGTGAGGCTGGTAAGAGTAATTGTGCTAATAAATCAGGATTGATTCGTGGGATTGCATCAAACATAACGCTGGCAGAATGCGAACAATGCACAGCTTGAAGTTTTGAGTTTTGCAGATCTTTGTGGAACTATAACAAAGTAATGGTCTTGCCCTCTACTTACACTGGTATAATTTTACACAAGGCTGTACACTAAAAAGAACCTGTAGACTATTCTTCAAGAGAGTCACTGAGATAAAAATCATATTCAGTTATAAGGTAACTGAATGTCCCTTCTTACAAGTACAGGTGCTACTGGGCTAAGTATATCTGAAAGATGGAAAAGAGTGTTTAACAGACTTATTAAAAAACAGACAGCCAAACACCTATCTTGTTTCTTATTAAACTATTTATGGCTTGGTTCATTTTGCAGTTGTTTCTGCACTGCATGAGAAACAGAAGGGTAACAGTGAATAAGGTAACATTAGACTGGTGACCTGTCACTAGTGGGGTTCCACGGGGCTCCATCTTAGGCCCTGTGCTCTTCAACATCTTCATAAATGACTTGGACTGGAAGGGATACTCAGCAAGTTTGCAAATCACGAAGAACTGGGAGGAGCTGTTGACTCCCTTGAAGGCAGGGAGGCCCTGGAGAGAGACCTCAACAGATTAGAGGACTGGGAAATCAAAACCATATGAAGTTTAACAAGGGGAAGTGCCAGATTCTACAGCTGGGATGAGGCAACCCTGGATGTTCATACAGACTGGGGAATGAGATGCTGGAAAGCAGTGCCACGGAAAGGGATCTGGGGGTCCTGGTCGAGGGCAAGTTGAATGTGAGTCAGCAGTGCCCTGGCAGCTCGGGGCAGCTGGTTGGCAGGAGGGCCAACCAAGTCCTAGGGGGTATCAGGCAAAGCATCGCCAGCCGGTCGAGGGAGGGGATTGTCCTGCTCTGCTCTTCACTGCTAAGGCCTCATCTTGAATAGTGTGTGCAGTTTTGGGTGCTGCAATATAAGAAAGATATTAAACTATTAGAGAACGTCCAAAAGAGGGCAATGAAGATGGTGAAGGACTCTCAGGGGAAGCCATATGAGGAGGGGTTGAGGTCACTTGGTCTGTTCAGCCTGGAGAAGAAGAGGAGACTGAGGGGAGACCTCATCTCAGTCTACAACTTTCTCATGAGAGGAAGGAGACGGGCAGACACTGATCTCTTCTCTGTGGTGACCAGCGACAGGACCCAAGGGAATGGCCTGAAGATGTGTCAGGGGAGGTTTAGGTTGGGTATTAGAAAAGGTTTCCTCACCCAGAGGGTAGTTGAACACTGGAACAGGCTCCCCAGGGAAGTGGTCACAGCACCAAGCCTGATAGAGCTCAAGAAGTATGTGGAATAGTAAGCCCTGGATTTGATCCTGCTCCCACCAGGGCTATGCTGATGACTTTGCTGAGCTTGGGCTCAGGCTTCCTCAGAGAAAGCAGGTCCCTCCCATCTCAGAAAGTCCATGTTTTCTATAGCTTGTGAAAACAATACACTCAGTACCTGGGCTCTCCTGTTCTATCTTGCACATTCCTACTGAAGTTTTTCTGGAACAACATTTTTCTTCGGAGCCTGGCAAGTGGTTTCCAAACATATATTCTGATATATTGATGAATAGCCTCTGTTGTCACCTGATGTTCTTTGTGTATCTGAAATAGTCTATCCATATCTGACTGGAACCCTAACTATGAATTAGGGTAAAATCTGGACTGAAAACTAAAGCACCTTGCTATATAGATATATTTGGTATATGTGCAAAATAAAATGCGCAGCCCTGGCCACTGAGCTAGTTCTTTCCTTCTGCAAAGTAAGATTAGCTCCACTTGGGCGGACAGGCTTTCTTACTGCATTTTCAGATGGGCTTTTGTCCTCTGAAGCCTTTTTAAGCATTTTCCTATGGAGGCGTAACCTATCAGATTTATAGCCAAGTGATCCTTTTCCCCTATGAGACATTTTTTCTGATTCCCTGAACTGCAATGACAGGATCAGTTCAGGGATTACAATGGATAAGCAGCTGCTGTAAGGACTAGAAAACAAACAAGGCTTCAAGGCCTGCTAGGCTGGCTGCTCCCAGAGCTGAGAAGTGCCTGGTTGTGCCCAGGAATTTCTTTTGTTAAAACTACTGAAGAATGAGTGGTCTAACACTATTATGCCAGGAATGTTCACAGAGCAGTAGGTTCTTTACTACCTATACAAACAATCTGGATCCCAGTCAGGCGTTATGTGATAAAAAGTGCTTGTAGATCACTGACGGAGTAGAAGTTATCAGTCAAGGCTCAAATGAAGTGCTGCTTCAAAAATAATGCTTACAAAGGAAAATTCCAGAGCAGATAATCAGAATCCGTTGGATCTGAGGGCCCAATTAAATTCCAGTTTCTTGCAAAGCACTTGGGAATGTGACATTTGTTTCTGTCAGTCAGGTTCAACAGAATTAAAACCATGAAAGGGCTCATAAATCAGCAACAGGCTCCTCAAATTGTCTTCTAAACAAGAAAGAGCAGGGGAAAATAGCCAGTCATTGGACAGGTGTACAAGACAGGATGACAGCAGATGGACAAAAGGAGTCCTGGGAGACAGAGAGCAGGTAGTAATACTCAGGTCACTGTAGTACTACCATCCCAAATATTCCTCTTTTATTTGTTGATTACTGTAATAATTTGCAAATGACTAGTGTGGAACTGTGAACCTGCAAAAAGATATTTCTGGTCTTAGTCACTGAGTTGGGATCAAAGATTTGTGGCATCTCTATAAAAAAATAAAGTATTTATAAAAGCAAAGGACTGCAAGAGAAAAATCTAAAATTTAAGATCGATGCCTGTGATGGCATTACAGTAGCAGCCAATCCAAAAATTGGGACAGTGCTCTATAGCTAGAAAAATAAATAAATAAATCCATGAGTTTGCACTTGAATTGCCAAAGAATTTGCTGCATTTAATTCATCACAACCATACGAAAATGTTCCTCAAGACTGCTATGCAATATACTCATCATCTTACATAAATGTCAGTGGAGCTCCACAGTCATTTATCCCTGTCATACTCACCATCATGTTTACCTCAGTGGTCTTTGGCACAGGGACTGTACTAAAGGTGTTCAAGGGTGTGGGGTGGTGCTGCTGGTGGGAAGCAGAGTTACCAGGGTCTTATTTTCTTCCACAAAGAAAGAGAAAGAAGTGATGTAGGAACACACTGGAGACAAGATTACGTATGCATGTATACATACTGATGGCATCTCCCAGCTGCTACTACCTCTGTCAGTGAAAACCAGAAACTGCCATCTCCTGCCTCGAAAGAGCATCACTCTCAGTTCCCCACCTGCCCCATTTTTTACAACCTCAGACACATGTTGGCCTAAGAAAGGGTTGCATACAAGCAGTGCATGATGCACAAGAGTTTTCTGAGAACTTGCTCTGGAGAGATGGTGGCACTGTGGCCCTAGAGTGGCAGGGTGATGGTGGTGGCGCAGGGGACCCTGCTCTGCCTGGCTGAGTCATGAGGAATCAGGGCCAGAGCACCTCCTGCTGCTTTGAGGCTGGGATACAGCTGATCGGACTTCGTGTATTTAGGCTTCTTTATTGCTTCTTTACTGTGGATGAGTTTATTGGTTGAACACATGCAAGTTCAAGCAATTTTACAGAACTAACAGCAGACAAATTTTAGTCTGTAGAGCTGGCTATTTTTACTGGCAGTGCAGGTCTACATGCTATGTTTACCCCATCAGGGAAAAAAAGCAATATTCTGTCACCTAAAAGTTAACAGAACCAGCCAATGAAGGAATCAATTTATAATAATGATTAATAACAAAGCACTGTGGGCAATGGAGCTACAGACTAAAACTAATTTGTGGAAATTACTCAGCAAGTGATTATGACTAATGTGATTTGCCTTTCGGCAATTCATGAAAAAAGGTTAAATGTGTGGAATGAAACATTCATTATCCATTATTCCCTCAGTATAGGCAATGGCATTCATACTGTAGCAGAGCCTATACACTTCAGGCAGATTTCAGGAATTATATGGACTCTTTTTTTTAACTTAAAAAAAAGGGGGCAAATATCCTAAGGAGCTCCAGATGCTAAATTTAAAAAGTCCTGAGGGACTATGCCTCATGTAAAAGTGTGTGAGTTAACTCTGCAGCTTAAATATTGGTAGAAGAGCAGTCCCGTTTGAGATCAAGAGGTTTCCTCAGGAATAAAACCATTCAACCTCTTAGACAAATTTTCTTGCTTGTGCTGAATTTAGACTGCCAGTGTTACTGAAGTTAATCACTGTGGGCATATTCTAAGATACTTCTAATACATCAAGACATACAGCCAAGGTGATCTTTCAAGGATGTCTCAGTGCAGGTTTCTGCAAATGCATATTCAGGAAACCATTCCCTTTGTGTTGGACACTCTTCCCAAAAGGGACAGACCTTGCAGCTTGCTGACCTCTACAGCATTGGCTTTAGCATAGTAAAAGGCAGAACTCTCACCACTTCTTTCCCCACTGCCCCAGTGTTTCTTTCGGAAAGAAAACAGCTAAAGCAGACTGTAAATGACAAAATCTACTCAGGAAAAATCATCAGTAAGAGCAGTCATTAAGAAACTGGTAGATAAAATGAGTGAAAAGATACAATGCTGTTCTTCCCAGTGCCTGTTTATTTTCTTCATGATTGTTTTCCCTTTGTCCAAATCAGTGGGCAATAAGAAAGGGTATCTTTGCATTTGCTTTACTTTCTGCCTGACACCAAAATTCATTGCTTTGTAATAGGATCATCAGGATGATTTTCTCAAACTTCTTTGTGATAAAGCCCTTCAGAAGGATATGCTCACTTGAACTGAGGGGAGAGGAAGTTTTCTTTTAATTTTTTGAAATATGAAAGGTAGGTCAGAGGGAAAGGCTAAGTCACTCTGCAGTGTAAATTTAAAGGCAGAAGGAAACGACTGAAATGAACACAGAACACCATGAGTCTATAGGAAAGTTCCCTCCATCAGACACAGTGAGGAGGAAACCTGGGAAGCCCTCTCCCTTATCAGAACAGATGGTCTGTTGTATGCAAGGAAATCCTGCAACAAGAATACAATCCATTTGTGCAGAATCTACTCAGTTTTTGCACCATCCTGGGAATTTATTCAAAATATTTACGTTGTGCATGGATCACTCTGGGGGTAAACCGGGCTCCCCAATTTTGCACAGTAATTCCTATGTTTTTTTGGGTTGGCTAATGAGGACTAATCCTGACTTCACTGGAAAGCGTAACTTTTGGTACCTTTGAAATACACCTCGTCTCTAATAGATAAACTTGCCTGAGTAGAGAAACAGGCCTGAATTGAAACCCAAGTGCAGGTATCCTTCTCATTTCATGAACAAAAGTGATGTAACTTTTATTTTCACTGACTTTTCTTGTTCTTATAATACTGACAATGGAGAATACTATCAGGCCATATCACAACTCAGGTTGAAAACTGAATTTTGCTCAACACTGAGTAACACAACAGAAGGATCCCATGTCTTGAAAGGATCCTGGTTCCATCTTTATTTTTCCCTTGAGGAGCAGAACATTTGAGTAATATAACAGTTTGATATTAATTTACTTCTCAAACCAGAATAGATTCAAAGGAGATATGCCTTAAACCAATTCTGATTTTCTGACTCAAAAATGAAAAAATCCAAAGTGCAGTCCTTGTAATTATACCAATTTGTATATCTCTGCTGACATTTCTGTTCATATCTCTATTGTCTGTCAGGCATACAGTGCTAAGATAGCATCAGCACTCTATCTGTAGAGTTTTGTTTGTAGCTTATTTTGCACTATTGGGGTTTTTTTTTTGGTGCAGTGCACTGTCTTCTATTTTCTCCTGAGCACATATTCAGCATGGTGCTTAAAGACTCATAGTCTTTTGAATTTTGAATTTTCAGCTTTTGAATTTTCAACTCTGGAAGTCTAGGGGCAGGAGAAGGACAGAGGAGACTTGACATGGAGACTTAAAAATTGCAAAACTCTAAATACATGGTTCTGAGGAGCTGATGACTTGCAGCCACTACTGACGTTTGCCAGTATTGTAGGGACTTGGCACCTCTGAGGATTGTCATTGTTTATCCACTTCTTCATGAGGGAATAACCTGAGATTTTGTGTGGGGGAGAAGATGATAAGTAATATTAAACATATCCATTACTTGTTAGCCACTCAGGTGTCTCTTTCTGTGTGACTGCATGCAGATGGGCAGTGAAGCAGCTGCAGATGGAAGAGCCCTAAGACCTGACATGCAGCCAAACCCAGCCTATGTTCATGAAACCAGGTGTCACTGTGTTCTCTCTTTTATTGAGTCTTCCCTTCAATCTCCTCATCTTAGTGCCTCAACAGAATCAATCACTTTCTAATTTAGTCAGATTCCAATGCAGTTTGCCAAAATTTTATTTTCCTGCTCTAAGAGTTACAGCATACAATTATTTATTCAAGTTTCTACTGCTCCCACTTTGATGGAATTGGGTGAAGGAATCTCTTTCTGGGAGCCTAAGGGAGCTCTGTAATGAGAAACAGTTGCAGGAAGGTGAGTAACCTTTTGGCTTCGCAGGGTTTGCAACATGAGGAGAAAGGAACAAACACATGTGCTCCCTCTTTATGTTCCAGCATCCAGGGGGAAGAAATTAAAGCAACATCCAGCTTCCACATGTATTTCTCGGGTTTATGGTTAGATTTTTTTTTCCTAATTGGGAGTAAAAAAATTATCCTTTTTAGGGTGTTACAGTAATATTCACAGGTGAGGGTCAGGCCCTTAATAAGCAGTGTAGAAGCAAATATAAGACAATATTTTTTAGAAGAGTTGGACATTACAGTGCCAAGTGCAGTAATGCAAGGTATCATGACACTACCTCTGCTGAACATTGAAAGTTTTCATGCAACATGTCCACAGTTTGGGGGTCTTGAGAATGGGATTTACAAAAGACAGCATCTTGAGTGGGGAACGAACTGAACACAGCGTCAAGAAATGCGGATGTGAAGAAGACGGCCTCAGTTTTTCTACTTAAAACTAGTAAGGTGTCAATGTCTTGACTGCAGTCACACAGCTGTAATCACAGCAGCAAGCTTTCTCCTGAGCTGAGATACCTAAGGTATCTATCCTCTTTCTTAAAAAAAATGGTAGGAAGAAAGCTTTGTCATAACTGAAAGGTGGAATGTTTTTCAGAAGGGTGTAAGAGCTATTATAACATCTTCATTTTGGTTTATTTGGTATGTGGACAGAGATTTGATGTATGTGTTTCCCAGATGTTAACTACTGGACTAGGAAATTATATGCACCTTCTTTTTTTCCTCACTGAGAACACAATCATTTATGTGACATTTCAGCAACAGAGACAGAGATACACCACAGACTGCCTAACAGTTTGGTGAAATTGAAGGCAGTGAGCAGCCCAAAGGTTCTGCACGTGCTCCAAACACTTTGGTACAGCTGGTGTTCTGCTGTGACCCAAAACTGTATGTCATAGGAATGATAAAGTTACCAACAAGTTCCTTTGTCTATGCCAACCAGACACAAGGAAGGCTTGAGTTTCTGGGCCAAATGACATTAGCTTGTGCCTCTGGTGCCTATAAGGTTGCCCTTCAAACTCCTTTACCTTCACAGGTACAAGGAGAAGCCAACTGTTGCCTGCTGGGGTCAAGCAAACATGAGCTTACACAGGGGAAGAGACAGAGCCTGGGACACACATTCAAATCCTGAAACAAACAACATAGTGATCCAGTTGTTACTTCCCTTGTTCTGCTCTGGTTAGGCTGTGTTTTGGCAACTCTTGACAAGGCTCATCCCTTTTCCCCTGTGCCTGGGGGCAGCACATGTGCGTGGCACAGTCCTTTCCACATTGCCGTAGGGGCCATAGACCTGGCTTACAGATACTCCCCCATTCTCTAAGACAGTGGGCCATGCTGCTGTGGAAAGACTGCCTCTGCCTTCGCTAGCTGTGCCAGCAAACAGCATGCTGCAGAGTGCTCCTATGCTGCACTGCTACAGTGGGACCACTGCTTTACATTTACATCTGCAGGAAAAGGCCAGGGAAGAAAGATTTTGGTTTGCTGACACTCTCTCAACTGCCTCTAGAAAATTATTCTGCCAGAGAGATTCCCAAACTGAAGCCAGTTCCTCTTCCATATTCCTGTGTGTATTCACAACTTGAATTAACTCAGTGTTTTAAATAACACCATCAGTCAGATAATGAAGCATGCAATTATGTATGCTAGAAAGAAATGGAAGAGAGAAGAAAGCAAATTTCTGAGTGTGGTTCCTATATTACTTTAAGTCAATAAGTCTTGTTAAAATTGTCAGGCATAATGAATCTGATTCTTATGCTATTTTATTGGGAAATTAGGAATTTAATGGGCAAAGGCTGCTTTGAGATTATAAAATAACTTGAAGTGCCAAGTGAAAGGCAAGTCAGTTGAAGACTACAGTCTTCAAGAAGATCAGAAAAAGAAGATGAAAATAATCAAACTCACCTCAAGTCTGTTGAATGCAGCCCTCAGGATCTGTGTTTCCCTCTCGCTCTCAGGAACAACTCGTATGACTTTATCACTGCCAATAACAGAACATTAAATTGATACTTTAAGGCTCTTTGCAGCAGCACAACGTGATGGTAAATAGGTTCAGACAGCTACAATAATTGTGCTCTTTTTCAGCATCTGCAAAATGTCAGGTGAACTGGAACTCTGCTTCTAAACTTGGCACCTTGGATTATGCACTTCCATAGAAATTGTTTACTCTTTATAGATCAGTGTCATCTTGACCCTCCATTTCCATGTAAATGCTTTGTTCATTCCTTCTAGGTTAAACCATTCAAGCTGACATCTTCCATACTGAGTATCTGCCTCAGATCAAAACTACTGTTTTTTTTTTCAAAGCAATTAATCTGTTTCTGAGGAAGAGATTAGGTAAAATACATTGCTTTTTCTTGTTTAAATCTTTAATGGGCTTTGAAAAGTCCAGTGTTGTCATGCATTAAATAGGGGACAATTTTAGAAAAGAGGTGATCTTCATATCAGGGCATACCTTTTGGTTTATCCATTAAAGCTTGCACAAATTTCGTGAAGTAAATAGCTGCTCATACATGTTCAGAAGATTTTAGGTAATAGCAGCTGGTTTCATTCACTTTCTTTAACAGAAACTGAAATAAGGTAGCTTTAGATAAGATATTAGGAAGAAATTCTTTACTGTGAGGAGCACTAGAACTGGTTGCCCAAAGAAGTTGTGGCTGCCCCAACCCTGGAAGTGTTTGAGGCCAGGTTGGATGAGGTTCTGAGCAACCTGTTCGAGTGGAAGGTGTTCCTGCCCATGGCAGGGGGGCTGGAAATATATGACCCTTAAGGTCCCTTCCCATCCAAACTATTCTGTGATTCTATGACCTTTGGCAAAGAGGAAACAGGAAACTGAATGACCATTCAATGACTACCATCTATGTAATGAACTATGGGAGGCTGGAGACCACAGAAAATATAGCAGCTGATCCTGTAACTAAGATGTCAGCCATACACAAGAAGGCTGACATGGCCAACGTTGATTCTGGAACTTTCCTACCTTTTCAGGTTTTTAATTTGTACTTTTGATAATCCTCTTTCAAGAGACCTTGGAGGTCATGCATATCTTTATTTCTACAGTTCTATCCAATAGCCAGAATACCTTTTAAATAAATTATGTACAGTTTCTGCATTATCTGGGAATTTTACACTGTAGAGTTTCCCTTGACATCGAGATGTTGGTCCCATAAATATACTGTGAGCTCTCCTATTTCACTGAAGCTTCTGAGTCTGATGAGAAGACATTTGGCTAACTAGAAAGACCACTGGTGAGTGTTCTGCTGCTGGCCTCACTGTTTTAGGGAGGGTCCCAAGCTGCTTCTGTTCTCAGCAAGCAGGTGCCAGGTCTTGCCTTTGGTGTACTGCAGTTTCTGCACTATCTGGGAATCATTTCCCCTTACCCCCATTCTTCTTTAGTCTTTTCTCTACAGTCAGCATCTGCTCTCCTTTGTTGGCCTCTGATCCTTCTTTCTGTCTTAGCTCTCCAGTTTTGGTTCCCACCCCGGCTGAGTTTTCCCTGCAGTCAGGTCCCAAGCCTCCCAACTCCTTCATGGCCTTAAAGTTTTTGGTCCAGTTAGACTCCAGGTTATTGTTGCAACAACACGGATGTAGCCAGGGATGTGGACCTCAGTCTTGGCTGCTGTTGACCTTACTTGACAAATGGTTTATGCCTCAGAAAGATTTCTGAAAGCACTCTTGTAATTTGGCAGCTATAAAAATTTAGGGGAAATTACTATGCTTCCAAGACAAGTTTAACCTCCTGTATAGGAACTTACACAGAAAAGAATAAGCCTCTTAGAGCACTACAACTGCTACATCTTTTCAAGGAAAATAGATACTTTTAATTTATCATACATACAATAGTAATATTCTTTCCCATTACTCACTTCTTTCAGAGTATTAAATTGCTGTTAAGAACAAAATGAGTAAAAAGAAGTAATGATTGCTCAGGACATGTGAAGTCAAAGTAACTAATAAAGATTCATTGGACATTTATGGAAGGATTGGTACAATCAACATATAAAAACCAGATTTTAATGAAATAAGTAGCTAAGCATGTGTTATGCAGCTGTAATGGAATTTCAAAGGAATGGATATCACTTAGGTATGGTCTCGAATTAATACACATCACTCTAAACTGTCTTGCATTAGCTCAGTAACTCTATCATTTCCAATGTGATGAAAAACCTGCCTGAAAAAAGAGGAACACTTGATTACACACCGATCACTTGACACATCGTTGGGAAATGCCTCAAGATGTGTCTAGGTCTGCTGCTAGAGAGCTCAAGCAAGCAGTTTAGCATACCTGCTAATGTTAGTATTTTATTAAAAGATGGTTAAGCCATTACAAGGCACTTCCAATTTTTGTGCATGCAAGTTGCAGGAATAAACTGAATTCCTGAGAACTCTCTGCTAACACCCACTTCTGTAACCTGGCTAGCCAGTGGATAAGCATTATACATTCTTCAAAAAAGCAGATACCAAATCTGACTTTACTGCTGATATCTACCAATCAAAGAACAGTCCTAAGTTAATTTTTTAGTTTTACAGCTTTCCTAGTTACATTTTACATTAAAGAAATCAAATGATTACCTTAAACTCTGTGCAATACCCATTGAACTCAGGGTAGAAATGCAAGAACCTACCCACTATTTAAAAGCCAACAACAAAATCTACCAGATCATGGACTAATGTGGTTGCTATATGGCAGCTGTACCCCAAACACTAAGGACTACCCCTTGGTGAGGTCCCCTGCCATCCTTCATGTTGAGATGTTGAAGAAAAAGAAGCAAGTGAGCATATATACATCTAGGGAAAGTTGTGTTGCCTGCAGACATATGTCAGCAATCTGCTGATTTATGCAGCTGAGGTTATTTTTCTAACCATAATGTCTCTAAATCTCTTTTTTGAAGGCTATTTTTTTAAAATTTCTAAACAAACAGCAGGAAGGGGTATATTTTGTAGAAATTAATACAGAAATTTACGTCCACCATGACAAACTTTCAATTTATCCCTAGCAACTAGGCTAATAGAATTTAAAGCTAGGATTAAATGAGATCTTTAGAATTTTGTGTAAACACAGTTGAAAGCCTTTGCCAAGAGCAAAACACAAGCTTTAGTAAATGGACTGACTGAATGAGAGTAGTGAGCAAAGAGTAGAAGCCAGACGGCTGATGTCCCCAGGGACAGCCTTATGTCTGAGCAAAATGGGTGACCAGCTGTTGACCAGCACTGACATGCAATGTCTTTTTTTTTTTTCCTTCATTACCCTCTTATATTTTCAGGAACAGCATGAAAAATTACACAGCTGCTTTTGAAACACAGAATATACTACATGGCTTTAGGAAGGGTGATACTCCCTGACGCCAATGGAGACTAAAACCTATTGGTTTATATCTTTGGCTTTTTCATTTACTTCTTTTCCATTTACTTCATAGTTTTAGTCATCTATGAACAGACCAGATGGATTCAATGAAATCATTCTGCAGCACATCTATAACTTCTTTACTGATGGAATTAGTAGCTCTCTCTCATGAAACTTCCCTGCTAAGTCACATGGCATGAACTGCATTTATGTAAATTCCTCATTTCCTCCAGGAAAATCCTTCTTATTGTTTTATTTTCCTGACTAATGTGAAGCTTAATCAGATCTCTGCTCTCCCATGGAATTCAATAAAAGTATGTTTACAAAGGCTTTACAAGTATTTTAAACACAGTTTAAGGAATTTGATTTGCTATAAATCAAATACCTATAGAAAAATAGCAAAGAAAATAAATCCCCACTTATAGGCATCCATTCCTAATAGTAGAGGAGGGACTATAGTTCTTGAGAACAAGATGCCTTAGTTGTTGCACTTAAGTGGTTCAGTAAGGCTGAACAACACATCTGAAAAGAGCTACAACATGAGAGCCTCTTGTCAACTCCCAATATGCCATAAGATATCACTCGCGATGAAAGATCAATAGCTTCATTACTTTTTCTCCACTAAATTCTGATAGTCAAAAGGTTAAACAATATTAAAATATTAATGTTTTTTCCTCTCTTCATTACTGGGATGAAGAGTTTTAGCAGGGACTCAGTCCTGTTACAAAATCAAGTGACTTAAATATGGCTGGGCTTCTTCCCAAGACCTGATGGGGACATCTGGAAAGAGAATTTTACAAAACTTCCTGAGCCCTTCATTATGGTTTTCTGTATTACAGCAGATGCTGATCCAAACAGAAGAGAACACCATTTGTATTGTCTAGATAGCAATGCTTATATTTTCTGCCTTTTAGTTATTAAGGCTGGAAAACTGATGCCATTCCTAGTATAAGGAAGAGCTAGATAATCTATAATTTTTAATGAAAAAGACATGCTTGGGTATTGCAGGCAGAAACGCTGAGGAGGCAAAATATGTTATTGCATTATATTTATCAGTATAGCACAGATGACTTCTTGGAAAGCTGAACTTTTATGCAAGTTGCCTGCTAATTCCCAGGCATGGGATATCTGATTTTCACGGATTTTTTTCAGGTGCAAAAAGAGTTTCTTTACCCAAGCAGGAAACCTTATGGACTAAAGCAATGCTGTATTACTAGCACTCTTCCTTTAAACAGTTTCATCCCAGAAACAGATGGTATGGAAAGGTGAATGTCTGCAAATATTCCAGTTTTCATTCCAACTAAGGAACGATGCTTTTCCAAGCAAAGTTGGCCTCCAGTGTCTCAGAAGCACTGGATACAGGGCCACCTCGCTTAAACACAGCAAGTGGGAATAAGTTGCTTCAGTGCATGCCTCTCTCTCAGAAAAAAAATCCCAACTGTGTATAGTAATGAATACTGTCATGGCTTCACCAAGTGTCATCCAGTTGTGTGCAAATAAAAGAGAGTAAGGAGGCAGTGATTCGGGGCAAAAAAAGAAAAGAAATAGCAAGACCAATACACACCTAAGACAAACAAACAGACCAAATTAAGAAAGTGGATAACAAGGAGATATTGAGCTAACTCAATATCCGGGGGAGGCTGCAGTAATCTGCTAAATGAAACATCATGTATACTTGTGCAAATTCCCTTCCTAAGAAATGTATTGTAATTACATGTTTGCATGAAGCAGCTGATGATCATTTAGCTTGGACGTAATCCTTCCAATGGCATACTATATGAAGCACTGCCACTTTTACAGAAAGGATCATCATCATTCTGCTAACAAATCATTTAAATGAGCTTCTGCCATAAGCCCCATCTACTTCTTTATTCCCATGGCTCACATATTTCTCCAGTGAGTTGGTCTGTGCTTTGTAGGGAAGAAATGAGTAGACGGTGATGCTGTTAGGCCTGGAATGGGCCTGACAGTACCAGGATGCTCATCTGTCTGTCTGGGTGCTCCTCCACCCAAACAATAAAGCTTCCCTCCATCCTCCCTCTTCATCTCGACTGCAGAGGCATGTTGAACTTGTGTGGTGTGGCCAGACAAGCTTGGTTTAATGTCCTGATTAGGCAGTAGCAAATAATCACTTCTCAGCCAGTGCCTCTGAACAGACCTGATTAGATCTGCTCCAAATATTTTACTCCTTTTCTTGTTCCCCACACTTGTACCTTGCTTTCTCTCCTCATCTCTCAAATAAACAACTCAGCCTTAATTACTTTTCCTCAATTGGTCCCAGCTTTGTTACATCTGTACCCAAAATGGATATTTCTAGGTAATCTCAGGTTCATATGATATTACTGACAGGATTGCCTAGATATTGTTGCCCACAAAATGCCCCCAGTATTCCCTTTTCAACTGCCTGTGGAATTCAACCATTTCTCAAATACCCCCTCCTTTACCTCCTGCAAGATCCAGTTGTCCTTCACAGTGCTCTCTTAATTTTTTTTCAGCTTCTCACATTGTCATATCCAGTAATTTCTCATGTCATATCCCATAGTTTATCCATGCCCAAATCACTTAACCTCAGGCCAGAGTCTAGTCTACATGCCTGCTGGGCCACGTCTAGAGCTCCCATCATGCTGAAAGTCCATACAGAATCTCATACACCTTTCTGAACTTTAAAGCTACTTCAGTTCATTCTAAGCTGCATGTATGTTTTCAGACAACTGCAGCAACTGTTTCTAAATTAAGTATCTCAGGACTCCGTGCAGCAGATCTGTTCTTGACCTCAGCGAAATCAGCAAAGGAATCCAATGTTTGAAAGAAGTTTGTTACAGAATTTAGATATCAAGAGCAGAAAGCTGAGGGGGAATAATGGTTCAGTGTTAGAGGCCTACGTTAGACGTCTTGTACTCCAGCTTCCTTTAAGACCATGAACAAACTATCACAGACCATCTACCAATGAGATTAAGAGCAGGCTTGGCAGAAGGTTTCCTATACTGAGCTCCATATGCTTTATATCCACATTGTTGGCTGCCATTGATGTGTGAAAACCACACACTGTGTATTTGGTTAGAGATATTTGCTGGTGGATTGGTTTGTCTGGTCCCTCTCTTCCCCATCTGTCTCAATGGCCTGAGAAAGAGTCTGGGCTCTGTCCTGGTAGGTGTGCTTAAAGCACGGGTAGTTGCCAAAGCCTGGCATTCAGCCTGACTCTGAGTGCACGCCTGCCTGTAAAGCACGGCCTTAGAGCTATGTTTAGCTGATGGTGTACACATGGTTCAGCTCCCTGCCCCTATAACCAGGGATGACATCATCCTTTAAACTTGTGGGGATATTGAGAGAATAAATAAACTCATGACTTTTAAGCTTGCTGATGTCTTTGGTAATGGGAGCAAGGCAGGGACCATAGATGGAAAGCACTAAATACAGCTTTCACAGAAGAACAAAATTCTGCAACTCTTAAAAGTCTTGAAGCATTGTGCATTTACTCCATAGACTTCAACAGTGTTGAAAGAAAAAAGCTTTTTCACCCAAAAAGTTAGTATTTTCCACATCTTCAACTTTTTCTATACATGATAACATGGATAATTTGGCAAAGTCTTGTCTGTATGCAAAGAGGGTGTGCAGAGAACCCTTATTTTTCAAGGTTCACTGAAAAATTAGTAGGTATAGTACTTCTTTCTTTTCATGCTTTTCCACACACAATGAATTCACATTTGTAAAATAGTGAACAGCAAAGAGTCCAAACAAGAGATGCCCATGCTCTCTTGCTTTGGAGACAGCTATGAAACTGTAAAATATGCTCAAAGGTTGGAACTAAACCTCATCTTGCTGTTGTTCAGTCAAGCTACAAACCTGGAAATATGAAGTACTATATTTTCAATGAAAGCAGTCTTCTACAATCTTTAATGACAATTTTAAACTGGTTGTATTCTGATAAAATTGCCTAAATTATCACCACTGAATACTAAACCTTAATATTTAAAATTGATTTACCATATAACCCAGAAGTAAATAAAATAACTATTTTCTGATACTAATAAAGAGCTTACCACACACTAGTGTAAGGTCTAAAACCTTCCTTTAGAATATTTGAAGTTTGTAGAAAACCTTTTAATTATAGAACACACAAACTGTGTGGACTTCACTTTTTATGAGCTACAGTTTTACTTGACCATGACCTTTACTTAATCTGTACTTGCCACAGCAGGCAAATACCTGCACATTTTCAACTCTGTGACAACCACTGAATAGGATATGCAATTTATCTGCCTTAACGACTTCTTCTCAAGGACCAGACAATCCTTCAATCTTTAAAAAACAGAAAAGAAGAAATTTTAACTTTCATTTTCTTAAGATATGCTCTTCACTCAAATTTCTATTTATTTTTCTTTTCTTCCCTCCACCCCCAAAATTTAAAGAGAATCTCTATAGGCAGCCCAGAAAAAAACTTGCCTAATTTGTTATATAGTTTCCTTTAACAGCAAAGAGGAAGATCTTATTATCAGCAGGTCTTTTCTAACAGTACTCTGTTCCTCTCATTGTTTGCAACGCATTCAATCCAAAATTACTTCCATCTTTGTAGAAATAATTTCACAGAATAAGAGAATAATTTTGTTTGATGGGATATCTGGAGATGATTTCATCAGATGTCTTTGTAGCTATTCTCTTCATCTGTTCATGTTTTTTTGCTTTCAAATATGGACCAAAAGCACTGTGTAAACTTTGTTACTCCTTTGAAAAGTCTCCTATAAACTCAATATTATGGTCCTAACACACTAGAGCTCACAGTCATCCTGTGGCTGAATAGTACATTGCTATTTTTTTTCTCCTTGATCCAACCCAAGGATTTGCAGTAATAGGGAGAAAATACTGAATGAATGATCTCAAATGTATGATCTCAAATTTGAACTATTGCATTTCACTCTGGTTCTTTTAATTCAGTCATTAAGTCCATCAGGTTTTTCTAACACATTTCTAGAACCCTTCTTGAATAAATAACTTCAGAAAATAACTGGAAATAAAAACTTTTTTTTTTTTTTTTTAGGTAATGATAATTCAAGACAGAGAATGAGGGTTGAAAGCGTGGAGCAATTCCTGTTGCTGAATGGGACCAAGTCTGGAAGTATTAGGTTATTCCTGGCAGGCAATCTTTTTAGCTCAACTTAAGGCCCTGATCCTCAAGCTCCATGAATGTACAAAGGTTTTAAGCATTAGGAGGAGGAAGCCTGTATTCATTATTGTACTTAGCCCTGAAACACAAGTAACTTGTAAGCGTGCATCTGTAAGTGTATAAAAAAAGAGATCAGAGGAATTGTCTCATACATATTTTAAGTGGTAAATGTCAAGATGATGAGCTTGTATTTAATTTAGGACTTATCATTAGTGTTTTCTATGCATTTATTCATTTATGCAAGTTACAGCAAGAAAGATGAAAATATTTATGGAGTAAAAAAATGTTATGGTGTGAAATACTGCTGCCAGAAGATGTCTGTAGCATGTTAAGCTTCCCCAAACTATTCCATCATGACTTATTACCTAGTTTGCTTCCACACAGTGATTTTATATTTTAATTCACAGAAAGTACACCTTTAATATCAATGGCTAAATAAAGGACAAACAGGACATGTCTCTCCAGAGTCTTGCAGGACAGGATCCATGGATTTCAAAGCTGGGGAATACACCAAATTTATTGAACATAGGAAAATTATAGAACCATAGAATCAACTGGATTGGAAAAGACCTCTGAGATCATCAAATCCAACCCTTGATCCAACACCGCTGTGGTTCCTGGACCACAGCACTAAGCACCACATTCAGTCTCATCTTAAAAACCTCCAGGGATGGTGAATCCACCACCTCCTTGGGCAGCCCATTCCAATGTCTGAATCCTGGGTCTACTTCTCTTTTTGTTGTTGTTACTACAGTAGGCTGGTGTACTTCCACTGATTTCCAAGAGTCTTGCTAGGTTATGCAAGAAAAAAGCAGCAGGTTTTTTTTTCCTTTTTCGATACAGCACAATCAGCTATTCCTGTGTTTCAGATGAAGGTAATAGAGACCTGGGTGCTGAGCTGTTCATCAGTTTAGGATGCTATTTTGAAAAAGAAATTGGAAGTCTGCAAGCGCTAAGCCCAGGAACAATTATGTGTGACATTAACTGCTAAATCCTACCACAGCAGATGACTGAGAGTCTCACAGGGAGCCCTCTTATTTTCCCCACAGGGACATGAACAAGGTGACAGTGTTGACCTGAGATGCAACACTCTGTGTTCAGGTAGGCTGTTTCTGACAATGGAGATGAGGAGAGTCCCTCAGCAAAGGGACACCTTGCACACCTAGATTGATGTCATGACTGATGTCATGTATTTGCAAACTTCTCTTCAGTCTGTACTGCAGAATATCTTGCCATGAACTGAAAATGATACTGCAAGAAAGGAGTAAATTTAATATATATAAAGCAGAGATGTAAGGTAGAGCCTTTGAATTAAAAATGCCAGACAGTTGGTCTCCGTGATCACTGGTACATTGTGTCATTTTTGCTTTCTACCAACTGCCTTGAATGAAGGGACCAGTGAGACAAATCTAGCAGTAAGTCGAGCTGCCTGCAAAACCTACAGTTATACTGGGAGTATTTCCCAGTTTAACGCACAACCTGGATGTATATCGACTTCAAGCTGAATTCCAGGTACCTGCAATGCACTGCATTCAACCACCATTTCCCCGTGAAAAGATGCAAGGTGCATGTCATTGATGAGAGTCTGTGTATGCCCTGGATGCAACCTACATTGTTGGGTAATCAATACACACAAATGCACTTTTCGTTTAACACTGTCAGATTTTGTGTAATAAGACGTTTTTAAAAACTCAGAGGTGTTTTTGGATGCTTAATTATGCACCAGGTTTTCTTTAAATCGACTTTAATAAAAATTAAATCTGAAAATAAAAATGTTTAATTAAATTTTCAATTAACATGGAAACCAAATGTGAAGCAGAAGAAAGAAGTAATTTTTATGAAAAATTTTTCATTTTGCTTTAAAGAATCGTGCACTGAAAAGTGCAGCTGCAATTCTGCAGCATGTGTCCTTCAAATTGCAGGGTATTTACTGACCCATCTTTCCTTACGAAAATCAATCCAATTTCCCATTAAGTATAAGCAAATTAAGTATGCATGTGCCTGCAATAGGAAGTGTTATTTTACTAACCGCTGCAGATTTTTAATGTTTACATTTTCATAATATGCATATAGAGGCCAGATTTATTTATTTTTTAATATGGGAATTCAAAACAACACTTTGGAACTAGTTGTAGTACTACAAAGAGCAACCTTAGGATTCACAGAATGTTCTCTCTTAAGGACCACTTTTCCATGGTGATTAATTTATAGAAAAGTTTTAAAAACATTCCATGGTGGGACACTTTTAGCATATAAAGAGGAAAACACTTATCCAGCTGCTCCATGCAGCTTTATGGATGCATGTAGTCTTTTTGCTTATACATGCATTTAAGCTGTTTTCAAGCTCTGTAACTTTTTTCCCAGCATTTTTTTTAGAAACACAGGGTTTACATCCATTTGTTTCTGATACCATATGAGTTACTTGATAATCTGCCCAAAGCAAGGAAACAGCCCCTCTGGAGAGCCCATGCTGCCAGCTTGGGTGTGTGGCCCTCCCTGTCACATTCTCTGCTCACAGAACAGCAGCTCTTCAGATGACTGCTTGCAGCACTTCTATCAATATTTTGTCAAAAGCATAAATAAGACAGATAAGAATAAAGACAGAAAATACATGTGGAACCAACTCTAGGACCTGCATGTAAATATGCAGTAAAATTAACAGTACATCTAATTGCTTGCAGGATCTGAACGTCAGGAGGCATTTGAATATATCAGTAGATTAAAAAAAACAACAGCCAAAAAGTGTGTTTAATGTGATCATCATATATATCTTCATTACTTATTTTATAGGCTGTGAAAATGAGCACAATAGGCACATGAAGTGCCTTTGTTTTGATAATCTCCATCTTGAACATACTGGATATTGTTTGTTTACTTTTTAGAGAAGGGGGAAAATGGAGGTTTTGTTGGTGGTTTTTTATTTATTTATTATTTAAAAAATAACGTGACTTTATGTATCAGCAAGGGACTTTCAGATGCACCCATGGAAAGCCTGAGGTCAACTGTATTTAAGAGTAGGGATGTGAAAGCCAGCCAGACTCACTTTGCTGGACACGGGGCTCACTTTATAAAGGCTGTGCAAGACTTTCAATGGCTTTGCATTTGTCTATCCCATCAGGATACTCCATTTTATCCTTCTGCATTTTTATAGTAATAAATTCAGGTTCCAACCTGGTACAGGGTTTCTCAGGGGCAGATTACCCATGCAACACTGCTATCAGTAGGGCTGACATCTGTGCCGGCCAAGCATTTGTTAAGATGGGCTGCCATACATTTCACTGTGCATTTGGCTGGATCCAGGCTGTTTTATTTTCCAGTGTCAAAAGTAAAAGATTAAAAAAAAAACCCAAACCAACAAACAAAACTGATAAATAATGTAGAGAATGTGGTGGGAAAGAATTAGAGAGGAGGGCCTTCCTGGCCAGGCTGCCTAGAAAATGAAAGGTGATCCAAGAGAGCTCTCTGATCATGATGTGACTGCAGCTGCTTCTCAGGGCAGTGAATTTCTTAAGTGGTATTTAGTCTTTTCTTGTGAGAGGCATTGTGTAGGCACATAACCCTGTCTTAATCCCTAATGATGTTCTAATACATACATCGCAGTTCTTACACATACTCAACTACGTGTCTTGATAAAAAGAGATGTCAGGATGCTCCATTAAACACGTTTATACTAGATGGCAAGTTTGCAGTCTCACTTAACAGCAAGTAGTGGATGGGAAGGAAGTGTATAACACAGCCACACATAAACAAGATAGCTATGCATGATTTGATGGATCTGTATCTTTGAACTTGCTCTTGATATGCACATCCTGACTCTCCTTTGATCTGGATTTTCCTGAACAAATTCTTTTTCTCTTGTTCCTCAAACCAGTCCTGAGTATCATAGACAACTGACCTGCTATCCTGTCACTGAAAAATGTACCTATAGTGCTGAAGAAAACAAAAGCACACCAAATGCAGACTGCTATAGAAACACAAAATCAAACTGAAGGCTTGGGGAGGGATATAAATATTTTAGTGGAAATGAAATTAATTATTCTCTGAAGACAGCTCCTGTAAGGCAGCTGCACCATCCATTAAGGCAATTATATTCTGCCATTTTTATAAACTGCTTGAGAAATAATTTTTCTCTACTAGATTAAAGCTGTGTCAGTTCTCTACAAAATCACTTCTGACTTAAGGGAATATTGGAGATATTTACATCTTGATTGTATTAATACTTGTTTGTGTGGGACAATTTGGAGTTCTGCAGAAACTTTTGTCCCTCTTGGTTTGCTCATAGCCCGACCATAGAGGATGCCACAGTAAGATTTCCCAAAGCAGTAAAGTGTAAAGTCTGTTTGTGGTTAAGATAATAATGGTCAGTTTAGCTGTACCTATTGAGCTTGTCACAATTTCAATACAATTGAAAATGAGGCCCATTCCACAAGTCTTCCCTGAGCTTCCCTGCTGTAACCCTGCCACACTTTCTATCACGGTGCCATGAATAGACAGAATGATTTTGTTGTATCATGAAGACAGATGGGAGATAATGTTTGTAGGCATGTAAGAAAACGTTGCCCTTTCTACCACCCTGACTCTGTTAATAGACCAACCACAATTCTGAACTGCTGAGAGAGAGTATTTTGTAAAAAGAATGACCTTAGGCAGGTATCTTGGTAAAACACCTCTCAATAGCTGTTTTCTTTCAGGTGGTTGTAGCACCTGTGTTACAGGCCCAGGTCCATTCCACATGACTCAGTACAGCCCACAGTGAGAGATGGGCATCTCAAGACTATTCAGGTTGATAAAGATATGAATCACCTTCTAGAAGTCCAGTACAGTATAGAGCACAATATAGTTAAGCTATTTGATATTATATTTGTCTGGCAGCTTTACCTTATGCCTTATGTTTTATTGCTTTTTTCCTCCCTTTTTTCTTCACGAAATTGCTAATCTCTGATTCCAGGGATATGACTGCTTTGAGCACTTTATTTTGAGCTTTGCACACTAACCTAATGCACATTCTGACATGCTTCCTCGAGCCAGCTGAGACTGACTTTTATGCCTGTTCCTCATTAGCAGAAGATAAATGTATATTTTTAAAATAAGGGTGACAAATAAGGATTAACAGGCAATGAATAAATTAACAGGTCTTAGTGAGGTTATTTATGTAACTAAAGTGAGGTAAAATACTTCTCTAAGGAATAAATGTAGTCCATATATTATAACTGTGCTGTGAGGTCCATATATTATAACTGTGCTGATATTTAACTTCATGGCAATCTGTGTTTATGACTGCAAGGATAAAGATTTATATTACATATTTAAGTAAAAATACTTTCTTAAAATATCATTCAAAAGCAATTGGTGTTATTTTCTTTTTTGTTGGTGTTAATACACATTTTTTTATTCAAGTGAACGGACTTATGCCTGCTTGCATAAACTGGGAACCTGCTTGTGAATTTTCCTCTCTACTGACATCTGTGATCTGCAGATGCTGGGGCAAAATGTTTGTTGCAGGATGTCTATTGCCCTGAAATCCATAAGGTAATAATCCATTACTGGTATTTGTTTAAAATATACCTACATGGCATGGGCAGATAAATCTTCCTGCAGTACAACCCTCTTTGCAACATTTTCAATCCTGGTGGCTTTCCTTTTTCTTCTTTTTTCTGTTTAAAAATATACTGACTGTAGTCTGAGTTAGATGTAATACCCAACAAAACTACCAACACCAAGGTTCTCTCCATTAGACCAGCAGGCTTACTGAGCTGAAGCACTTTGGAATAAAAGTCTACACCTGAAACACAGCTTGAAAATGATGGTTAGGGTTGGAACTAGATCATCTGCTTTTAATTATTTTTTTACAGAAGCAGCAAAAGTGATGTTAATAAGTCCTATTAATATTATAATTAGAGCAAATATAAATATAAAATAAATAATAATTAAATATTTTTCAGTAGTAGATTTCCAAACTTTTTCATACTACTCAATTGGGAAATAGAACAGTAAAAATGAACAATGCAAGGAAGTAACAGATTAAAATATTCACACCAAAGTGATGTCAAGTAGAAGCTGCATAAGGCAGTTTCAGCACAGCAACAAGGAGCTGCTGAACAATGTGAAAGAAAAAGGAGAAAAGCAGTGAATTTTTTGTTTGTTTTTGTAAACACAAAGCTCTGAGGTAGCATTTTAGTTCAAGAAGTACAGTCTTGAACATTAAGAATCCCATAGTACAAATGAGTATTAATTGAATAACTACCACATTACAGATGCAGCAAACAGTCCAATGTTGCTGGATGAAGGGCCATATTGCATGAACCTCAGATATTCACAGTAATCCCACTGACAAGAGCCAGTTTCCTGTCTCCAGCAACTGTTTCTGCCATGATGCCTAGAGCAAGATGCTTCAGTTTTCCTTTCCTTTGTGCCTCAAGCACTTAAATTTCCTTAAAACCCTCTTGATGTGCTTCCAGAAGGCATATGCAACATAAACTTGCTTTGAGATTATCTGAAGATCAGTATGGGTCAAAAGGTGGTTAATCTTTATCAAAGCATCTCTATTTTGGGCCAGTCTTCTTGCCCAGAGTCAGCTAGATGTACCTGCAGAAGGTGACAGCCAGCCATATTCTTGGTTGTACAGCGTCACCTGCACAAGGAACAGCAGTGAGATGCTGAAGCACATTGAATTGCCCTTGCAGAATCTGTTCACTCTTTATCAGTAAATGAAAAACCTGAAATAATGTGGAGATTAACACAGTGTGGTGTGTAAGGGGAGTTTTCCCCCTATGCCCTCAAGCAAGAAGCTGTGACAGCTGTGCTCAGTTTACTACAACGGAAGCTGCCAAGGGCACAAGTTGGTGTCTTTTAAATCTTTAGCTCAGCCTCAAAAACCTCTCCAGGGCTGCTGGGACTTGCCCTACACTTCTTGAGCCCACTCATGGTAATATGACTCCTAACTTCAAACGTGAAAGCACTTCTGTTATTGGAGAATTGCCTTGGTTTCTGCAAAGGAAAGATTGAAAAGACACCTTCACAAGTGAATTGAAGAAAGAAATGCATCCTGAGAGTTTACGCTTTTCTATTTTTATGTTGGGTGTGGTGTATGCATAGCTAACATATGTAGGGCTGGTTCCTGGTGATACACAGCTGTCTCACAGCAGGAGCTGAGAAGTAAAAGCACCCAGCAAGATGGTCCAGGGTGGGCACCACACTGCAGTCACAGCTGTCGGTTCAAGTGGACCACATGGCGCTTCCCAGCCACACACACAAGACCTGCCACTGAAGCCAAGGATGATGAGACAATTTCCCTAAGTCCACTCAGATGGGTGTCTCAGGTATACACAGGTAAACGTTTTGCTTCCCCCAATGTAACTTTTTACTGAAGGAAAAATAGTGATCACTAAATATGACTCACTTCAGTCCTCAGCTAACAAAAGAAATGGTATCAATGATCCTGAACTGCTTTAGTAGTTAGTCAGTCAACTGATTTCTAATCTCTGAGGACAGTGATTTGAAGTGCTCTGTATATTTACTGACATGACAGCCTTCAGCATAGAGGTCCCAACATACAGACGGTATATGGCAATGCTTTATTGTAACTGCATTTGTTTCTACAGTTATGTTTTCTGATCCACAAAGCAAAGGAGAGGAAAAATTTTGCTAGTTTAAATACATTCCTGGTATAGAGCAGATAATTCATTTTTAGGCAATACAAATCTAATTACAATGTGAAAGTATTCTTCTGAAAGAGAAGCCAATGGCTGAGTAAAGTTTTTAAAAATGTACAAAGAAAGGAATTGTGGACCACTCTGGATGGAAGCTACTCCCTATTACACCCACAAATTACAAAACCAAGTGATCACAAATGCAACAATTTCATATTCTCCTCCAAGACACATCAGAGATCTCAGTATCTTTATCAATGATAAATGATGGAGATTAGGAAAAAATCTTTGCAGAAGGCACACCATTTAACAGCTGCAATGTTTCAGACACCTTATTCTTTAGGTATTAGTGTTGGGAGAGGGACAGACGCTACATAAACACTTTAATTCGGATCAAAAATGCACTTCTGACACAAACCTGAGTGTCCCTTCGTACGAACATGGTTGGCACTACAACACAGCCTCTGGCTTCGTGACAGACATAGAACCAGTCTGAGGGTGCATAAACTGGATTGAACAGAGACTGAGAGATGCTCTTGGGGTACATGTAATGTGTCCCAACCTCAAATCAGCTTTCAGTCTGTGGGATGAGATCAACCGGTCTGAAGCAAAACCCAACCAGATTGTCTATCTGTCTACACAGCACTAACTGCTAACACAGACATAACCTGAAGGAATGGTTATTTTGACTCAGTATGATAAGACTTAGGGGTCCCCTGGTGGTCTAGTGGTTAGGATGCAGCACTCTCACCGCTGCGACCCGGGTTCGTATCCCGGTCAGGGAAAAGACCCCCGGGCAGATGGAGCTCGTCAGCCCTGTAAGGCCATACATCTAAGAGAAGGTCACTCTAAACAAACCTACGTCCTGAGGACCTCACTGCCACTGTCCAAGCTTGCTCGGCCCCGGCAGATGAACCTCAGGAATAAAGGGTGGGCTCAGTTCAGCGCACACTGGGTCTCACCTAAAAAATCCACTGCGCAGGCTCGAAGGGTAAAGACCTTTCCCAAATCTTCATTCGCGAAGACTGGCCATACACGATAAGACTTAAAAGTAGATCTTTGCTTAGATTTAAATTTAATCAAACTTCATACTTTAAATTTACCAAAGGCAGGATAACTAATGGAGGGCAATTTTTCCCACAGAAGATCACGTGTTTGAGAGGGTGGATGTATATCCTACACCACTGCTTGCAGGAAACATTTTTTCCCCACTCAAATCCATGTCATTAACACACAAGCTACAAGTCATCCTGCCTTCTGGTGAGAGAGATTTCAGCCTGAGACTTTTGTAGTAATTGAGGTAAGTCCTAATTTGTCAATAACTACTCAGGAAATGTATCTATTTCCAGAGAAATAATAAGGAAGTTAATCTATTTAGTTTCCAGAAAATTATTTTTAAAATATATTTTAAATACTTCTGCTGCCTCTTTTTTTAGCATCAGTGAAAGCATGAAAAACCCCCAGAAATTTCTATTCTGTCAAGGGCCAATTTAACCAAAAAACATCCACAGTAACTTTTGTTTTTGCTAGTTCTACATGACAGATGTTTTCTGCCTACAAGGGCACTATGTTACACCGATACCTGAATGCTATCAAAGTCAGTGCATACTTAAATGTGTAAAATTAGCTTTCTCAGCTCCACATTAGATTCTTATGTGAAATGTTACAGTTTTAAGCAAGTGCCAATGAAACCAAAGCACTCTTCTTCAAAACTTCTCCATAAAATACTTTAATGATCTGGTTATGCATGTACATAGCTTTCTAAAGGTCTTTTGCAAACCCATAAATTCCATGTTCTCACACATTTTAGAATCTCATGTCATTAGCCTAACTTATAAAATTAAGTGCTGTAAAAGATTAAATACTAATTCTAATGTTTCTAGCTTCTTTTTTTTTCAGTATTCATATTACTATTTTTGAGTAACATATAAATTTCAGCCTTAAATTACGAAGTATTTTGTCTGAGCCAAAAGTGATGGATTTTACTAAGTGATTTGGTAGATTTTAAGAGCTCTTTATATGCTCCAAGGTTTGCATTTCACATTTATTCTGAAGGTCAATTGCCAAGAGAAAGAGACTATCAGTTCTGTAGATAAAGTGAACAGGTACTTAATTCCCTGGGTAGATGAGTATTTTTGGTGTTATTTGCCTACAGGAAGCCTGGTAATTTGCTAGAGCTTGATATAGTTTTCTGCAGCAGTAAGTGGCATCCCAGTACTGTGTTCTTGCTCTTATAAATGATCATGCTATCACACATGATCAGATAAATACGGTATAATACAGAAATACACTAGACCCATGGCTAGTTTAGGGAGCAGAGCAGGGTGGCTGTTAGCCTGCCATTTGCTGTCACTTGGGATGTGAAAGTGAAGAGATTCCTGATGCTGTAAATCTCCTTAATGCTCACGTTTAATGAGCAACACCTAAAACTTGCCTTTGAAAATCCTTTAAAGAGCAGCATAGCTGCTGAATTCCCTTGTCCTACTACTGTTCCCAGTGAAAACAAGGGAAGATGAAGAAGCCCTTTTATTTATGCTCCCTTTGATATCAGTGTCCTAAGTGAAACTATTTTATTGATTTTCAAATGAGTTTACTAGCATCCTTAGTAACACCACGCTACCATGTTTTTTTATATCAGATTACAAAAGACTGATAATCTGTTCTGTGGCCCATTGCTGGTCTGACATTTGATAGCAGTATCAATTTCTATGTGAGCACTAAATTGAAAGAGAATTGGGAGCACCATTATCACAAGAACAAGGAAGGCACTGAAAAAGATGAAGGCAGTGAGGGAAAAGGCTGGTTAGAAGGCATTTGCATGAAAACACTTGACTGTCATTCAGCATAACATACTGGTGCTTAATAATTGTCTGGGTTGCGGGTGAAGTCAGTGGCACCTCTGATAAATAGCACGCAGAGCCAGAGTGGAGTGACAACTCTGACCCTCTGGTCTGATGCTTCTCTGCTTTCCCGCTCATTGTTGACTTTGAGTATTCAAATAGTTTGTGCAGAGTCTAAGAGAAGTTTAAGAAATATTCAGTACAGGAGAACAAAAGCATTAGGCTATTTATCTGCTGGTTTTGAGTGTATAGGCTCACAGTGGAGACTCATTTTCCATATTTCAGATATTTTTGATTGCATGATCTGAGAAGAAAAAAAAAGAATTATTAACATCAGCATGAATATAACTGGTTTCACAGCTCCAGAAGGCCTGATGATACAAAAACTCTACACCATCCAGCAGAGCAGGTATGTCGTATATAGACTCAAGTGTTAGATATAGGGACAAGAGTACTAGATTGCTGTAACCTATACAGAAATGGAATAGACTAAGAATGAACGATTTCAATTCCTCTATTTTCTATCTCACTTAATTTGGAAACTACTGATTTTAAGGAATTTTATGTTTTATTAGGGTTTAACATCCAGGAGATAATGAAGATTCTTTTTCTGCCTAACAGCAGCTCCCATCTACTTCTAAAAGCAGTATGGTGCTTCTTTGCAGAACATCTTACATGAAGATATACACAAATGGGAGTATTTACAGTCGATGTTTTAGATGACATAACCAGTTAATTCTAGACTCGTTTTCATAACAGAAAAACACAGTTCACAGCTGACTTCCTCTAGTAAAAGATTTCTGATAATAGAGCCAGATACCAAACTAGGTGTCAGACTCAGTTTACTAAAGAAAGCGATTGAGAAGTTTCCGACCAGTTGATGGGTGCATTAATGGTCTTGCACAGACGGGAAATCTTTTAATTGTTTCTTTTGAATGTCTATAAGTGTAGAACTTTGGGTGATGAGGGATCATAATTCTTGTAGTACTGTAAATTTGTCCCAGTTCCAATTCAGAATGCATACGCAGAGGCTGTAAGCCCTAAATACTAGGGCTGAGTGTGAAGGTTTGCCTGTGTGGAGATCCTCTGAAGAGAGAGAAGGGCGGGGAATAAACCTAAATATTAAATGTTAAAGCTATCACAACCAGGAACACATGGCAGTCCAGAGAGCCCATCGTCAGTTAAAGCATGTGGCAAACTCAAAGGCCCAGTTTAAAGCTGGCAATATAAAACCTGTTTAGGCTGCCAAAAAACAAGATGTCTCATGCCTGGAAGATTCCTTTACTGACTCTTTGCTTATGGGCCCTGTGATTGATATGCCAAAAGGACACCATAAATCATTCCCAATTTAATGTGAGGTATTGTGATGTGAGGTATTTAATGTGGGGTGAGGGCGGGAAATTCAAATCACAACATGAATTAAAATGCTTTACAGTTTCATTCACTTTGGAGAATTTAGTAATTTTTGGAGAAAATGTCTTGTTTTATTATTCAGGTTCCTGAATCAACGTCTGTGTTTTCCCCCAGCAATTTAATAGATAAATAAAAATACAGAAAATCAGGTGGCAGTGTTATTCATTTTATCTAAAGGAACAACAAAGCCATAAGCTTGAAGTAAAAGTCTGACTTGAAAATATTCTTCAAACACAGAAATAATGCACTAGTGTTTGGGAGTCCCTTATGTTACCAAGAAAAGAGACGTAATCTATTTTTTGGGAACTCTGCTAAACCAAAAAGCCAGAGCTGTTATTACTTTTTACTTCTACACTTGTAAAAAAAAAAAAGGCTTAATGTTCTGAACTGGAACTTGGGGAAATCTCTCCTATTTGCCTCATAATCACTTTTTCCTCAAATTAAGGGGCATTCATTTTTTGGTTGAATTCTGATTTTATTGTTGCAATTCCATCAAAACTTCCTTGCAGTGCCTTGGCTGCCCTCCCAAAACTCTAAAATGGAAAAGCAGTAACTGTGTTTTCAAAGTTCAAGGTGTGGTTACAACTGAGTTATGGCTTGGACTAGTCATGCTGAATGTGACATAATGATTTTGGCTCTTCTACTGGGAGAAGCCACTGAAGATGGTGAAGGGACTACTCGGAAAGACTCAGTGCACTGACAACACACAGCAAATCCCATTAGTGCCAGCTGGAGCCATGTGGCATCTGCGGTAATAAACAGATGTTATATGCACTGTTAAAACAACTTACAACTGATTTCTTGAGACATGCCATTACATTTGTTTATTACTTGATTGTTAAAAAGCATTACCGCACTGATTATTTGTTAAACATTCATTTGGAATATAGTTTGCTAAACTAAGACAAACCACAAATGCAGAGATCTCCTCAAAGTATTATTGTGCCTTTGTCACTGAAATACCAAACTTGCCGTTTGAGGTTTAATGTCATTCATTTTGTTTAGAAAATTCACTGCTGTGCTCTTAGAATAAACCACTCCATGCTGCAGAAGTTGGATTTATGAAACATGGTATAAACATGTTCTGCCTAAGAGCACACAGACAGTAAATGCCTAGGGCGTTCTGTAATTGTCCTGGGAATATGGTTTCTTATACATCTCAGATTTATTACTGTAATTTTCATTGGATACCTGATACAGTAAATGTTTCTAAAGGTTTTATAGTTTTTATCTAGAAAAGACAGAATGTTTAGTCTACCTAACTGAATGACATCATGCTGCTCATACTTTCTGTATGAAAGACAGTTACCTTTCTGCGTTGTTTTGACTTACCGGGTTTCGAGGGTTATGGACGACTTTCTCATTTCAGAAATGCTGATGCACATATTTGTGTGAATGCGTGAAAACATAGTTGTAATTTTTAGTGAAAAAGGACATTGCTACCAACTTCATCCAGGATGTGAACTACATTGAACTGAAACAAATAGGGTAGATAATATCTTAGAGCTATTGTTTATGACCTCCTGCTTACTCGCCTCTTTATTTGTCCCTATTTCTAACTCTCACACCCAGAGAACTACTAAAACCAACCAAACAAACCAAGAAAATCTAAAGGGATCCAGGAGAACAGGAGAGCAAGATACTAAGTTCAGAGTATGTCAGTAGAGCCTTGTACTCATGTATAAGCTATTTCTCAGCCTTGCTCATATAAACTCAACATGTTACAAAATGGAGCTTTGTCTGTTGATACTTCATGGAAATTTCCTAAGTGTGATTTTTTTCCTGCTACAATAATTAGCAAAAATTAATGAAATGCTGAAGAGAGCTGCTAGCTCCTTAAACAAATCATCTCATCAGCATTTCTTGCCCTCTGCCCAACTGAAAACAAATCTCTAAATTGAAAACATTAATAATAATAAAAAAAATTAAGATTATTTTCACCTGTGTAAGACTGTTATTTATCATACTGGCTGGGCCCACTGTTCAAAAGACCTGTTTTAGAGCTGAAACTGCTCTTGCCTGATTATAATGCAGTCACACAACAACAAAAATCTGAAATTATCTGCTGACCCAGCAGGTAATAAAATGCCTCAGTGCCTACCCAGAACAGTTCTGCAGGCTGTTTACGATGAGACATGAGGACAATGAAGTAGAAAGGATGTGAGAACTGAGAGGCAGGTATGAGGAAAAGGGTCAGGATTTTACACAGCAGGCTGTAATCTCAGCTCAGCACCTGCACAGCCAGCAAAAGGAAAGGTCCTTTGAAAAAGACAACTGAGAAACTGTGTATGCAGGCCTTCTGTGAAACAACTTTTGATGCCAAAAGCTATTTCCACCAGGGAGCTGTTGCTTGCCAAGAAACGTCCCCCAGGCAGCATTTTTGCTAGAAATCTGCTTCTGCTGCTCTAGCACCCAGTGATTTTATGAGACAGAGCCTCTAATGTGCTTACTCCCCATCTAAAGGTAAAATGCTGTGCTAGAGAAGGTAAAGATTTGGTTGGTCTATTTAATTTTGCTGAGTTTTTGGCAGATAAGTAGGATGGAGCTCAATTTGACCAAAATGACCTAGAAGAGGGAGATGAAATTTCAGATGAAGAAATATATAATGTTTGCATTATCTTATGCTATCTTGAGTGCACAAATTTTGAAACCTGCGAACAATACTGAACTTCAGCCTCGCACTACATTTTGTTCTAGAAGAGGACAGCTGCTTTGATTTGCCTGAAGGAATGAGATTTATCAGAATTATAAAAGGAAGTTTTTTTCTGGAAATTAGCAGCAACAGGACATTCCACTAAATGCTATAATCAGAACCCAGATACAAAGTTGAGTTTATTTTTGATGTTACATTATTTTTAAAAATTCAGATAAAATTACAGTATTTGCTTTTACACACTTACAATTTAAATTGTCTTTATTATATTGTATACTGGAATAAATTAATAAGATGAACTAATTTCCATTTGCAATTATTTCAGTCTATAAAGCCGTGATGGGCAAAATATGTGCACTCTGAGCTACACTTGACATGCTGTATGAATTAATATCACACAAATTTAGAGCTTTACAAAACCATTAAATTGTTGGCTCCATATTTCTGCAGCTTCTTTCTTGTTATACTCTTTTTGTGATTAGCCATCATTACATAAAGTTTCATGGAAAATGGAGTTGGCATGCTCCATGACTAAGAACAAGCTGCCAAAAAGTTTTATTATGCAAGAAGCAGCACAGTGTATGAGGTAGTACTTTGCTTTTATATCAGAATTTTGTTTTTTCCATCTCAAACGAAAAATACATCTTTTTGTTGTACTTCCATTTTTGCTTTTGTAAAATAAAGAGGAGAGACATAAGCCATACATCAGCACAATGTGTGGCCAAAACAGCAAAGGCCTCTTTGGCTTTTGCTGCAACACCAAGAGGCAACACTTCCTTCAGTTAATCCCCACCATAAGATAAGACAGATCTTACTTCCTTCTTCATAAACTGTAATTTAAAACCCTCCCTTCCTTGTTTCACATGAGTAATAATTAACCTTAAAACAACAAAACCCTACACACAGTGGGGACACAAGTCTTGAATGTGGTGAAGAGTGTTTGGTTGTCCTTGTTTTATGAGCAAGATGTCACTGCTAAAAGCGAGCATCTGCGTGTTCCTCATAGACAACAGATTCCAGTTTTGTTCTGAGATTACTTCATTGTACAACATCTGGTGTTTTATAGCCGTGTAGTTTAAAAATAAATACTCTGTGTGCAATTTTATAACTTAAAAAAACCTCCCCTTAAATTCACCCATTTATTTATTCATTCTTGTAAGAAGCAATGTTCTTTATACAACAACTAATTTAAAAATTCCTAATTTGTTTGCTTGAAGTTTGTCTTATTTTTTTCCTCCAGCAAAAAGTAATGTTTTCCAGAGGGGTAGAGGGACTTTGGTTGCTAAATACACCCTAAGAATTACTTTTCCATTGCCTGCTCTGAAACTGGTCCTCCCAGTTAGATCCCTGCATAAAATCTTTTTTTTGTTGTTGTTCTATTTTATGTTTTAGCAGAATTATTATTATTATGCATTTTTGTTGGCCAGCTATTAGCTACTCCATTAAGACTGTATTTCATTAGCTCTAATAAGATAACTGAAATCACGTAGATCCAGTACTTGTAGAATTAAACATTTAAACACTTAAAATGTACGTCTCTTCCCTCAGCCAATGTCACTTCACAGTAAATACACCTGAATATCAGAAACCTCTTTCCTCAGGCCTCCTAGTTCTCATAGACCTGTCCTCTTCAACCATCCGGGAGAATGTTTTTTGTCTTGTTTGCTTCTTTTTTCCCAGTATAACAGCACAGCCTGCAGTAGCGTGACTTGCTTCAGGCTCTGCAACCACATGCCTTCTAATTCAAAGACCACCCCCAGTGTAGCTGCTATACATAAAAGCTTACATGTATCTTTTTCAACAGAGATAATGGTCACTGGATTAAAGACAAACAAAGCAGAAAGATTAGATATCACATAGCACAGTGTGGATGCCTTGTTCTCTACAATTCTGTACCCTAAACTGTTTCATGGAAATGTCTCGCCGTCTGCAAATTAATAGGATTAATCTCATCTGACAAGGTAAAATCTGTGGGTTTTCCCCTCACACTTGCAATTTCATTCAGCAGAAGCAAAAGATCCATGAAGCCCTTCACCCACCATTCCTCCATGGGGCTTTTACAGGATTTGAAAAGATTGCCCATCACACAAAACAGATATAAGGTTAACTCATCTTGATCACTAATTCATACTGACTGCTTATCAAGTAGGAAACCGACTTGACTTCACTTTTCCATGGTCTCCCAGAGGCTTAAACTAATTAACCTTTCTATCGTTTTAAACTGTGTTCCCATTTGTTTGTGGGTGATACATGCTAATGATTACAAATTGTCCTTCACCTTGGTTAGCAGAGGCAGCCTGTGCAGACTAACAGACTTTTGGGGTGCCTTTTTGTCCATCACTCACCATATAGTCAAAAATCCACCACTTATCTTATGGAGAAGAGATGATAGGTCCAAGGAAAGAGGGATGGACATAGGAAAAATAACACACTGGTGGGTTCCATGCCAGCCACCAGCTAAGGACCAAGCATACATAGAGGGAGTGCACGCTAATGGGGGTGCATTGATGGTTCTGTAATCTCCAGGTCTGTGACAACTGCTAGCTTGCTTCTGACCTGCTCAGTCACTCATTGGACATCTATTTCCTAATTTGATATAGATGTTTTTGCAGGTGAAGCTAGATGCAAGGCCTTGAAAGATACAATTACTTCATGCGACAAACAACATATGCTGTAGATAGGAGGAAAGGCTGAAGGCCCTGAGTCCTCACTCACCCCATTTGAGCTTAAAATATCCACATTTATGTCTCCATGCTGGCCCAGAACTGTCTGGCAAGACAAGGTCAATGTCTTTGTCATGTATCTGTCTGAGAGAGGATGATGGGAAAATTTCTTTGCTGAACGGGTTGTCAAGCATTGGAATAGGCTTCTCAGGGAATTGGTTGAGTCACCATCCCTGGAGGTATTTAAAAGACATGTAGGTGTGGTGCTTAGGAACATGGTTTAGTGGTGGACTCTGCAGTGTAGGCTAACAGTTGGACTCAATGATTTTAAGGGTCTTTTCCAACCTAAACAATTCTGTGGTTCTGTGATTCTATGACGAGTTAATGTTCCTTTCCCTGGGGCCTCTGAGAGATATGATACACCAAATGTGCTCAGACACTGCATAGCCTATGCCAAGCAGACAGGGTTCCTCGCAAGATGTGGTCTGAGCAGAGAAGCCTTTGGTTCCTGAGTTTCTCACTCCTCGCAGCCACTTTGGAGGGAGAACCACTCTCTCTCAGGACAACTTAGTGTCGAACAGAATACTTACAGTAGGGATCAAAACCTGCATAATTACATATTTCACTGCAGTTAACATTCTAGTCTAGGCCCCAAAAAATACATGAGTAATTATTTTAATGCTTCTGGATAGTGAATATAAAAGCTTTTACCCTTTATACTCAAATGCTTAGATTTCCTCTGAAGCCTTTTTTCTGGCTACATCAAAACATGACTATGTTTGACTCAAAAGTAAGCTGCTTTTGGTAAAAGCAAAACAAAAGAACCTCAAGTGAACAAACTGAAGGTGAAACTATTTAATTTTTCACAAAGAAAGGAAATTACTCAGACTTTATGTTCTATTAATGATCTCCATATACATTTTTTAGCATTGTCACTACCAGAGCCAGATGGATCAGGGATCCGGCCTGTTGATAATGAAGTAGAATAAGAACATGCTGTGCTGTCTTTGTGCCACCTGGTGTGTTTACACTGAGCAAGGACACGAGCTCATTCTGCGGAGACACTTGACTTACCAGCCCAGGCTTGGCACTGTGCTTACATGGTGACTCTTGTTATTTGGCATAAATTTTGGGCAGAGCATGTTCTTGGCTGCCTGTGTTATACAGTTCAAGTGAGCCCAAGGTTTATTTCCCAGCTGAAACTGCACCACGATGAAAAAGGCAGAGATCTTAATAAAACATACTTAATTAAATATCTTCCCAGTTTTCTTGACATGTATAGCTATTATTTGCCTAACACCAACCTATTTAATACATTTAATAAATATATAATTTTTCTTTAGATAATCTTGTTTGTTATATAAAGAAGGACTTAGAGCTTCTTCAGACATTAAGAATGGTGAAATCCCGTTGCTTCGAAAAACCACAGGTTATGATGGCTAGTACCACACTTAAATTTTGCTTTGGTTTTGCACTTTCAGGAAGCTGATTATTTGAAAATGAAAATAGTCTGCATGCTATTATTCCCTCTGTGAGCCTGAAACACTCATTAGTGCTTGTTCCTTTGACATAGGGGAGGGGAATCTGGTAGCTGAGACTGGTCAAGAAGCCAAATTCTGTCGAGATAAATGCACGGTGTGCTCCTTGGAATACACACCTGAAATTAACTGGTTTCAGAGAACTGTCTCCAGTGCATATGTGCACAGGGAGACTGACAGGCTTCAGGTATACAGGCAGGTACTAAAAAACCAGCCATTCCTGCCCCTTCCCTGTGCCAACACAAACACCCCACAGGCTCTGCAGCAGTCAGATCACAGCCTGACAAGCTGTCAGTTAGTCCAGGGGGGAAAAAAAGGAGGAAGAAATGTTTCTTTTGCTCTCTGTGTTCCCGCAATTGGCTTGCTGTAGGCATAGGAGTGCCACTCACCGAGCAGAGGGTGCACATTTGGAACAGCAGGAGCACAACCAACTGCCCTGGCAGCAGGTGGCCCTTAGAGGGGTTAGTGGGGTTTGGCTGTGTGATTGCACTGCAGCCTTAGAGCAGCATCTGGAGGTGATCTTGTTAGGAGTAAGGTGAAGTAAATCAAAGAGTGCACCAGTTTTCCATCAAGCCTGCTAAAGTATTTTGGAATAGTTTGTGTTGGAAGGGACTTTTAAAGTCTAGTCCATCTAGTCCAACCCCTCTGCAGGGACATCTTTCACTACTTCAGGTTGCCCAGAGATGTGGTAGATGATCCATTCCTGAAAACCTTCAAGGTCAGGTTGAATGGAGCCCTGGCCAAAAAGAGCTGTACCAATGTTTCACTACCCTAATTGTAAAACGTTTCTTTCATACATCTAGTCTAAATCTCCCCTCTTTTAGTTTAAAACCATTACCTCTTGTCCTATTGTTACAGGCCCCGCTAAAAGGTTTGTCCTCATTTCTCTTATAAGCCCCCTTAAAGTACTGAAAGGCAGCAATGAGGTCTCACTGGAGTCTTCTCCAGGCTGAACAATCCCAACTCTCACAGCCTTTCATCACAGAAGAGATGTTCCAGCCCTCTGACCACTTTTGTGACCCTCCTCTGGACTCGCTCCAGCAGATCCATGTCTTTCCTGTGCTGGGGACCCTGAGCTGGATGCACTGGACCACTCTAGGTGGAGTCTCACAAGAGTAGAGCAGATAAGCAGAATCACCTCCCTAGACCTGCTGGCCATACTTCTGTTAATGCAGCCCAGGATATGACTGGCTTTCTGGTCTGTGAACACCCAGAATTTATTTTTTATCTAAATTAAAAAGAGCTTCTTTTTTTCTTTCTAAGTCAACCATGAGGTGCTGCTAGCAGTATCATTTTTCTTCAGAAAATTTGAAATACAGTATGATGTAAAACCCAGTAAGTTTTTCTTAGAATAACTTTACTGTAATAAACCCCCTACAAACTGATTTTCAAAGTCTAGTTATGATAGTCTTCCTTGGAGAGCAGACTTAACTGAGCTGCAGAACATAAAGAAAAGAAGAACTGGTTTGATTTCGTAAGATACATCTGTTTTTTCCATGGCTGTATTTAGGCAATCTAGAACATCTCCTTAGGAAATGCTGTTCTGTGTATTGCTTTGTCTGGTAAATTTATGGTGTGGCTTCTCTTTAAATAAACATAAACTTTAAGTCCCATTGTTTCCCAGAGGAAGAGGAGGGTCAGCAGAACCTTGCTCTCCAGAGCATTCAGCCTGCACAGAGCAGATACAGGGAGAAAGAAAGGGTTTGTGTTGCCTGTCCACTGCTAGATTCCAGCCCCCATCCCTTCCTTCTCATTTGGCAAGTTCAAGGTGCAGAATATTAGAAAAATGGAATATGTTGTCCCCATTCATTTGTTGGTCTGAGTACTTTGGCTCACCTACCCTCAGGTGCCTTGCACAAAATGCAGGTTTAGAGTTTTCTTCGCAGATGCTTTTCTTACTATCAGTGTCTGTTTAAGGTCTGATTCTGATCTGATATACTGAGGTGCAAACTAGTAGCACCCTTGAAATTCATGCATATTTTGCTGTACACCAACATCAAATCAGAACCACAGCTTTGTAGTCTGTATTCAATCCCGTGAACAAAGCCTTTAAATCAGAATTCGGATTGGGTTTAAATGTCTCCAGAAGTTTGCTGACTGTGGATCTGTTCCTGCAAATCTGAGACCAGCAAAAGTCCTGTTAAGTTCTGCAAGGAGTTTTGCCCACAGCAGAGTTTTCAGAGAGGGTCTAATGTGTAAATGTAGTTATTGGTTCTCATTTTGCAACTAAACCTGCTTATTATTGTAGATAGAACAGAGAGTACAGGTTTCACTGAAAGTTGTTTTCTGCACGAAAAATAATACTGATAACAGGTAAGGTAGGTGGGCACGGGACAGTAATGATGCTGTTTATCTTAATGGGATTTTTTACTTTTATTTTTGTGTAGAGGATCCAACTACAGAAAAATTTTCCTTATCTACAGCCTGAGAGCAAAACAAATCATATTGCCTGAGCAGTAAAAATACTGACTGATGACCCACACTGGTGTTTTCAGTTTTTACTGCTATATGCATGCTCACACAGCAGGTTTTGCTTACAGAACTGAAGAGATGCCCAATATATGATCAATAGAACTGTTTATTTCTTGACTTTTGCCTTAATATTATGTACACAGTCCCCTCTTAAATACCATTTTCTACTGCAGAAGAGGAAGTACATTTTATGTTATGTATTCAGAAGTAAAATTAAGGAGAAAATGTAAGTGAAGGGCAGTTCTGCAAAACAGAGATGACAGAGTTTACCTTCCTGAGATAGTGAGAAATGATTAATGATGGCCACTCACCTTCAACTGGATAGAGCAGTAAATGTTTCCTGTAGCATTTTGACCATGTAAGGCTGTTTCAGACATATGGATAACATTTTATAGATACTAGAGTTTCAGGAGATGAGACTTGGGATACTGTTTGTTGTGCACTGTATGATACAGTTCTATGCAGTGTATGAAACTAAGGGTTCCCTACGAACTATTAGCAATGTATTCAAGAAAATCAGATTTTTAGCCTCCCTTTTTCAAATTGGCTCCTTCCGGAACCATGATTTTCCTTCTGGACTCCAAGTAGGTTCCACTTTTACGTGAATTGCTCACATATTTCAGATTCCATTTGTTTAAATAAAAAAAAAAAATCAGTACGTACGTAATTTATATAGTGTCTGTCCTCTGTTAAGTGCTTGTTAAATCCTGTACAAAACACTCAGAGTCGAGAACTTCACTTTAAGAAGCCTGTGAGTGACTCTGGGAGAGTGAATTTACAGCAGCAGCATCTGGAAGTGAGTACAGTGTAGAAGTGGGAGCTTTGGACTTCCCTGCAACTAGTACCAGAAGCTCTGGGAAAAACTGTATTTCTTTGCCTGCTTATTTTCATGACACAGTGAAACTGGTGTATTCAAAGTGGATGCTTTAGAGTGAGGGTCTAGGTAGATTTCATATGTGAATTCTTTCTTTTTAGAAGTATCTTTTTCTAAGTACACCTTAGACATATCCTGTTTTTGCAGAACATAGTTGTTGGATTCAAAATCAAGCCAGAACATGAATTTTCTTTCCTAAAACACTACATTCCCATTTGTAACACAGATACTTTTAAAAATGAGGAAAGAGTGAGTGTGTACTGGAATTAGTTTTACACTTCCAAAAGAATAATTTTTTACTAGAAGACCATAGGTTGCACATAATGTAGGAAACCTAGGAGTTCACAGCTCCTAAGTATGGGTGCAAGCTTTGCCCATGCCCTTTACTCCCAGTGACTTTTGCCCATCTCTTCCACCTCCAGAGGCCAGAAACTGCAACACCAGCCAATGGGGTCCCAATTTGAACAAGTACAGGGATCAGGCTCACATGGTGACATGAACCTGCAGATCAATTTAGACAGAGCAATAATAAACTGGGAGCCTCTTTGCCTGGCATGCACTTCACCTGGGTAATGTGGATGTGCACTGTTGTTTCAATTATTAAAAAACCAAACAATAAAAGAGGGAAAGAAAGAACAACTGAAACACTTCATATTTCTCATTTATAATGAGAAGGCAGACAAGCTTTAAAAAGTAAATTTATCATGCTTGGACATAGAGGAGAAAAAGAATCAAAACCTGGCAGTATTTTTTTGCTGTAGAACATAAATGTTATTGTGCAGGGGGAATATCAGATGATGAGAAAGCACATAAGTAGAGCTTGGTGTTGGTTCAAGAATAGGTATAGGGGTCCCAGAGCTGTTGTGGATTTCACTGATCTATGCTCTTTTTAGGAAGCAGGGGTGCTTTGATTATAGAATTATTGGTTATTTAAATAAAAGGATACTTAATATTGTTTGTGCTAGAGAGCTCACAGCTTTTCACATTTGAGAAGCTCCTTGACACCATTCAGGGAAGCACTAAGGGTGGTTTTCATCTGAATGAATATGATTACCTTCCATCTCATTATGGTAGTGTGCTCTCCAAATGCTTTTTTGCTAGTTTGTGCATGACATCTTACTTTGACTTGGGGGTGGGGAAGGAGAGCTGAGCAGCAGGGAGGAAGAATGTTTTTTACACAGCAGAGCTTTCAGTCCCCGATTGAAACATTTGGAAAAAATCTGCAGAGGGAATAGCACAGAAGGAGTTCCTTTCCACTTCTCAGTTCCCTCAACAACTCATTTTCGTCACACTCCCATGTGTTTTTTCCATGAGACAGAACAATTGCCAGCCATTGTGTGTAAGGTACTGTGGGATCAGTTATGGCATGTAGGGGTATTAATGGGCATTAAAATACCTGAAATTTGCTGAATGCTCTCATATTTGATGTCTGTCCTTATCTACATGAACAGTTGGTTTATGCAATTTTCAGGATGTAATGTCCCAGTAGCTACAGCACATTATATCTTGGATTACAAAACATTTCTTTACTGTTTCCTTGCTATCCACCTTCACATCACTTGCAGATTATTTTATGTAGTTGTTACCCAATAATGTAAGCATGTACTATAGCCTTCATCTGACCAAGAGAAATGATACTTATCTGCAGTACTGCAACCCACAAAAGAATAACATTTAGTGGGAGTTATCACTGTGATCCAATATTTAAAAAGACTCCAAATCCTGGATCAAAACCCTTAGAGAAGGACTGGACACATTTTTTCAACCTCTGCCTGCTCTTGGTTATTTACAGGTGAGAGAAAAGGTGAGATGAAAAGGTTTTGGAAGGACAAAAATTGGAAGGAACATGCCAAGCCACCATCTACTGGCAGAGGTAGATGAGCTGAAGTAAAAACATCATAGTAGTGACGTTCAAAGAATCTTGACCTGCTAATGGGATGCCATCTCCTTCTTCATAGGACTCCTAAGAGTAGGAAGATTGCTGCATTTGGTAAAAAAAATCCTCAAACTCCATCTGCTCCAGCAGCACCCTACTCTGTAAACAAACTGTCAATAGTCAACTACCCAAGGAAGAGTAACAATAAGGCCAAAGGGTGAGGCAAAAGTAGCCTCCCAACATACAGTTACTTTCAATGCAGTGATCTGGGATAAATGTTATTTCAGTAGCTTATCTAGCAACTTGTCATTCCACGGATCTGTCAAGCCCCACTGAATCCTTGTAAACATTTCACATCCTTCAGCAAGGATTTCCACAGGTCTCAGTCTGGTTCCTATTAGATGCCTTTTATGTCTCCTGCTTCTTGTAACTCGAAGAAACAGTGAACAACTGATGTCTATCCAATAGGTCCATGTTACTCAAAGTTTGTAGGCATCTGTTAGGCCCTAAATTGTTTCTATTGGGGACCAAAGAGTCCTAGCTTACTTGGTTATTTCAGGCACTTAAACTGTTCCCATACATTTGGTTATCCTTGTTTCCTCTACTTGAACTTCTGGTAATGGCCTCCTGAAAAATCCTCTTGAATATACCACATATACTCTGTCCAGACCTTGATATGTGTGTGTCTCCCTCTTGCCTACCTCCCTTGGAACCTTTGGACAGAGCATGCAAATGCGAGAAGGAAAAATGTGTGTATGTGAGTATAGTTTTCAGTTTGCTGTTGGGTAGCTGATTAGCAGTGTCTTTTAGACAGCTCCTCTTGAGTTCCTTCAGGCACAAGAGCACAGAAGTAGGTTGAACTGCATGCTGTGTGAGGCAGAAGAAGGCAAATACAACTGCCCCCAGTCTTTGCAAGACCTCGGTGGGCATGAGAGCTGCTTCGTCTTTGCTGAGGCTTCCCAACTATTTGCTGACTTCCCAAAGGTATCTGGAACACATTTCCTTAAAGATATGTCCATATGGCATACCTGGCCTGCTCTGAACACCGTCTGGAGACACATGTGCAATATCAATTAATTAAGGTCTGAGTACTCAGCTAAAGAGCTACAATTGCACTGTGCCTCATAGTGATGGCCTGAGTTTATGAGAAAAGTTTTCCATTGCCTTTCTTTTTTTTCTTTTTTTTCTCTCATCCTTTTGCCTTAATTATATTTATGCCTTTCCCCTATATGGTGCAGCTTCTGACATGATAGAAATGACTAGAATTCACAGCTATTTCTTAGCACACAATGAAGTCAGTTTGTTGGGACACCCTTTTTAATGGTGAACATTACAAAACTATTCACCTCCCAACTGGCTTTCTCAAAAAAAAAAACCCTACCAACATTTTTTTCCTTTAAGTGACGGCCAGGTTCAGTGGTAACGGCAATACTTGCTCAACTGTTTCTAATCAGTGGCACACACAGAAGAAATTAAAAGACCCCGCTCAGGACACTGGGCTGATGACAGATGGACAAGATACATTCATAATTCTGAAGAAACCTTCATCCCATTTCAAACTAATTTTCCATCATCTTTTATTGACATGAATAATGCCAGGATAGTAGAAATGGAAAATATTAGTAGAGTGAGAAAAATATTAGGCTGTTTTTCCAGTTTGTGTTACACATGTAGTACACATTCTGGTTTCTGTTTCAAATATTGCCCACATTTTCAGCAAGGCTTGTAAATGTATTTTGGCCCCCTACTACAATTGCCTATTGGCCAAGAGATTTTATAATAAACTCTAGCCTTTTTTTTTGAGTGGTGATTTTTGTTGTGCTTGCCCAAATTCTGGAAGCTGATGAGAAACCTCATTTTTTTAAACTAGTGTCTATGTGGAAGCTTTAAAACAGGAATCAACAAGGGAGAGTTTGGGTGGGTCTTTCACATGTCACCTCAGGAACATGAAATGTTTAAACAAGAAAATAATTTTTAAAACTTTAAACAAAATTAGTGAGTCACACAGACAAGCACAGGTACAATATCTGAATCTTCATGCATCTTTTTCTATTTGAACCAACTTGCTTATCACTGGCCATCTCACCTAAACCTAAAAGATATTAAAATGTGGTTTTTGATATCTCATACATCAATTAGTAGATAACTCATGTAATTAATATTCAGAAAAAGTTAAGTACCAGCACTGAGAATGTGTTATTGATCTCAATGCCACCTGGAAATGAATTGAATGCAACCTTGAATTTAAAAAAAATGTGTACGAGACCAGCCCAGTGCTATGGGCTCCACACAGACAGAGCAGTGCTGCTACAGAAAAAGTTACAGCAGCACCCTGACTTTAAAGAACAGTTTAGTTTTCTGTCCTACTCCTTTCCAGCACTGTCAGGAGGGCTCCTGACTGCTGTGGCCTGTTAGATTTCGCAGTGCAGGCAGATACCAGAACCTGAGGAACTGAACAGAGATGGAGAAACAGCTGTCAATTGTTTAACTACTTTCTATCACTAATAGTGACCCAGGGGTGAATGGCTTCATATCACATTACCAAATCCTTGAAGCTTAGGGCAGGGTGGGTTTTTTTTAAACTTCATTTTAGTAGGGGAATTTCTACGCCTGGCTTGGCTACTTTATAAATTAAGAAGAATAATACATCATCCTACTACCAAAAAGAAGTATGCTTATTCTGAGGAATTTGCTGGTCAGTTGGAAAGAATTTTATGCTGTATGTGAACAGACGCCACTGGCTTTTAATGCTCCTATATTTGACTGCATTTTCATTTGCATCATAAACTTTTTACATTAAATACTTTCTAAAAACAGAGTCTTTAAACCGGGTAAAGAACATACACTTTGGAGGCGCAGCCTACCAATGATACCACAAGTCGCCTTTTACTACTACTTAGTTCAAACTTTCTCTTTCTAACACAAAATTGAACTTCAAATCAAAACAAAAAAAGGAAAAAGCCTAGTTTAAATTAAAGTCTTAGTCTTCACTTGCTTACAGTAAAGTTAATCGAGTTCCCTTATTGCTTGAGCTTTTTATGCATTCAGTAATACGCCTGCACATTGTTCAACTTTTTAAAAAACAATTTTAAGTTTCAGTAAAATTGTCCCCTAAAGGAAAATATAAACCTTCATTCACTTCAGAGCACAGTGAAGCCTCTAAAACTTTTTCCACTTCCCCTCCCCTCGTATAAGCGCAATTTCTTTTTCCACGAGGACACTAAAACTTTTTTCTTTTCCCCCTAGTGTAGCATCCTTCGTATTGCCAGCAGAGACTCTCAGGATCTCTAGCAAGAACTACACGCTACAAGTGCCAGCAAAGCACACGACCAGGTCGGCAGCGGGAAGGGACGCCCGAACGCGCGGACACACCGACCGCTTCTCGCCGGCGGAGCGGAGGGTGCGCGGTCGCGGTGATGCCCCGCGGGAGGAGCGGGCGGCGGGCGGACTTACCCGGCGTAGCGGCCGCGGTGGCCGCGGAGCGGCAGCGCAGCCTGGAGGCAGAGCAGACAAAGGGGCAGGAGCCCGCGGAGCGGCATCGTGCGGGGCCGCGCCGGCACCGCCACCGCGGGCACAGGCACAGCCACCGCCGGCACAGCCACCGCCGGCACGGCCACCGCCGCCGCGCCCGCCCCAGGTGGCGGCTGCTGCCGTGCACACAAAGCCCGGGCGGGGGCCGGGAGGAGCGGAGCGCTCAGAGGTGTTGCTGGTCGCCGGCGGCGAGGGGGAAAAGTCGTGGGAGGACGGGCGTCGCCTGCAGCCCCGCCGCGCCTGGGCACGGGGACGGGACGGGGACGGGACTGGGCGGGGAGGCGCCCGGCTGGGAGGGCTGGGGATGCGGGGGGTGCGCGGCCCCGCCGCCGCCCTGCCCCGCGGGGAGCCCGGGGGCTGGCAGGGGCCGGGCGGCGGCGAGCAGCCCCCCGCGGGCACGGCGGCTCCTTCGGGGCTGGAGGGACGAGGGGCGCGGCGGGGAGGGCTTCGACTGCAGGTGCTGCGGCGAAGCAGCCGGCCAAGGGTCGCTTAACGCGCGGTCAGTGGCATCGGGGGATTATCGGCGAGATTTCCCTGGCTGGGCAAAATAGCTGAGGCTGATGAGAAGGCAGAAATACACTTCCATAAAACAAAAAGCGGTGGAGAGTCCATTAGGAGAAGAAACCAGGAGAAAGTGGGATTTCATGTTATCAATGTGGCCAAAAATCTTGGATATGAGTAGTGGGAAGGGAAGAGAGGCTGATACAATAGGATAAAATAAAACCACAACATCTTTTCAAAACTGGGGGTTTACATCTTCTTTTCCACGCTGGTGAGGGTCAAAGATCCACATAAAGATAAGTCAATGGAGCACTGGGGATAGCAAGAAGAATGGGAAGAATTTTGCTGCAAATAATTGTAGTTTATAGCAAATATGTGGAGGACTTGTTAAAGAAAATGTAGGTAAAATATTATGCCAATATGGAATAAATTGATAGCCCCTTTGATACTTTTATATTGAATTTACTAAAAAGAACGAAAAAGTGTTTCAAGCTCAACTGATTCTCAGCCTCTCTGAAAGCAAAATGAATGAGTGGGCTGTAGACAAATAAAACTAGCTGACATTTGAACATGTGTGAGAACTACTGTAAATCCCTGTTAATGTTTCAGAGACACAGGGAGCCTTTTGAAAAAGGACTGTATTAAACCACACACACTTCATATTCTCTGGCTGAAAGGCAAACAAGCATTTTCCTTTGTCTCTTTTTCATACTGGCACCAAATCTGACACTAGTTGTGTCATAGAGTCTGGAGGTGGAAAAGACTTTGTCCAGGGCAGGATTATTCCCTTCTGTTTGGTTACTGGTATTCTCTCCCTTGAGCTTCCCGTCCCCCATTACATAGCCTGCTTAAAATCTCAAGTTAATTTCTGGTGAGGATATGCAGAGGGGAATTTGTGTGTGCTTATATGCTGTACATCTCTTGTTGAAAACACTTTGCATTTACTACAGACAACCCCCAAAACCTTTTCTATGAGTCTTCAGTCTTGTAATAAATGTAACTTCAGCTTTACAAACACCTATTTAATAGAAGTTCTCCTCTATGTTCAGAAGCCACTTCAAAGGGAAAGTTAGCTATCAGGAAGTCAAGTAACTGACTTGTGAAGGGCATGAGTATGATATTGAAGCAAACCACACTGCTTTATTTCACACATTTACTTTACTTACTATGTATTCTTGCTACACCTGAAGTGTATCAGATAATACACCAATTTATTTAAATGTTTGAAAAATGTGAGTTTCTCTATTATCCTAAGATATTTGCTTTTGAGATAAAAACCTGGCTCTATTGGAGTTAGTAAGAGTTTTATTTTTGGCTTCTGTCTGCAAAATAGTTTGGCCATTATTAGAAAAATTTTGCTTTCAAGAGGAAAACTTGGCTCCATTTAAATTAGGGAGAATGTAATTATGGGCTTCTGTGGCTGTAGTTTTCAGTCTTAAATCCTGCCTTTCTGCAACATTCCCTGCAAGTAAAAGGCAAGAAAATATAAGAAAGAAAGGGAATTCAAGACCAAAACCAAATAATCAAGGAAAGCAACACAATAGGGAATAAATACACAAAAAAAAGGTATTGATACCTTTCTTAATATGTATTACTTCTGCCAGTTTAAAATACATTTTAATAATAATTTAAAAGTACACTTATAGAGCTGTGGAGAGGTTGGAGAGGGAAAAGCTCAAAAGTACCAAAACCGACTTTAACAGGGGTGGGGATAATGAGGGTTATACAGATCCATCGGTCTCTCTTTGATCCATCAGTTTAAATTGTACTAGGTGACAGGGCAGACTGGAGGGAAGGCTGGAACTCTGTCATGCTGGCAGCTAGGAAAGGATTAAAAGACTGTAGTCAAGCCTGGGAGTTACAGATGTGGTAAGTCTACTTTCCTGACAATATGGGGCTATAAAACTTGCACCTAACTAAGCAAAGGATTTGAGACAAAGAAAACCAGAGCTTCTTTTCCTTAATTTCTTGGAAGTGAAAGGAGGAGTTGCCAGCACCAAGAGTTCTGATGTGCAGCTTGGAGGTGATGAGGGGCTATGATGGAACAGGAGAGAGCAAATTGAGATATAGAATAGGATCATAGAATATCCTGAGTTGGAAGGGACCCAAAAGGATCATTAAGTCCAACTCCTGGCCCTGCACAGTATACCTCAACAATCCCAACATGTGCCTGAAAGCCTTGTCCAAACACTCCTTGAGCTCTATCATGCTTGGGGCTGTGACCACTGCCCTGGAGGACCTGTTACAGTGCCTGACCATCCTCTGAGAGAAGGACCTTTTCCTAATATCCGACCTAAACCTCCCCTGACACAGCTTCATGTTGTTCCCTCGGGTCACTGGTCACCAGACAGTAGAGATCAGATCCTGTCCCTTCTGTAGCTGTAGCAGCTTGATTTGCACTCTCTGCTCTTCCACTGCAATTCTGCTTCTGGCAGGAAGGGCAGCCTTGTCCCTCCTGCGCCCTTCCTCGGCTCTTGGCTTCAGTTTTTCTTTCTGTGTTGGTAGGACCTCCACCACTGTCTGTGGGGCAGCAAATCTGTTCCCACTTCTGGGAAGTGGTGATTTGGTTCTGATGTCAGCTGGAAAACTCTGCTGTGGACCAAAGCAATTAAACATCAGTAAATTTGCTGTTGCCAATCCCTGCCACAACCACTAGCAAAATGGTTAATATAAGCAAGATTTGGCCTTAAATTTTCACCTTGGAAGTGCAGGGTGGGGATACTGCCTTTGTCTGGCTTGTGCTGGTTTCAGCAGTGCTCCTGCAAGAGCAGAGTAACTGTCCAGGATGTGCTGAGCCAGGGAAGCTCCAGGATGAAACAGCAAAATGCTGCCTATGGTTTCCCTCTTCAAAATGGGGGATGTACCACTTTACAAGGAACACAGGCAGTTGCCGAAACAAAGGCAATTCTACCTGGCACGGAAACAAGAAAGGCTTCATGTAAAGTGAGTGAGCAGGCAGCCTACATTTGGTACCTGGACTTGAGAATATGCCATTTATTGAGAAAAGCAGAAAAAGGGCAATAGCTTCTTATAAACATGTTTTATACTCTGAGCTGTCCCAAATCTCACCTTCATAAGAAGGTTGCATTGGCTCAAATAAAAATCCTTTCTGTACATTTGTTAGATTTATAATGGTTCAGAAACAGGAATTTAAACAACACTGTTCTAGTTTAAATCATACCCATTAATAATAAATTAGACTAAGTGTGTTCATGCTGGGATTTGCACTGCTATAACTCATTAAAAAAGATTGAAGTTGATTGAGTGCAATGTCCTTTTCAAGATCTGGTCTCCATTTCTTTTAACTCACATAGAGACCTTGACAGATGAAGGACAGTGAAAATGGCCCTGCTGATTCTGTGCTAAATTAGGTTTGGGGTCTAAAATAACATGAAAGCGATATAATTCACGCATGAGTGCCATGGCCAGTTAGCTGTAACTAACCACCCTGTGTAGTTGGGAATGTTACTGTAGCAACAAAGAGCTGATAAACTAAGGACTTCCCACTCCTAGGGGTTGGTTTTACTGGGTTTCACGCTATCAGTGACAGGCTGCTGTTGGTACCTGAGCTAGTCTAAACTTGAGGTGCCAGGCTGCCGCAGAGGCAGGACACTTAGGGTGTCTGTGATACTCTGTGTAGGTTTACTATCTTTTCTATGTGTCCTTCCACATCCCCACTCCCATCTCCTATAAGTTCCTTCAACCTCCTGCTCTGCCTGCTATCTGTGGTCCTTCTTCCTTGGTCTTCTAACAACCGGTACTTTGGAAGGTGCCACGAGCACCCTGCCCTCACTGTGGCCTAAGACGTGGCAGAACTGGAAAGAATAAATGGTCATCTAGTTTTGTTACAATGAACCAGTGCTGAACATCACCATGAAGGGTATTCAGATGTAATTAGCTTACTAAAATGAATTATAAGTGTCTTTAGAAAGGATGAGTTTTGCAATTAAGAATCTTGACATTCTGTCTTCAACTTACTTGGGGATCCTGCATTACTCTTATCAAGTCATTTTATTTGGATTTTGTCAATGGCACTGAACTGTTATAAAATGGTTCAATTAAGGAAAAGAATGGAACTATTGCACCTAAAGAATTCCTATCTACTACTATTATTCTATTATTCTGCGGGACAGGAATACAGCTTAAATATTCTTTTATGTTTCATAGAATCAAGAGACATTTAAATATGGATATGTTTTAGAAGCAGCTAAAGGAAAATAGATGTGTAACTGACAAATCATCAATAGATCAAGCCCCCATAGGAGCCTTTAGAAATCATACTGATAAATCACATCAGACAAGAGTATTACAAACCTGATGAATTCTTCCTTAGCATGGTTTTAATCTTGGAAAGACTACTATATGTGTTCATAGCTTTCTTTATATGTATGGAATTCCTTCTTAAAACTGTGCATGGGAGAAAAAATATCTTTGAAGGATCTGCATCAGGCAACACTGTGAAGAAAAGCTTGTTCTATCTTGAGATTCAGCCTTAAGATAAATCTGACAACTTGGTTTTAAACTTTTGACCAAGCGTTCTTAAAAAAAGCGTTACTCATGACAAGTGAGAGGTGTGTATATAGCTGTATACAACTTCCTGGTGAGAGGAAGAGGTGGGGCAAATACTGACGTCTTCTCTGTGGTGACCAGTGACAGGACCTGAGGGAATGGCCTGAAGATGTGTCAGGGAAGGTTTAGGTAGATATTAGAAACAGGTTCTTCACCCAGAGGGTGGTTGGGTGCTGGAACAGACTACCCAAGGAAGTGGTCACGGCACCAAGCCTGACAAATTTCAAGAGGCATTTGGATGATACTCTCAGGCATGTGGTGTGACTCTGGGGGATGGTCCTGCGCAGAGGCAGGAGCTGGACTTGATGATCCTTGTGGGTTCCTTCCAACTCAGTATGTTCTGTAATTTTATGATAAACAAATTGCAGTGTGACTGTACGTAGATTTTGTCTCAGATCTCTCTACCTATCCTAGCACTAATAGAGAAAAAAATATCAAAAAAGATTCCCTATGTATGAACTTACAGGACTTTTATTTGAGTGAAAATACAGCCTTTCATTAGGCAAGACATTCCTCCAGCATTTCTGTTCTCCTGAAAATTTCAGACTGGGAAATATGAGAATGGCAATTAAAAAATTTCTTTTGCCTCCTACACAAATCATGTGTATTTATTTTCTGTACAAATGATTTGTGTAATAATATATTGAACTTGTATTGCGCATTCTTACATTCCTCCACCCCTCTTTGAATTTCTGTACTTTACAGTTATTAAAGATCTCAGCCTTCCTTAACTTCATTTAAGCAGTATTTTGGAGCTGTTTTGAAGGTGGGGATACTAAGATATGCAGAGGCTGAATAATTTGTCCCAAGAGTAAGAGCAAGTCTTTGGCAACTGTAATTCTAGTATTTGGACCACTCAAACATATGGCATTAGTGAATTTGTATTAGATTGTATTTCTAATCTAAAAGGCAAACATATTAGTTTCCAGAGTCTCAAACTTCTTTGAGCGTACTCAAGCTTAGATACAGTTTCACTTTTGCTCCAAGAGGAGTTACATACTCCCAATGAAAGAATTAAGTCACAGAATCATAGAATCTTTAAGGTTGGAAAAGGCCTCTAAGATCATTGGGTCCAGCCATTAACTGATGACTGCTGCCAAATCCAGTGTATGTTCAGGATCTAGTTTTAATATACACGTTGTTTGCAATCATTGGATACCCAGTAATGACTTTTTACAATGGTGAGAAGAAAGAAAAATCATAACAATGTTTATTTTGAAACACTGTGAGAAATCTTCCAAACCAGCACTGCTCTATAACAGCTACTGCTCACAAAAGATGGCAGGTGCCCAGTTTTTATTTATAACAACTGGTATTTACCATATATGCACATGTGAAAATATTGAGAAGGAAAATGTACTCTTGAAGGACTAAGTTCAATACAATAGTGTGCCGTGCAACTCCCCAGACAACTCCTGGCTGCAGACATTCTGCAATGAACTATCATTATATCTTCTGGGAGGAAAGGGAACATTATGTAGAATATCGTATTGGAGGTAGGTGAAGCAGAAACTAGTGAGTTGTTAATTTATCTGTCAGCTGCACTGTCATGAAAAGTGTCTTTCCTTCTCCTCTCTTTCTTACCCTTAACATTGCCTGATAATTATCAGGTCATTTTACCATTTGTGCCTGGAATGATATTTTGATTGTCCTCCTTCAAATTTGGATGCCTCAATAGGTTGAAATTGTATATAATTAGGTAGTAGGTACTTCAGAGCTTTATGCAACTTGAATGCAGAAAAATGCTGAAAAGACTGGAAAATATGAATGGTGAAAAATACTGGTATTACAAGATTCTGTCATTCTGTAACATTAAAAAACCAAGGAATAAAGTCTAGATCTGATGAAACATGTCAGAGGAGGAAAACAACAGGAACTATAAAAGCATATTTAGTGCAAATCTCCTTATGTCTTACAAGTAGGCAGCACTACAGCGAGATCATACCACCTGTCTGTCAGCAACTCTTAAAAAAAATGGATGCACGTGAGCTTGGCTATGAGAGGAAATTGTTTCAGTTGGGATATAGAGCACTGCCAGGATCCTGAGGGCACCGCTGTCCCTGCCTGCCCCTGCCCTGCCTGCAGCCCAGGGCTCATGTCAGGCCCAACAAGTGGATACAAAACCAGAAGAGGCAGGGTGGCAGGAGCTTGCCGGTACCAGAATTTGCATCATAACCACAAATATGGGAATACAATGCCACAAAGTAATCTGAACTCAACTCTCCCCATATTTCTGATTAACACTCTACGTGAATTTACAGCCATTGAGTTATTTTGACTAACATTCTACTTAACAAGAGTTGACTTTACAAAATTTTGGTTCAGAAAAGAAATTCATAATGAGAATGTCATCATTTCACCATCTGCTGGAAGTTGTGGGATCCAGATATTTGCACTGAAAAGTCATATATTGCAATCTTCTCTTGCAGGGCCTCTCCTTTTAAATGCGATCCTTTAAACCTATTCTTTGAATTCAAAAATTTTAAAGACAACCTGTAATACTGTTTTTAACTCCTTGCTAAGAGACAGCATAGAAAACAGTTTGTTTAAACAAAGAAAAAATTGCTGAAGATGTTCCTTAATGGTTTCATCCAGGGTAGACCAAGTATTGTTTTCACCTCACATCTGTGTTGGTAATGCTGTTTCACACAGTGTTACAGTGCAAGTACACGAGATACAGTTAAAGAACATTTTGGATTACAGTTTAGCTTTTTGATTTTGTCATTGATAGGAAGTTATCTGAATGTGGCATCTAAGCTAGACCTTATAGCACATGATCTGAATGCAGTACCTCTTTTCCTTCATTAGAAAATGTACCTAGAGTTTGATAACTTGGGTAGCAGGTAGTCTTCATCAGCCATTGCTCTCTTAAACATTGTCATTTCAGCCATGACAGTAGTGCAGTTTTTTTCACTTCATTTTTTTTTAACTGCTATGTTACTGTCCACAGAAGTAAGCACATGGAAACAGAGAACAGGAGCAGCCAAGCAGAGTAGAAGATACCTTTACCCCTTAGGAGTCTGTTAAACTGTCTTTCACTTCACTGAGTAGTTAGTCAATGGATAACAACTTGTTAACTGTAGGTAATGACTTCCTCTGCTTTCTTAACGGTGTTAAAAGTGTTTCACATCTCATCATACAGATGTGACTGTAGAAGTGAGACAATACTTTATTGATAACATTTAATCCAGGTATATATGAAGCTTAAATACAGTAGATAAGTTCTCTAGGTAAAAAAACCTCAATTCATAGTCATTATTAGTCCAATTACTCAATTATCAATTCAATGATCTTGCTAAACTTCAAGTGTTTGTTTGTTTGTTTGTTTATCCAGTCCAGCTAGTGTCCTGCCTTCCTGCCCACAACATGCATCTGACATACCAGACAAGCAATGAATGTTTTTGAATCCAGGCTCCTCAGAGCAAAAACTCTCCTTATTCTAAGAAACTAAATAAGAGCTGTGCAACCTTTTTCCTGGAAACGAATTACAGTTTGCTGCCCTCTCTTAGCATAAATCTTAGTTGTGAAGATAGATATGAACTGTCAAGGATAGTTTATCCAAGTAATTCTTCATTAATATGGAAGTTTTTTGGTGGAATACCATTTTGCTTTTTGTGACACAGCTATGACTGGGTATAAACAAGTGTCTGAGAATCTGAGAATATTGTTGTTTCCAAGAAAATATAAAATAAGTCTGTATGTGCTCTGGTCAAATTTTGTCAAATTGGTTGATATATCTGATAGAATTAGAGTATCCATGCACCATGGAAACTGTTTCCATGACAAAAAATCTCTTAGCTCAGAGACAGTTCTCCTGGATTAAATCCAAGGATTCAGACTGATAATCTAGAGTTTTCTCTAACAGCTAGAAAGGTCAATACTTACAAGGAAATTGTCACACAGCTATCTGAAGGTTGCAACATCCCACTGATGGAATATATTCTTACTCTCCAGAGCAAGAGAAGTCCTATGATGTTTCCTTCCATTCGACACATTTTTGATGTTCAAAAATGATGTTAGGAGGCTTAGAGGCAGTTGCACATTCTGTCAGTATTCTAAGTTATCTGCCAGAAATACAGATGATCAATGTCATAATAGTCTTTCTCAGTAACACCTCAAAAAGACCAGTTACTATACTGTAGAGAAACTACTTTTAACCCATGTAGTCAGGATGGAGAGAGTAAAAGCCACGCAACAATAAGGTCTATCACAATAGACACATCATTACCTGTTTGAAAGCTGATTAAGAAAGAATCACATGGTCTTGAATACTTGTGGATCAACACATTAAAAAAGCCCAGGAAGGGCACTGATTGGGATTTGCTAAAGACTAAATGAAAAATACTTGTTATTTCCTAAACACCTCTCTAATAAAAGGAAATAAAAACTGTATTGAATTGAATGATCTTTAAAAAGAATTTATTTTATGGCCTGAAGACACAGTTCAGCAATTTCTATTTCCCAGGAAATAGGACAGCACTACCTAAAAGTTCATCCTGGTTCAGTAGTGAAATAGGTTCTGCAATTAAAAGGGAAAAAGGCAATATGTAGCAAGAAAAAAAGGAGAAATATGTATCAGTAGATACACATATTCTAAACTTCATAAATTCTTAGTTATAAGAGGATCTAAAACCATCAGGAAGGAATTCATGACTGACAAGCCTAAGAACAAAAGGGTTTAAATACATTGAATACAGTGTAAATCCTAGCTGTGACAAAGAGGCACTGCCTGATGGGTAAATTGTTAACAATAATGCAGAATTATCAGAAGCATTCAATTGCAAAATCTTTTCTGTATTTGGAAAGAAGCAAGAATCAACACTATAATCTTATACCACAGGAGAATCAGGAATCATTTCAACAGTAATCAAGGAGGAACATGAACCATATCTAACAAGGGATAAAGAAAATTATAATCACCATGGCCAGTATCGTGAACTTCCATGATTTTAGATAAATCACGGATTTCTGAAAACTTTCTGGAAAAGTGAAATACTGTTCCATGTCATGTAATACAAAGGTAGAGTGGCTGATGCAGGTAAGGCTAATGGTCTGACACAAGTCCTAGGGAAGACCGAAGAGTGGTTTATGCAGAGTGTAATTAGAAAAAAAATCTGAGGATTGGAGTAGAAGTAATGCTAGTCAGTATGAATGGTGAAAAAAGATACATCAACAGATTTAAATCAAGTATACTTGACATTTGTTCACAAAGTATAAGCTACCTCTCTGGGAGCTGAGTTGATTGCCATATAGGTGCAATATATTCCAACTTTTTAGAAATAGAATAGGTGATTTCATATTGCCCAATGTTCTGAATAGTATCAAGAATATCTGTGTGCAATATCAACAAAGTACAAATTCACAGCTTAAAAAACTAGCTAATAGGTAAACAAAGGAAGTGGTCATTATTAGGAAATTATAATTAACAGGAAACATCCAAGCAAGGCTCTATAGATATAAGTATTAAGTCTGATCTAGGACTTTCATTTGTGATTTGGAAGTAAATGTAAAAATCACTACTAGAAAGCATTTACACAAACATAATTGAACTAGTGCAAAAAGCACAGGAGTACTGAGTTACAGAGAATCATTTGAGTGGTTTAAATTCAGTATGGTCTACTTTTCCTATTTGTAAATGGATAATTTATAACATCTGAGACAAGTATCCTCTATTTGCTATGATCCACAATAAATGTGGAAGGGATGATCAGCTGAAGTGGCTTGGTAGGAGACTGGGACTAGCCCAGTTCCCACTACCAGGGGCTAGTTGAACTCCGAATCATAGAATGCTAAGGTGTTGGACTGGTCCTTAAAGACCATCTAGTCCCAACCCCCCTGCCATGGGCAGGGACACCTCTCACTAGACCAGGTTGCTCAAGGATTTAACCAACCTGGCTTTGAACACTACCAGGGTTGGGGCATCCACAACCTCCCTGGACAACCTGTCCCAGTGTCTAACTGCCCTGACAGCAAAAAATTTCTTCCTAATATCCAATCTAAATTTCCCCTCCTTCTATTTCTATACATTACTCCTTGTCCAATCAGTACAGTTCCTGTAAGTTCCTTGCAAGTCCAGTACTAAAAAAGAGCTGCTGTAAGAGACGAGTGGCTCCCCGTAGCTCAGATAATCAATTGGCTCTGCAGGAAGGCTAATGTAGCACCTCTATCTCAGACAACATGATGCTAGAGGATAAATCACGAGAGATACTTGTAGAAATTGCATTAAGAAGCCTATTTGCACTGATAATACCAAAAATTCCTGTCCAAAAGTAATGGAAGTTTAAGACGACAAATAAACTTTTAGAGGGGAGCAAAGGGTGTGTATGAACCTATCTAAAGCGACAATTAGAACCTCAGTCCCTCTAGTCCAGTTTATTCCCTTTAGCTGTGCCAAGGAGCACTTTAATAAAAGTTGAAAGAAGCCTTTACCTGGTGTGGAACAGTCTCTTTCATTAGGTTTTGTCTGATCTCTAAGAAACATGGATTCTGAGGTTCGAGGCTTCATGATTTTCTTACATGTAATTTAATTTCTAAATACACAACCAGCTTCTAATAACATCTGGAAGAACTTCAGTGTAGTTAGAAATTGGTAGAATCAGTTCTACCAATTTTTTAACCCATTGCGAACTCCATCTAATTACTGAGATTACACGTGTATTTGAAGTAATTCTTTGAGAAACATTTTGGCTTTAGAAACATAAATTTCTGTTCTGCTTTATTTCAAAATCCTCACTATATCTCTCAATTTGATTTTATCACCAGATTTACAAATTGACAGGTATTTGTTTTTTAAACTGATTTATCGAGGATATTCTGAGCCACTGAAACCATTTACTTCAATCTCCTGCCATCTAGTGTCAGAAATAACACATTTGCATTTCCTACAGCTGACCTGAGCTCTGGCAAGTTTAAACTGTAGATTGCAAAAACTATAAAATATCCTGGAGTTATTTTTTGTCATGTTTAGCACATTAGAATGGTAAAATACATGCATGTATATTTGTATATTTATATATTTGTATATATGACAAAAGACCCTTTCTACATTTATTGATTCCAATGTATGCACTAAACTCATGCTTTCAGTCTTTGGGATTTGTTTGGTGTTGAAACAAGGTACAGGTTTGTGTTTGAGCAAAGCATAGTTTAAGAAAACTCTATAGGATCAATCAAGTAAGCATGCATATTTTTTGTATATTTTTTGGGGGTAATATGAAATATATTAACCAGTGCTCAGAAAAACATACTTTGTTGACTTCTTCACTGACTTTGTGGAGTCTTGAGACAGTCTGTTGTTTCAGCAGCCTGGGTGAAGGTTTTGGAAGGCTTACACATCAGCTCCTAGCAGACAGGCTCCCTCACTGAAAGGCTGGGCTGCCAAAAAGAAAGGGAGGCAGGTAAGAACTTCCTGAGGCACTTCGGTACGGCCAATGCTCCTTTCAGTGTGAAGTGAATACTGTCAGAATTTCACATCCCTCAGTCTATTCATTCGCTCTACTTGTTGATAAGTTTTCAGGTCTTTTAGTAATCTATGACTACTTCCTCTTTTTTTTTATTTCCTCATTGCAGCAAGTGGATCCTTTGCAGATTCCTTTTAAGTTCCTCTCTCTTTTATCCTAGCTGGCATTCCCAATTGGCTCCTGAACTCACCCTCAGGTGATTACATTCATTCAACATAGCAGTTTCTCCTTTTCTTTCCTCTCCCCTCTCATTTAATTCCCTTATATTCAGAGAATCATAGAATCATTTAGGTTGAAAAAGACTCTTAAGATCAATGAGTCCAAATGTTGACCTCATACTGCCAAGTCCACCACTAAACCATGTACCTAAGTGCCACATCT
>NW_016690216.1:1249265-1315715 GCF_001604755.1 Lepidothrix coronata
TTTAAACACGTCCAGGGTTGGTCACTCCACCACTTCCCTGAGCAGCCTGTTCCAGTGCTTGTTCACAGACTACCCTTACTATGAAGACGTTTTTCCCAATATCCAATCCTAACCATTCCCTGGTGCAACTTGAGGCCATTTCCTCGTGTGCTATTGCTTGTTACCTGGGAAAAGAGACTGATCCCCACCTCACTACAACCTCATTTCAGGTAGCTGTAGAGAGTGGTAAAGTCCTGCCTGAGCTTTCCTCCAGGCTGGACAGCCTCAGCTCCCTCGTGCTCCAGACCCTTCACCAGCTCTGTCGCCCTTCTCTGGAAACACTCCAGCACTTCAATGTCTTCCTTGGAGTAAGAGGCCCAGGACTGAACTCGAGAGTTGAGGTGTGGCCTCATCAGTGTTAAGTACAGAGGGATGATCCCTGCCCTGGTCCTGCTGGCCACACTATTGCTGATACAAGCTAGGATGATATCGGTCTTCTTGGCCACAGACTGCATCTCAATCCTCTTCCTGTTCTTACCTATGCCTCAAAAAATCTTTTTGTTCAGCAAATATCTATCGGGAAAAAAAATAGATAAAAAAATCTAAATTTTCCTCATGTCATTTTGTCACGTTCTATATGATGGTCCAAAATTCCTCTGAAGGGTGGGTCATTTAGTGCAAGAAATAAGCAAAGAATTTTTTTCAGAGTAGTCTCTGTCAACCTAAGGAGAAATTTAAATACAAAATAAGTAGGGCAGGAGGGTTTTTCTCTTTATTCTTGCTGAAGGCTAAGGGAAGATTTGTCATTAGCAGAGGTGAAGACCACCTTTTCTTAAACAATTAGCTGGCTGCATTTTATATAGCATTTAATATAATAGTGTAATTAGTTAATATTAATACAATTGAATATAATAGAATTTAAACACCTTGTTAAATGCAGATTTTTTTTCAGGTATGCACGCATACCTTACTTAGCATTATAAATTAAACCAGTGAGAATATCTGAGATTAAGAAAAAAGATTTGTTGGTGTACTCAAGAACATTGATATGTACACTGGTATGATTACTCAAATTACCCTTTGATCTTAGCAAATAAATGTTAGTACTTAGTGCTTTCAAAATGTCATATCTTAGTGTCCAATGTCTCGGTGATTATTGGCAATTTAACTGCCTTACTCCTTTTTGGGAGGAGGAGGGGATTGTTGTTTAATTTAAGGCTCCAAATCCATTAATGTCTGTGCAAGGAGGTTATTAACCAGAAGGAAGGGTGTTCAACATAATACTTTGTAATAGGAAACAATGTGAAGAAAACAATGTAGGAATGAAAATGTTTTCCACTCTTTTCCTCACCCAAACCTCTTCATTTTAACATTTGTTGATATAGTTGGTAATGTAATGGATATTGATCATGTCTGGGATGTATTGTGCAAATAATACAGCAAGTACAGTAAAGCAGGTAAGATGGAACAGTGAAAAATTTTATAAGGACTTACAGGTTAGATTAAGAAACCTTTTGAGAAAAAAGTTATCCATGAAGCCATCTGAACTGTCCCCACTATAACTGTGTGTAAAGTTACTGTCTTATTACCATCTTGTTTCAAACCTTATGTTTTCAAAATTTTTTATTCTCACTGCCAGCTCTGGTAATAACTGACTTGAGCCAGAATCTGACTATTACCTGAAGCAGTTGATTTAAGTTACTGGTACTATGTCTGTGCAAGACTAAAATCTCAATAGTATGATCATTGCAGTTGTACCCATGATAACATGTTCATAACCCTCACTAATGAAACTGATAAATGACATCGAGTTTAGCAGCAAAAAAATTAATGTCCTGAGTAAGAGTACACAGAGGATAATCAACTAGATTAATTACCCTTCTCTTAAGAGTATTACATAGGATCATTGGAAAGTTTAGGTTCAGAGGGATTTCAGGAGGTTCCTAACTCAACCTTCTGCTCAAAAGAGGCATATATATGAGGTCAGAACAGGGCTTTATCCAGCCACATCTTAAAAACCTTTAAGAACAGAGACTGTGCCTCCTCTCTGGACAACCTCTTTCACTGTCACTGCCCCCATAGTGAAAAAGTTTTTCTTCATATGTTGTTTAAACGTCTCTTGTGTCAGTGTCCATTGTTTCTTGTGTTCCTACCATGTACTGCTGTATTAGCCTGTCTCTGTGATGAACTTTCCTCATGTTAGATGGCTTTCTGAGACTTTTCAATGATCTCCTCATAGCTACTGGCAGGTTACCTGGTACAGTCTCCTCCAAATCTGCCCTTCTCCAGGCTGAAGGTCCAGATTTCTCAGCCTCTTCTCACAGGAGTGTTCCAGCCCCTCAACATCGTGGTGGCCCTTCACTGGATGTGCACTGGTTTAACTATAATATTTTCTGCATCAGAGCCCTAAAACTGGGCACAGTACTCTAGATATTATGTAGCAAGTGCCATCATATAGCAAGGGGAATAATCACTGCCCTCAATCTATTGGCTACATGGCTATTAACAGTCCAGGATGCTCCTTTCTTGTGTACTTGCTAGGCTTTGTATTGACAGTCCTTTTAAGTTTGCTGCCACTGTTTCACTCTTATTTGAGGTCAGAGAGTAAAAGGTCAAAACATGATATAACATTGACCTGAATAATGTATTTTAATTTTGGTGCAAGGTGATATGGCTTAGTGGTGAGACAAACTCCCAAAAAGTTTTGACAGACTGCCATAAGCACACTGATGAGCTCCTCTAACCCATGATATTTGGCAAATACCATAAAATTTACTTCCCTTAAAAATTTATCTTCCTTTGAACTTTGCAGGTTTATACATACAAAGTGACATATATCTATATTAAGACTACATTTTAACAGTTATGCCAGTCAGTAAGGCTCTTCTGATGAGTCAGATGTCAATGTGCTTTTGTGTTAAGGAAGCTTTGTGGGAAGGAAATTAATAGAGCCACAAATCTTCCCAACACTTGTGGTGGAAGGCAAGTATAAATATGCAAAGATTACCCACAAATTATTTATTTCCCTTTAGCAAGAAGAAACTGGAAGAGGTTTGTGTCTAGCCTAAGCAACAGAGTCTTTTACAGACTGCAACTGAACAACATATTTCATCTCATTTCTCAAGACTGTTTGAAGGCTGACTGGGAGCAGCACTGTAGGAAAAACAAGATCACTGCTGAGTGGTATTTCTAGCCTGTAACTCTCTTAACCGTTCTTTATTCTCTACTTGTCGGATAGCTATTCTTTGAACTGAGCTGCGAACGAATAAAAACGTGTGCTCAACTTCAAAATCACAAAGTCAATTGAAAATGGAAGTAGGATAAGCTCTACCTTGGTACATTCCCTCAGCCTAGCAGCAGGCAGGCCGATACTTTTTGCATGTTCTGCCCAACTTGTTTACTTAAACTAAAACTCACAGTGACCTAAACAGGCTATTTGGGTTACTTGAGTAGGACTTCTACAGGAACTGTGAACCTTGAAATTCTAATTTAAGCAATAAGTGATATTTGAACAGGACCTACCAGTTGTTTTAAACACCACAGTGTTTCTCAGCACCACTTTAGTCTGTATAATTGATTTTTCATTTTGTTGTTTGTTTTGTTTGTTTTTTTTTCAGAAGAAATGCCACTACCACTGAAGTTAAGGGGTTTGCATAAGAATGTAATAGCAGAGAAAGTGGAAATGGTAGAGATTCTTCAGGGGTCACTAATGTGTTGGCACCTTTGTAATCTTTTCTTTGATGGAAAGTGATGGAGCAGGTTTCAGCTTTGAACATGATAAAAAATCAGTTTGCTAAGCTGCTTAATCAGTTCAAAGGATCTGATAAAGAGAACAAGCTAACAAACAGGCAAATTTATCACATGCTGAAAGATTTTCAGAAAGAAAAAAATTAGCAATCAATGTATAAGAGACCTTAGGAACCCACTGAAGAAGAGAAGCAGGAACCCAAATGAGGAAAAGTTGTCAGAGATGTGCCATTTGCTTTACAGTCTCTTATGGCTGTAGAGAACACTGCAATGTCATTACAAATTTCCATTCCCCTGTAGCTAGCCAGTTGTCTAGGAAGTTTAGATGGAATGCATGGAATATTACCAGATAGGATGATTAATTTGACTTGAAAGAAGGCTTTGAATGAACTTATGGTGATTAAGATAACAGAAAAATCTCTTAGGCTGCTTGCAGTAAATTATAACCCAAATTTTATATGAAGGCTAAGATCACCTCTTAAATAAAACCTTAAATTAAAGGAACCAACTAAACTTGTTTCTCTTTCTGTAATGTATTCCAGCTGTTCAACAACTGTAGTATATCTTAACTCTGATATATATGGGAAAAATTGGAAATATTTTGAGACAATCCCCTGAATGTAACTATGCTTGAAAATACCTCTGCCATTATCATAAAATCACTTAGATCACATCTAAAAATTCTTACATTCCATGGAGGACTAATACATGATGCATATATACATGTATTTTACCGCTTACTTTGCAGTAAGAGATATTTTGATTCTCTATCACATCAAGTTTCTCCAAGGGAAGCATTTAAGGTGCCTTAGGATGTGTGTATGTGGTTTGGAGCATCACGGTGTGCTGGCATGTCATTCAGGCTTGTATATTTAACTGCTGTGGCTAATACATGTGGGATCAGGATCTGGTCTACTATCTTTTAATCAATGATTAACCAAATTATTATAAGTATTTCCATCCAGCTTTGTCACTTATCCATGAGAAGTGCTTGCATTTCAAAATCAGTATATCCATTTTGTGTTCTATAAACTGCTTAATTTTTTTACGTATAAGGACTTCCACTAGAAGAATAAAGTTTCATAATATTAAAAAAATATTGTAAGGCTTGAGGAATGTATCTCAGGTATTTACCACAAGCACAACTCTATGAATAATGTATGCATCTAATTATGAAATGGCCACTGAGAGGTTTAATGAAAATATTTCACTTTAATAGTGTATAGCTTTTTATTAGTAAGCTTTTTATAGACCATAAAGTTTCTTTACATGCATGACCTCAAACTGATAATTTCTAAATTATTTCCCTTCTCAAAATATATGGGAGTTTCCATGCTATAATCATGAATAAGAGTAAGTCTGTTAGTTGTATTGGTAGCATTTTGTTATACTATTTGAGTCAAAATACTGTAATGTAATAAGCTGTGCAACTTAATAGGAGGTTTATTGTGACTAAGTGACAGAGTGGAATAGCATAAACAAGTAAGCTTCTTTCCTACAAAGCAGAGGTAGCTGGGTGTGGGTCTTTGCAATAGAGGGATCCCAGCAGTGGCCACAGTATGGCTGTGAGATTAGTGAGTGTGTGCAGGCAATGTTTTTCCTTCCTCTTTTCCTTTTTTCCCCACCCAAGACTTAAATTTATCTAGTTACATACCTCATATGCCCAAAACTAGACATCTGACCTTTAATTTCTTTTTAGTATGGTAATCAGGTAAAAATAGGTGTTATCTTTTTCGCTAACTTGTTGTGTTTCTCTGCAGATGTGTTGGGCTGTCAGGCTGATAAGGCCGCTGTTGTCAGGTAGGCTTGGGGAGATAACAAAATCACAGAGGAAGTCAGAAGGACATCATAGCCTCAGGTACATCCAATAAAAAGTATCAGCTTTCCTTACAAATTTCTCCTATAAGAAAATTGACATTGTTATTCATTGAGAATTAAAATTTTATGGATCTGCAGAATTATTTTTGAGCAGTCAAAAAAAAATGTAAAAAACAAATAAAAACATCCCCCAAAGCTCCTGTTATTCTTCTTACTATATAACATGTTTCACAAAAGGGCCTTTTACACCCTGTAAACTTAAGCCTCACAAAACTAATAACCCTAGGCTTCCACTGGGACTCCTCTAGAAGGTGATGCAGGATGACTGAAGTTGGTTGAACTGTGCCCAAGAAAACTTCTCTTTCACTGCTGAAAAATGAGGAAGCTTGGAGACAATAATCTTCGCAGGATAATTTTAGGTTTTAGGCAATCCCTTTGGACTTCCTCCTGCAGTTTGCAGAGTTTTAATTACTTCATGGAATAATTTACCTACTGATATATTGCTAGGAATAGTCCCCTGAGCTGTCTGTAAAAAGATACTAATATAGATGCAAATAACAGTCACTATGGGCATAAAAATCAGCTAAGAACACATTCAAGGCTGGTCAGATAGTGACCAAAAATTACCATCTATCTACTGTTTGGAGAACTATGTGAAATGTGGTCATGATCTGGGTCCAGTTGGCCACATCAACAGAGCTGGCAGCATTGCAAGCCTTGGCCACTACGGAAACTTCTGCCTAAACTGGGTTTAAACAAAGCTCACTGCTGGAAGAGGTCACTGGGGGCCAGGGCTGATGGAACTTGATAAGACAGTCCTGGCAGGTTGGTGCCACTTCTGCTCAAGCTAACCTTTTTGTGATTTTACAAAAGAATACAGTCACTAGGCCTGTCATTCACACACTTTTCTGTAGCTGTAACTTGACTAAAGATGAAGAGAGAGGAAGAAAAATCTAACAGATTTCTGACAGAGTGTCAATGATGTTATTTCATAACCATCTGGGAACAAGGTGACTTGTCACAAGGGAGGCTTCTGGCAGTGTAGCCAAATCACTAAGTGCCTGAAGTATACAATAAATGCTGGGGTATGTATTAAACTGCAGTGACCCTTGTAAGAAATATTTGTTTTTGGCAAAGTCCTCTTTTTCTTCACACTGTGTGCTGAATCACTGATATCTCTAGTTGTATAGAATCTAAATCTCCATAGAATATGTATAGAATGTACATTGTGCTGTTTTTTAATTTGAATTTCTCCATCTCACTAGGTTTTACTTGTGCACCCTGCTCCAAATGTTAAAAGAACATAAAAAGTAGCTATTACATTTTTTCCTCTCTCTCAACTGAAGCATAACTACAAAGTTACAATTTTACATTGTTTCTTTGCTGTTCCCCCCCATGATTTTGCCAAGATTTATAAATGAATTATCAACACTAGGAAGATACCTANCTCTTAGTCACGTCTCTGTGATTTTGTGATACTCATATGTGGTAGCTGTCATTTGCATTAGCCCTTGTGGGGTGCAGACCAGCATCACTGAATTAGGTTTGGATGAATAACATGTAACATAGCTGGGCAAAGATGCAGATGAAGGCTGCTGCCCAACAAAACTATAGCAGCTGTCAGGGAGATATTGGGCTCTCTTGGGCCAAGAGATAATGGAGGAGTTGGCCTGCGATTGGTGGGGCCTGGTTCCAGTTCTGGGCACCAGAGAAATACAGACATGGATGTATTGGAGAGAGTACAGCAAAAGACCACAAAGATGATGAAGGGAATGCAGCATCTCTCCTTTGAGGGGAGGCTGAGAGAACTGAGAATGTTCAGCCTGGAGAAGAGCAGGCTCAGGGGAAAACTCATAAATGCATTAAAATACTTGAAGGGAGGGTGTAATAAGGACAGAACCCAGAGTTCAGTTGGGCGCAGTGCCAGGACCAGAGGCAATGGGCACAAATTGAAGCATAGAATGTTCCCTCTGAACCCCAGGAAACACATTTTCACTCTCGGGGGTACAAGGGCTGGCACAAGGGCTCCCACCAGGGAGGTTGTGAGTCCTGTACATGCTCCTGGGCACTAAGTGACTCTGTTTGAGCAGGGGCCATTGGATGTGATCCTCTCCAGAGGTCCTTCCAACCTTGACCATCCTGTGATTCTGTGAACCTGTCAGAAGTTTACTTAGATGATTTATCTGACTTTCAAAAACCATCAGTATTATATGCTGATTTAACAATGCTGCTAAATAACTTTCCAGTTAGCATTGCAGAGCAGAGATAAACTGTCTGTTAAAGAAACAGAGGATCAGCAATGCAGAGAGCCTCACTAAATCTGTAGACCTCATTTCTCTTAGGCATTTTTTTGTTTGTCTTTGTAGAAAATAGCTTAGTCACTCTTTTCTGCATTTTGGTTTTCACTTTCCAAATTGCTTGGAGCTCTCATCTGTACAAAGCACTCTCAAAATTTTTGTCACAGGCTGCTTTTCTCAAAACTCCTGGGAATGTCATATTCTATTCTGATCACTATTCCATCACTTTTGTGAAATATCCACTTTAAATACTCTTCACTTCTCAGATTATAATTTATAGGTGCTGATTTACCGGCACTTGTGCAGTTATTTTTACTCTGCTATATTTTCACCTCAGTGGGATTTAGTATTTCCTTGTAACTCTGCAGATCTCATTGCTCTGAGTAGTGTTGCCAGATAAGTAGATAGGGCTTGCTTATGTTTACAACCAAGGATTAAGAGCTCTTTAAAAAGGGGAGCTCTGTTAATTTTTATATGCCAGCAAGACTTAAAATTATATACATTTTTTAATGAAATAAAGAATGTGTTAGATTTACATGATTACTGTGACTAATTTAATCTCCCCTGAAGATGTTTCTAATTTTCTTGTCAAAAATTAAGTATTAGTTCACTAGAGCTAGTGACTATAGTCTTTGAAAAGCAGCTTCCAAACAGGAGAAATTTCTTAATATTGGTGTGAGCAGCACTGATAAGTAGTGTGTACTTGGAAAGAGGGTCTGAAGTTTTTCAGCTGTGGGACTGAAATGAAGAGTTACTGCTTCCAACCATGACACCTCACCTTGATGTCATGTTAAACTTACCAGAAGTTACTAACTTGTCCTTTGAGCTCTCACACATCTCAAATAGTATGGCAGATTCTGGTTTACTTTTTAATAGTACTGTCTTCAGTACTATTTGTCTACAGGCTTGAGGTGGGTGCACCTTGCTTTCCTTCTGAGGAGAAGTTTCCTAACTGTGAAGAAGGTGTTAGCTAATTAGTGACAGGATACTACTGCAGAAAGGATGAAGATTACATTGTCCATGTATCAAGACAGGGTTAAAAGGCTATTATTAGTTCAGTGTTCTACTAAAACAGCAAACAATTTGATGACTAAATGGTATTTTCTATCCCTCTAATGCTGAGTGGCAGCTGTCTTAATTCCCTGAGATTTGGGTATGTACTGCTCTACTTAGCACCTGTGCTTGTTTAAATCCCACTTTCATACCGCTCTGGATCTCAGAATTCAAGTTTCTTTTCTTGCCTATAGATATGTCACCCCATAGTCTCTCATTCTTTTTGCACTTCCTTTTGCCTCTGGGTTTCCTCCCATTCTCAGGTAGCTCCTTCAAGCCTTCACTGAGAGCATATATGGATGCTGTTCCAGCTGTGCGTTTGTGTGTGTCTTCCCATCTGCAGAAAATGATTCCAGGAAGGGTACTCTTGAAAGCACACAGGCAATAGGCATCTCAGCCTCTCTGAATGCACCTGAATTGAGACCAAACACAGCACTCAGCAGCCAGCCGCTGCCATTCCAAAAATGCTTCTGCCTAAAAGTGGCTAAAATATGTTTGTGTACGTAAAGACCGAATGGGAAAATATACTGCTAGGATCTCAGCCTCTGCTAAGGATCATCATACTGCACTTCTTCATGAACTTAGAGCCTACACAAATTTGTGCGGATTTTTCAAAAGGATGAAAAAGCCACATTTTCAGTACAGTGGCTGGCATTTCCCCTTTCCCATCCTTGCCCACCTGAAATTCAAATCCCTACTTCAAAGAAAAAATTGCTAGAACTTTTACCAAAGCTAGATTATTTATCTTTTTTTTTTTTAACACAGGCGAATGTCTCAGCCAATTCTGACTACACAGCTGAAATATTTTCATCGAAATCTGTCTCTTTCCTTCTCTTGTCCCTCCTCAGATTTCAAACTGACATGATACTTGGCCAGGAAACAAATTCTAGGACAAACTACTGGTACTTGGCAAACCTATAAACAATTAAACTCAACATTTTAGGTGAAACGTGGTAAACTTGATAATAGGTGCTGTTAGTGCCATCTACCATAGGAACTAAGCAATGCACTACAAAAGGAAATTGAATAAGGCCAATCTTGTTTTCTGCTACTGCCATGGAAATCACTGGAATCCACAAGTCTCTAAGGCTCTTTAAGGACCCTTTCTTCTGCTGAATCCTGCTTGTGCTCTGATTTCCCTACTGCTAGAGAGATCAAACAAAACCACCAGTATTCTTAAGCCTGGGACCTCTTGTGTTAACAGAATAGTAGAGAACAGGCACAAACCAGAACATCACATCAATGCACGAGTAAGAGTCTCAAAGGGAAATAGAAGAACACTTTCCTTTCTAAAGCTGACCTACTCAATTTGATTGGATGACCAGAGAGAGAAAACTTGCCCGTGCTCATTCTGTAGCCTTCCTAGTTGGCTCTAAAAGATGCCCAGATAAAAGAACTGAAAGCTCAAATAGACTTCTATTGAATTTGAAATTCCCTAAAGTGCAGTCCTCTTCTATCCATTTTAAAATCTATAGCTGTTTACTTCTAGCTGCTTCTGAAAGTAAACTCCAGTATCTGATGCTGATAAAACGTATAAAAGCATTCTTGTAAATTAGAAATACTAAAATCTGACAGCTTGCTCTGGAAAGATTTATATTGCACAGACATGCAAAATTTGTCATCCTATCCATCTGTTCCCCAATGTGTATTTAAAAATGGGCGATGCCACAAAAGCTAAATCCTGAATGAAGCAATGGAAAAGCACTGCATATTCTGGTTCCTGGGAGTCAGAAGAAATGAGCACAGACTCAGCTGAGTAGCAGAAGGGTTCTGGTGGAGACTTCTCCAGCACTGTAGGAAAGATATGTTGCATGGGGAACATAGGTATGGGGAAATCTATATCCTTGGTCTGCCCCTAGATGTTGGCAATGAATTCAGACTGTGGGCTGAATTTTTAATTTCACTACTGCACTGAGCTCAGAACTGTGTTATTCCTCATTATGTCTGGAGGCAGTCATGCACTGTAACTGTTCGTGTCCAATACTTTTATTTCCCTTCAAAGTTATTGGCCAAGATCCCTTGATTTGAGTGATAACTGAAGAGATTACATGGATTAAAATCCTAGACTATCTGGATCCTTTCCAATGTCCATCTGCTTTTTGTGAAAGCATTGTGAGATGCACACTTCTTTGATAGGAAAGAAATAAAGAATAATTTACCCTGTTCTGAAGTCTTGATTTAAAATGTGATGGAAACAATCCATTTATTATGTTCCCCTGTTCGATGGCAGAGCCCCTTTCAACACACTTCAGTGAACCATGCTAATCGAGAATTTCTGATCATTTTTACTTTTGACTCTTAAAATTACTTTCAAATCAATAACTAGGGAAGGAGGTGGAAGGAAATGTGTTTCTTTTGGACTGATGTCCAAATGAGGTTATTGATGCAGATTTTTAGACATACACTGTACGGACCAAAGCACCCTTCCTGTGGCAGGCCTTTGAGTAAGTCCAATTTTGCCTTTTAAAAATGCAGCAAACTATACTATATTCAAAGATAAATTATTTACCCAGCTTTAAAGATTTAAAAAAAAAATCCAGGAATTTGTGAATTTCAGGAGCAGATGAATTGCAAAGAAACTCATATTTTCACATGGAGCAAGCAACAGTGTTGATGCTCAAAGGATTTTTTTGAGAATACTTGGAGACCTATCTTGCTCAATGTGCCAGCTGTATTGAAGTGTCTCTCTTGTCTGCAGCTTGCATAAAATGTTCCTTCTGGTAGTCAAAATTTTAATGTTTTACCAGTCTTGGCCTAAAAATACATATATCATAAATTTACATGAGTTCTAAATTATTTACATTGCTTATAAATGCCTATTAAAAATGCTGTAGACTATAGTTCCATTTTGAAATACTTGACTTGATTCTAAAGTAGCTTAAGGCTTTCATTAATTAAAGTGTTTTTCAATTATAATGGATACAAAGAGAAAATTTTGTAGCTAAAATTATCAAGTTCAAATCTATGAGATAGTCAGATGTAAAAAATATCAATAGGTATTCCCTGAAGACATGAAGAGCTGTAATTTGAATGCAAAGTGTTGTTAATATATTTATCTCTGATTAACTACAGATCAGATCTGTAAATGCTTATGTATATGCCTGTGTCTGAATTCCTGTGGACCCACTTCTGTGACCAAAGTCAAGCATATAAAGAGGCTTTACATGGCTTGGGGAAACACTCTCCTGGTGTATGTATATGATTCCTTTTGGGATTTCTTTTCCGATGAATCCACGAGAGGGCAGTACACAGCAAGGGTAATGCAGATAAATTTTGCTGCAGCTTTTTGCAAACAAGGCCCAAACAATCAGAATAAGGAGGTTGGTCCCCAGCATGGTTCACTTACAGTATTAAAAAAAATCTGGAGCCAAGTCTGCAAAATTATTATATTTCAATATTTTAGGTGAACTTTGTCTTCCAACTTTGGAATCTGTTGTTATACTTGGTTTCTATTTTCACAACTATAAGTTCTGTATAATTATTGAAAAGTGGAAGTAAACTGGATTTAGAAAATAATCCTGACACTAAAGGTGCTGTGACCATAATGAAAGAAACCCCAAACAAAATATAGTGAATTAAAAACTGTGAAATGTAGCAAATTATCACAACAAACCCAACAACTGCTTGAAGGCTTGAGATAGAATTAGGCAACTGATAAGTGTCTACTATATGTACAGTTTTGTATTTGGGCAATAGCTTTTTCTGACACAGTCAGATTTTTTCATCCTATTAAAAAACCCATGAATTCAAAGATCATTGCAGTAACTGGAACAACTGAACTATGTAAATCTGATTAAAACTTCTCGTTTAGACCCAAAGACTTGCTGTGCTGTTTCTGATTGCAGCATTTACTAATTAGTGATTAAATCACCTGTGCTTGTGACAACAATACATTGGCAGTGCAATGTGGTGGTGATGAAAAGGATGTACTTGATATACAATAAAAATTCAGCATATCTTTGTGACTGAATTATTTTAATTCTGAGTATTAATGGAATGAAATTTTTCTTTCCTAAGAGAAGTTGATGTTATGAATATTACTTAGCTAGTGAACTAATGGAACTAAAGATTTAAGCCAAAGTCCTTTAAGCATTTCACAGACATAGCAGGTATTTTTGTGTGACTCCGTCACTTTTCTTTCCCGTGGTAGGAGATGCTACACCTCATTTGTCACACCTTAGGCTGCCTTCAGTGAGAACAGGTATGGAAACATTTCTTTAGATTTTTACCAGAGGTTCCTAACCTTAGCCTTTCTGACAACTCCTGTCTGTGCACTGACAAAGATCTGGCTGCCTTGTGCAGTGGCCAGTTTAACCTGTGTGCTGGGCTCCTGTCTGCAAATGCTACAATAGGCACAACTGTGTTACCTATCCAGTGTAGAACAAGCTGCAGTGTGGCCCCAGTTGTTTATATGTGCTCTGCACAGAGGTAAACAGTGTTTATTCTCTATGTCTACTTCTGGTGCACCACAATATGAACATTAATAGAGAAAGCAGTGACTTGTACAGGCAGAATATCAAATTCATTCTCTCTGAGGGTCAGGTACAGGGAGTTCTGGGTGCAGGACTTTAGTCTTCCTTATTTTCAGAGTTCAATTATGCTGTTAGAAAGTATACTTTATTCTTGGATTTGATCTCTGTTCAGCCCTGAGAGCAGCAGTAATAAAGATCCTACATGTTGCAGCTTGCAGATGGAGAAACAACTGTTTCTTTCACTTCCTGCCGGGATGTGGGTTTGTGTCCCACTGAGCTTGCTTGCATCCTCTTCTCCTCCAGGACCCAGTCAAGTGCATGTATGTATGTGTGTGTGCTTGTGGATAAATACACACCAAAGCACAGACAGACACATATATATACACATATTAATACAATTTCATACTCCCTATCTCTATTTTGTCTTGCATAGAGAAGGGAAGAAGGATGGATATTCAGAGGAGAGGCTGTGAGCATGTGAAGTGTGCATGCGTGCAAACCCCTGTTTCTGCATAGCTGGGATGAACAAAGGTAAATACAAGTAGAACTGACTGGTAGAAATAAGGAGCACGTTTGTTTGAGAAAGGTTAAAAATAGATAAAAAGCCACAGGAAGTGTAAGCACTGAGTGCAACTGAATAAGTATTCAGGGAAAAAATTAGCTGTGTGCTTGTGCAAATAAATTAGCTTAATGGTATTTTCTGCATGATGTATTTAATGGTACACAGTTACAGGAAAGAAGAAGGGATGGTGGAAGCAGAATTTTTGGTAGTTGCATGTGAGTTCCATAAGGAGACCTGTGCCCTCTCTGCAGTAGGACAGCAGCTATGAGACAGGGAGCTTTCCGGCTGGTTATGTTAAACTTGTGTGGAGAAATGTAAATGCCTTTCAGTGTCCCTCTGTAAAAAATACAGCATCAGCCCCACAAATATTTTAGGGGAAATAGGCTGAAGGATGTGTGTAGTGATCCTGTCCAGAAGACCATATTACATTGAGGACTTAGTGATCCACAAAATAGTCAACCTGAGTAGGCTCAGAGCTGAGCTGTGCACATGCAGCTTTGCCTTCAGACTGGTGCTTGCTGCCTCCAGACAGCCTCGGCCTGCTCCCTGTGCAAGAAGAGTCTGCAGGCAACTCCCACTGAGCACCAGCGATTATGCCACCTGTGTGGCCTTGCCTTTATCTAAAAGCACACCAAGAAGTTCTCATGTGAATATATTCTCTGTTTGATAGTAGAAATGATGAATAGAGTTGTTTTCTTGTATAAAGCCCTATAATAGCTCAAACTACCAAAATGCTATGGGTGTTGTCTGCATGATGTGCTACATGTGCATCAGAGGCTCATTCAATGCTGCACCATTCAGAGTTCTCATCAGATAACAGGACATAAAATTACCTTTATTTTTCTCTCGTTACAGTGTTATCCCTCATAAGTAGAATTTTAAATGATACCTTAGAGAGTCCAAGTGCTATCCTACTGGGATCATAACAGATCAGCAACTCTTGCAAAACAGGGTGTCAGGTGAGAGACTGGCTGTACATTATCTTGATTTTCTAAATGATATGATATCCTTGGCCTTACCAAAATGAGTGACAAAACTTCTTGAGAAAGGCATAACTTGACTCTTTGACAACTCTTTGGAACTCTCATTGGAGGATGATGTTGCTCCACAATCCTAGGTTCATTATTTCCTTTTCTTTATCCCTGTTGGTGATAGAACTGAAGACATAAATGTTACAGCTTCTAGACATCATGAGTTGGGAAGTCTTTAGCTCCAGATCACCTTTTTAGTCATGAGAGGATAGCACAGGCATTGAGGTCAGCATAAAACTGTATCAATCCTGTGAACTACTTCTGTAATTGATCCCTTGAAATGATCTCCTTTGGTAAGAACAAAATTGTCTGAAATCCTTGGCAGAATTAATTGAAATTGTGAAAGAATGAATGACTATATAAAAAAAAAGTTTTCCTTTGATTTTTGGATCAAAAAAATAACAGCAGGCTTGTAGCTGAGAATTTGACTTTTATAACTTTGAAAGTTTCTATATTAGTAATTCTTGGTCATTTAATATTTTCCTGATGTTCTAAGACTATAGTTTTAATTCACTTTAATCTGTGTATGAATAATTGATCAGTAGCTTTTATATGGTGTTAGTCCGGTAGAACTATCCAAAGTTCCCAAGCTTTTTATGTGAAAGATGAACAGTTCTGCCAACAGAAGATGATTAATCAAAAGAAATTGTAAATTATGTATGACACTCACTTCTTTTCCCTTTTTCTCAATAACTCTGTAAGCGACATTAAATAAGTGACATTAAGGAGAAATAAGTTAATATAAGAAGTCCTTGTGAAAATCAGATAAAATTGGAGGCGATAGGATATTATATTGTTTGAGACGTCATTTAAGCCACAGACTGTTGATAGAAATCATTCTCATGATCACTATTGGCAGTGTAAGTAGAACAGATGGAACATGTTCCAGAAAAACTTTTTTTTCTAAGTCATTCCTATTTGAAGAGAGTAAAGAAATTAGTATATGAGGGTGAATGTGTTGAGGTGACTTTTTTTTTTTTTTCATGGTTTCTCTATGTGGAATAGATACATTGAGCAAGATAAAAGAGAAGAAAAATAACCAGGAGAAACCAAGGCAAATCCTAAGTTGGGAGAAAGGACAGGAAACAAGGGACACTAAAGCCTCATGATGCCATTCCCTTAACAACTGTTACATTCATAATTACCAAGGCTATCATGAAGCAATGACTGAAGAGAAAGATAATATATTTGGTTAGACTAGCAGATATGACTGAAAAAAAAGTAAAAAATCTCCTTTATTTAGGCACACTGAAATTTTTTCAGCTTTCTTGTTCTGTGCTGAAAGCAACAGCACTTGTAGCTAAAATCATAAAACCTTAATTACAGCAATGAACTATTAAGTCCATTCACTTCTAGGTTCAGAATAATGTAGGTAAGGAAATTTACTTAAGGACCCTTGTACTAAACAATACACAGAAATTAAGTTTAGTTTTCATGTCTCAAAAAGGAAGACCCTTTCCCCCAGATTTATAACAGAAATCATCCTACAGCAGTTATGTGTGAAAGGATGGTTTTGTTTCCTGAATGGAGCTGTCTTTCTAGCTATTCAAATATCTGTGTGTGCCTTTCTGGGCATCGGGAGTTTTTCTGTTGCTATGTTTGGAAGTGAATAGTGTTTTAAAACTACATGACAAATCAAATCTCCCAATTATTTTTGTGGTTTGTGATGTACGTTTGAAACATTTTCCCTTGAGCTAAGAGATGTTGCATTGAAAGAAATACTGAAGTCATTAATCTATACAAGGACCTCAGGTGACACAGTATCATGTGCTTACAGATGCATGTAATGCCTATAAAGAAGCTGAGTCTGTGCTGGTAGGTGCACGGTCTGGAGTTTTATGACTTATAAGCTCTGATTATTTTGTTGATGTAATGGGAGAATGATAGCTATGGGATGAACAAATCCTTGCCTCATAATCGTTGAATCATTGCATGGTTTGCATTGGAAGGGACCTTAAAGATCACCTAGTTCCAACGCTCCTGCCATGGGCAGGAACACCTTCCACCAGACCAGGCTGATGAAAGTCCCATTGGCCTTGAACACTTCCAAGGAAGGGGCACCCACAGCTTCTCTGGGCAACCTGTTGCAATGTCTCATCACTTTCACAGTGAAGAATTTCTTTCTAATATCTAATCTAAACTTGCCCTCGTTCTGCCTAAAGCCATTCACCCTTGTCCTATCACTACATGTGAAAAGTCTTTCTCCAGCTTTCTTATAAGCTCCCTTTAGGTACAGATGTGAAGGTAAAAGAGTTCTTAATTTGGTTAGCAAAGAACCTGGTGAATACATTTTGTTTCCTGCGTTCTCCTTTTACTGTTAGTGGCTAGTAATCCAGCACATGGAAAAATAACCTACTTGATCAGATATAAATCTGTATTATTTCCTAATTTTCCAGGAGTTAATTTCAGAATACTAAGGAAAGTAGTTCAAAGGAAAAAAAAATTATAAAAACTTGGGATCAAACAGCCAGTAGAATGTCATCCTTTGCCAACAAATATTAATTTTATTATTCTTATAAACAACCTTAAAAGTGAGGAGACTAAATTAAAAGTCGGCACGACACTACTCTGCTGTGTTCTTTCTATTTCCTTGGTGCCTCTGAAACAGTTAAAGGATACATGTTGAAAGGGATGTTTAAAACAAATGAAAGGATGTTTAAAACATATTAAATATAGTGAACTCCTATATTTATTAAACTGAATTTTTTAATAGGTTGTTTGGGCTTCCCTGTTTTCATTGTTTTGTTTCTCTTGGAGTTTTCTCTTTCTTTATCTTGATGCACAACTCTACCAAAAAGATTACTTTTAGAAAGCATACATTTATAAGACTAACATTACTATTTTCTCTTATTTGAAATTTTAATCAGGAAAACCCAAACCTAACTAATCGAATGCTTATAAGATATAGGGTAATCAAAATTACTGGAGAATTTATATAATTTTCTCCTTTATTACTGATCGAGAATTGAATACTTGCCAGCCCTCCATGCCCAAGTTTTTTTCAGGTGAAAAATACTATCTTGACTTTTTTTCCTTGAGACTTCCCTTCAGCTTTGTTACTGAACATGACATTAGATGGCACAGAATGTCTCTCTCCCCATGCTGGGTCCTCTCCATGCACCTTGCCCATGCCCAGCCCACTTGCTCGTGGGCAGAGAGAGGAACAGAGAAGGCCTTGACCCTGTGCAAGCACTGCTAAGCAATAGCTAAAACATTGGTTTGTTATCAACGCTGTTTTGGTCCCCAGTGTAAACTACAGCACCGTATGGGCTGCTACGATGAAAATTAACTCCATGCCAGCCAGATCCAGTACACCCTGTAAAAGCTGACAGAGCCATCAACACTGCAGCTACCATGCATTTCCATGTTTAATAAGGGCTCTATGGCCCACTTATTTAAAAAAGAAAATAAATTAGAGAAGAGGATATGGGCTCGCTTTAATTTTGCACTTTTGTTGTAAAGACAAATATGGACTTAAAAATTTAATTCAGTATCACAGATAAAAATCTATACTGTTTGGTGAATATGCAAATGACATTTGAGCAATTTTAATTTCTTATCCGTATATCTGTGCTTACTTGCTCTTCAGCTGTTGGTGCTATCAATTTGCATCCATCCACACAATTCGGAGAGGTTGGTTTTTTGTGGAAAATGTAAAAAAATACTTACTGTTATTTAGGTATTTAAAAGGTTTTAGTCATCAATTTGCAAATATAACCAAAACAAATATATTTTTAAAATAAGTGGTTCATTTCCCAGACTAGACAGCACAGGAAGATCTATAAATAGGCTGCATGTGTCTGTTCCTCTACTGGGAAATCAAAGGATGTTAAAACACATCTTGAAGAGCTGTGATGATTGATATCAAAAATGTTGTGGGTTAAGTTCCTACACATGTAAATCAGTCTAGAAGCTATGAAACATTTGATCAAACAGCATCTTATACATAGCTAATGACCAGAGAGGGGCACCATCAACACTTCACTTGTTTTTAGTACTTAAGATGCTCTTAAATATTATTCTGAACTAATTACAGTTGCCACAACAATATTAGAACATTGGCAGTGGATTGACTATATTTAAAACATATTTTCCAGTGGCATATCAATGAGCTCTTGTTCCTTCAGTTGTGTCCTACAAGATGATTCAACTTATTCTGTGATTTACTCAAATGTTCCTCATGAACATTCTTCATAGTTCTCATGTATTTTTAGGTTTGCGAATGATGCTTGTGATCTTTACGATTTCTGCTTCAGAGCCACTCTTTTATCACTCTCTGGTGCCACTTTAGAAACTCTAAGCTTCTGCTTTTTTCCTGAGATTTTTTGCATACAAGGGAGTCATATTTAAATCTTTCAACAAGCATAAAAATAACTGCATTATCAGAAGTGCTGTTTGCCAGTTAGCTGATAAATGACCAGGGCAAATAAATAAAAGAATAGACTGTATAGTGGCAGAACAGTACCAAGTTAGAGAGATAGTAACTCTTCTGTTACTCACCATATGAAGATTTTCTTACTGTGAGGCTGACCAAGCACTGGCAGAGGGTGTCCAAGGAGATTGTGTGGAATCAACATTCTTGGAGATATTCAAAAGCCACCTGGGCATGGTCTTGGGCAACCAGTTTGAGGGGGCCCTGTGTGAGTGGGTATGTTGGACTGGATGAACTCCATAGATCTCTTCCCACCTCAGCCATTCTGTGATTCTGTGGAAGAAAATATATTCACCTCCACACACAACCCAAATCCAAACCAAACAAAAAGATTCATCAAATTGAAAATGAGCATATTCAGCATAACTGTGATAATGTAGACCACACTTTATAACATTACCATATAGACCAATTCATATAGCTTTAAATTACATAACACAGTTTAATGCTGGAGTTGAATTTTGCTTCTCCCCTAGAAATATCCTCAGGATACGTAAATGTGAGTTACACAGGTAAAATTCATGGCCAATCTCTGGACCCCTAAGATGGCTGCAAAAATTTATCTTGTTAATGCCTAAAAAAACCCCAATTACTAATTTTAATAAATATTCTGCAGTTATGCTCACACAAGGTATATATTGTGTGACTTTAAACACTTAGAGAAATGCTTAAAATTTAATTCTGGTGATGTTAACTATGAATTCAAGGATAAATTTGGTACTTCATGTATTTAGGAAAGTACTTACACATATGGTGATGGATGGATGAATGATATGCATACAAGCACTCTTGTTTACTTCATGGTTCTTGTTAATATAGATTAGCAACAAAAGCAGGGCTAAAGAGAATCTCCATCCTTTATTGGACATGGGGGGAAACGTACTGACAAAGGATGAGGAAAATATTGAGGTAAAGACTGAGGTATTTTACGCCTTCTTAGCCTCAGTCCTTAGTAGCAAGACCAGTTGTTTTGGGGGTATCCAACTCCCTGAGCTGGAAGACAGAGATGGGGAGTAGAATGAAGCCCTCATAATCCAGGAGGAAATGGTCAGTGATCTGCTGCACCACTTAGACATGTACAAGTCTATGGGACTGGATGGGATCCATACAAGAGTACCAAAGGAGATGCTCACAGAGCCACTTTGCATCATTCATTAGGAATTCTGGCTAACTGGGTAGGTCCTCTGTGACTTAAGGTTAGCAAATGTGATGCTTATCTACAAGAACAGCCAGAAGGATTATCCAGGGCACTGACCTCAATGCCACGGAAGGTCATGGAGCAGATCATCTTGATGCTTGTGTCACTCTGAAAGGTGGGAGTTTAGATTTTTCTTGTTGGTATCCCCAGAAGAGTCGAGACCCTGTCTTGACTGGCAGTCTGTCAGCATCTCATAATGAGACCTTTCATCAACAGATTCACAAGATCGGAGGGTACCTCGACCTCCCTTGTTAGGGGGAACTCAACAGAGCCAAGACCCCTCAGCGGATCCTGCCAAGGCATTATCCACTGCCAGAGACTGCAAAGACTCACTTTAACAGTTTACAGAATAACACTTTCTATTAATACAATTTGTGACAGACTAATAAGGTTTGAAGGTTGTCAGTGATAGTGTCTACTGCAAAAATATGTTTTAAAGCAATCTACTGGTACATATATTAAGAAAGCACAAGCTCTAATATAAAGCAATCTACTAATATGCTATGGGGTAAGCACAAAGAAAAGCTCTAATTCTAAAAGCATCATTTAATGCATGTAGAGTATATTTCTCACCCAAGACATCCCTCTGGGGGAAAGAAGATGGACTCAACCTGTTGACTGATCACAGCAGTTTCGGTGGAGGTCTTCTCCCACTTTCCCTCTATTCCCAACTTACTTTTATACTACTTTCTTTATGTTTGTGTGGAGTATTGAGTGACTCTAGTCATAAATACCTTTTATTTCTGATTGGTATATTTAATGACGGGGAGGTGGTTGTGGTTTGGCCCCTGAGGAGGAGGTTCGACATGGTTATTGGCTTCAGCAGCAGAACATCTTGATTCTCCGTTATCAGACAGGTACTGTACGGTCTCAGTACCACAATGTTCTCCCATTCTGCTGGGATTAGAATGGAGGGGGGCCACATAGTCTTCACTTTGTTCCACACTCCATTCTGTTTCTCTGAACAGATGTTTATTGTTGTACTGGGGAGCATGTTGACCTCAGTCCATCCAGGGAGCTGCAGCTGCTTTTTACCTAAAAATTCTGAATTCCCTCTACGTTTAACTTTATTCATCATTCCGCAGTCATCATGCAGCGTGTGCAGGACAACTAGGGAAGCAGGCTCAGGCAGCATGGGTTTGGGAAAGGCAGGTCCTGCTTGATCAACCTGATTTCCTTCTATGAAAAGGTGGATGAGGGAAAGGCTGTGGATTTTATCTACCTGGACTTCAGTAAAGCCTTTGACACTGTCTCCCACAGCATTTCTCCTGGAGAAACTGGCTGCTCAGGGGTTGGATGGGTGCACTGTTTACTGGGTAAAAAAATGGCTGGATGGCTGAGCCCAGAGAGTGGTGGGGAATGGAGTTACATCCAGCTGGCAGCTGGTCATGACTGGTGTTCCCCAGGGCTCAGTGCTGGGGAGACTGTTTAATATCTTTATCAACTACCTAGACAAAGAGATCTAGTGCACCCTCAGTCAGTTTGCAGATGACACCAAACTGGCAGGATAGGAAGACTCTGTAGAGGGATCTGGGCAGACTGCATTGATGGGCCAAAGCCAATGGTATGCAATTCAACGAGGCCAATTGCCAGGTCCTACCCTGGGGTTAAAACAACCCCATGCAGTGCTACAGGCTTGGGGAACAGTGTCTGGAAAGATGCCTAATGGAAAAGGATCTGGGTATGCTGGGCGACAGCCGGCTGAACATGAGCCAGCAGCGTGCCCAGGGGTCCAAAGGGCCAATGGCATCCTGGCTTTTATCAAGAACAGTGTGGCCAGCAAGACCCTTGTACTCAGCACTGGTGAGGCTGTACCTCAAATCCTGTGTTCAGTTCTAGGCCCCTCACTACAGGAAAGAGACTGAGGTGCTGACACATGTCCAGAGAAGGGCAACAGAGCTGGTGAAGGGTTTGGAGCCTGAGGCTTAAGAGGAGTGGCTGAGGGAGTTGAGGGTGTTCAGAGGCTCACCAGAGTGGACCTTATGGTTCTCTACAATTACCTGAAAGGAGGCTGTAGAAAGGTAGGGGTCAGTCTCTTCTCCCAATTCACAAGAAACAGCACAAGAGGAAATGGCCTCAAGTTGCACTAGGGGATGTTTAGATTGGATATTAGGAAAAAATTCTTCACTGAAAGGGTTGTCAGACACTGGAATCACCATTCCTGGAGGCATTTAAAAGATGTGTAAATGTGGCACCTAGGGACATGGTTTAGTGGTGAACTTGGCAGTGCTAAGGCAGTGGTTGGACTCAATGATCTTAAAGGTCTTTTCCTACCTAAATGATTCTATGATTCTAAGAGTTGTGTGGCTGGGTCCCTACTGACTTGAAAGAATCGTGGTTGGGTAGGTTGCACAAGTATTTATTCACAAGTTGCATGGTTCTTTCTTTAGTATGATTTTAGTAATTTTTATCTTTTTTATTAACTATTTCAATTAAGAATTGGTATCTGGAGGATGAACTGTGTCTGTATGAAGTGATATTCTTGTTTTCTCCCATTTTCTGTGCATGAGAAGAGCAGTAGTACACATGATGGCTGTGTGGTGCATAATAGAAAAATCTTGATTTGTCAAGTAACACATTTGCCTTTGTTTATAAATACAAGGTCCATTTACATCTTCAGAGTGGGAAACTTGCCATTTTTAGCAAACATATGAGTAGCAGGGGAAGTAACGATTATGAAATTATAAAAGTACTTTTGAGAAGATGAAATACAGTTAACAGCAAAGTAGAGTCTTCACATAAGTTTGTGCTGGAAGATAGGTGATAAAGAAAATGTCACTTCAAAGCAAAAAAGCTTTGGGAGACAAGCAGTCACAAAATGAACCTTTCAGCTCAAGCAGTCTTTCCCATCTTGTTGTTCATTTAAGCTCCGTTGATTGCTGTGATCTAGACTACTGCTCTTAAGCACACACAGATTACTTAGGGCAGCATAAAAAGGCAGAAGCAATTGATTTTCAGGAAAATGTGGACCTACACATGAAAAACACATTGCAGTGGCAGCATCACTAATGCTTTGATAATATAGGAACAAAAGTACAGAAGAGGATGGAGGGAGAGTCTGAAGTTGGATCCAGTGTCCGACAGGCAATTGTGACAGGGCCACACCGGATATTGGTCTGCAGCTGGGAGTCAGAATCAGGCCTGGGGAGGAGACCAAGAGTCAGATATGTCTGGTTAGTGCCACGGCAATGGGGCCAGGCAGAGGCCAGACTGGATGTCAGTGAATGGCTGGGCCTGGCTCTGCAGAGCCCATGGCCAGGCAAGGCATGGAGAGCTGGAGTCCAGCCCTGCTGTTGCACCACTGGGGCAGGGGCTGATGGCCCTTGGGGCTGACATGGGGCCTGGGGCTGTGGGCAGGGTGGGGGGAGCCCCAGGTAGTCAGGGCAGGGCTGTTAAGGCCAGTAAATGCCCTCAGGACCCTGAGAAAGTACATATGTCTTTGTATTCATACTTGACAGAAAATACATGTTTTAATACTCTTAAACGGAGGTTGCTGTCTATGAATTTTTGAAGATTTAAATGGCAAAGTAGGGTTGGTCATCATTGTGAGTTTGTAGAAAAGCAATCCCACAAAATCAAAGAATGGTTGAGGTAGGAAGGGACCTCTGGAGGTCCTCAGGTCCAGACCCTCTGCCTGGACAGGGACACCCAGAGCCAGCTGCTCAGGACCCTGTCCAGACATCTGATCCCTGGCAGAAAACTCTTGATGTCTTTTTTTACCTCCAAAAAGAAAGTAAATTGAATAAAGTTCTGTCTTGCCTCAGGTATCCTGAGCTCACTGAAGTAACTAACTGACCTGTCTTCAAGCAGTGAAGATAGCATTTTTTGTTTCAGACCTTTCCTTATTTCAGTCACTCCTATGTAGTTTCTAATTGATTTAGATCAGATTACTGATTTCCTGCAGTATACATAATGGATTTTTTGCACGGAATGGGTTATTTCCTACACATATTTTTGTTCTTTAAATCCACAACATAGCTGTTCCTATTATGCACATGCAATTTTAGGGGAAAATAACAGACAGACTTTATTCTTAAAGGCTGACGATTGCTTTCATAGTAAAGTTGCTTCAGAAAAATTGTTTTTCTCTGGTTGCTTTTGATTGGAGAATTGTCCAGTGAGGTGACATACTGTTAAATCACACAGCAGATAGTTGTCTTGTATTTAGTTTTTGAGATACTGTGACAAAACCTGAGTAGAAGCTGTAGGCTTTGGGTTGCAGAAGTGGTGCAGCGAACATGCTTAAATTCTAGGTGAAAATAGGAGCAAGTGTATTTAGGTTTTGGTCGTTTGAAAGTGTTATCTTATTGATTCTGCTTCCTTTTGTAAGTGATTTAGAAAATAGGGAGGATCAGACCAGTGAAGGAGCTATAATGTGTATCAATATCCTTGCTCCAGCTCTATAGAGCTAAATGCATAATGGGCCACACAAGCTGCCATGGTAGCACTGGAATGAAACAAAAGACCAAGATAAGAAAGTAACTTTTACACACTTGAATGACAACCTGAGACTAAATTCTACATGTAATGACTCAACATGGAGAAAATATTTTTTTAATAGAGAGATCAGTGTACTTGGATAGTGTTTGATATCAGGAGTCCTGCTGGTATCCTAGGCTTGTGGTGGATTTGTTATTGTTGGGATGCTGGTGCAGTTCGGGTGCAAATCAAGGGAAGTTTTGAGGGTCTGTAAAAACAGTGTGATGAGACTCCTAAGTCTCCTGGGGGTAGGTGCTGTGTGTACGCATGTGGGGAGAAGTGTCAAGGGCAGGCTTGCAGGGTGGTAGGCGATGGCTATGCAGGGGTTGAAGTGCAGGACAGACTCCTGCACAGTGGGAGAATTAATTGCCAATTGACATAAATATTTGGTTACTGATTTGGGTATTTAGAAAGAAGACAAACATTGAAAGACTTGGAGAAAACACCTTCTTTCCTTTTTTCCGAGACTCAATTTCACTCCAGATACCTTTTCTTCCATCTTCCTTGTCTTCACTCCCCTTGTTATGGCTGAGGGTTACTTCCAGTCCCTTTTGTGAGGTGATGGGTGTCACAGACACTTTGGATCAGTGTGTAGCAGTTTCCTTCTGCTGCTCCTTCTTTCTTTTATTTTGCTGCTTCCTTCTTACATTTTTCCACTGCTCTGTGCTGGTCTTATCAATGGTGCTGTAGCACATTGTTGGCTCATATTAATGTTGTCCCTCAGAACCCCCAAGTCCTTCCCTACAAAGCTGCTTTTTAGCTCATTGGCTGCCAGTGCTTGCTGACGCATGGAGTTATGCTTCCATGGTGGAGGACTTCACATTCCCTCTTGTTGAACTTCATGGGTTCTTCTTTGCTTCTCTGGCCTGTTGAGGTACCTCTAAATGGCAGCACAATTATCTTGTGCATCCACCAATCCCCCTGGTTTTATATCATATGAACACCTGCTGAGCATACACTCTGTCCCATAATCCAGGTTATTAATGAAGTGGCTGAACAGTATTGGATCCAGTATTAGCTCCTGGATATAACCCTAGTAACTCACCTCCATCCAGACTTTGTGGCACTGATCAAAACCCTCTGAGTCCGGCAGTTCAAAGAATCACAGAATACCTGATGTGGGAAGGGACCTCTGGAGGTCATCTGGTCCAAGCCCCCTGCTCTAGCAGGGCCACCCAGAGCCAGTTGCCCAAGACTGTGTCCAGATGACTCACGAATATCTCCAAGGATGGAGACTCCACAACATCTCTGGTCAAGGTGTGCCAGTGCTAGGTCAAGCTCACAGTGGAAAAGTGTTTCCTGATGTTCAGAGTGAGCCTCCAGTGTTTCAGTTTGTGCCCATTGCCTCTGGTACCAGGCACCACTGAAAATAGCCCAGTTCCCTTTGCTTTAGAATAGAATCATCAGGGTTGGAAGAGACCTTTGAGATCATCAAGTCCAATCATCAAACCAGCACTACCACTGTAACCCCTAAACCACTAAACAATATCACCCAGCACCAGATCCAGATATCTCCAGGGACGATATCTCCACCATGTCCCTGAACAACCTTTTCCAATGCCTGACCACCCTAACAGTGAAAATGTTTTTTCTAATATCTAATCTGAAACTCCCATCTCAACTTAAGACCATTTCCTCTGATCCTCTCACTGCAGGCACGGCAGAAGAGACTGGCTCCTCAGGTAGCTGTAGAGTGATGATGTCCCCCCTAAGCCTCCTCTTCTTGAAACTAACCAAACTCAACTCCCTCAGATGTTCCTCTTAGGACATGTTTTCTAGTACTTTCATGAGCCTTATTGCCCTTCTCTGGACATACTCCAGCACCTTTATAGCCTCCCTTCTAGTGTATGAATACATGGATGAGACCCAACCCTCTCCCTAACCCGAGTCTTCTCTTCCCCAGTCCCAGTCTAGGCTAAATAGACCCAAATATATATAGTAATGATACCAGATCGAGTTTCTGTATTATGAAATATGTCATGATTTATCAAAGAATGACACAATAAAAAGGATATTTCCTACCAAAAGGAGTGCAGACCTTGGGGTTTGGAGTTGTACATCGGAAGTGGCTCAACCTCTTCATCCAAGTAACATGATCATCCTAAGCTTAATACTCTGAATCTTAATGCAATAATTCCTTTCATTTGCTTGGTAAACCTCAGTTCACCAGTCCTTGCTGGAAGTCCAAATCCTGCATCTGGCATTCTTAAGCATTTATGGAATCAAGTACCGGGCAATAACACCACTGTCACACAGGGAAGCCAAACTGCACTAGCAAGTGGTGTGCACATCTGTGATAACTCGCTGTGACGGCAGATCTTATAGCTGTGTTATGTATGACCTCCTTTGTAAAGTAAAAATAAAATCTTATTTATTGCAGTAATTTGAAAAACAATGGAAAAGACAAATGTTGAGGCAATATTATTACTGCAACATAATAAGTTCTATTGTCTGAGAAGGGAAAACCTATCAGATATAACAATTTACACTTATTTGCATAGGTGTTACTATTTAGTCCCCCGTGGTGAAATTCATGCCAGTGTATGATTGCTGCCCTTTACTCATACTTCCAGTTTACAACAGCAGCAAATTTTGTGTCTCTTTTTACTGGGAGGTACTTTGTGGAAACACCTCAAGGTATTTTTGACATTATGTGAGAAAGGAAGTGCAAGTTATGAGGGTCTATGAAAACACAAAAGCTGCCAAAAAACCCTCCAAAACCCTATATTGATTTGTGGGTTAGTGGTAGTCAAGTGTGTAAATGGAGCTAATAGCTGGTAAGAACCCAGAGGTGCATGTACTGAAATGACTTAATGGTGCTTACATAACGAATTAGTGGTAAACTCCAGATTCAGTTCTTAGGTTACTGTTTCATGGCCAGTGAGCCATGTGTCTTCATCAGTATAGTGAAACATTGTTTTAATTGTGATTTCATGTTATTGACAGAATGTGTTTGTGTGCTTTTTAGCCACACAAACATTTCTGCTGTTCCTTCCAGTGGTCATGGGGCACCTGTGAAGGAAACTTTCTGGATTCCAAACAATGTCATAGTGACTGAGTGGGAATTCTTACTGTGGAAAATAAAAAAGCTACTTCCACAGGAAATTCCTAATCATCCATTCCCATAGCTGCCTTAATGCACTTACTGCTACACAGCCTTTATAGATGGCCATAAATGGTTGCTGTTCCAAACCTAAATTTCATTCAAATTACTGATTTTTTAGCACTTATAAATCAGTGTTCTGTCAATGGCAGGCACATTTATATCCTGCATCTAATAAGCTTTTATCTCAGAGTACCATTATATTGCTGCTAACCTATGCTGTTAGGCATAGGATGATGCTAAAACTTATGTAAACAACCAAGAAGAGATTAATATTGAGACACCACTTGGCTCTGTTTCAGGTTGCATGGCTTCTTGGGAGAACAAAAGTGTTTTGAAAGCACCATAGTCGGCAAGTCCTGCATTCCATTCACAAGGAGAAGTTACTCAGTGATGGATATCATAACAGGCTGAGTATAACAGCAAGGGTGTAGCCAGCAGATTGAGGGAAGTAATTCTTCCCCTGTGTCTGGCACTTCAGAGACTGCTGATGGAGCGCCATACCCAGTTTTGGACTCCCCAATACCAGACAGACATTGACATGTTGGAAGGAGTCCTGCAGGAAGCCAGCAGGAAGCTTATAGGGTACAAGAAGGGGCTCAGACAACCAGCCATGTTTGTTCAACCTGTAGAAGAGCAGGCTAAGGGGGAAACAGCTGGGATTGTACAGTCTGTAGAAGAGAAGACAGGGGTGGTGATGCTCTCTGTAACTCTCTAAACACCAAGGTATAGAGAGATTAAGTAAGAATCTTCTCAGAGTTGTACTGTAGAAGGGTGAGGGGCAACAGACACAAAGAATATGGAAAATATTGACTCTAGAAGGGCAAAAAACCATAGGAGTGGTAAAACACTGGAGTGGTTACCCACAGTAGTAGAAACTACAAACTCAGCTGCATAACTTGCTCTAACTGTATTTGCTTTGAGCAGGACGATTGATCTAGAAGCGCTCCAGAGGTCCCTTCCCACTATACAATCTTTTGGATATGTGTTACTGTAACAATTCTTGTACTTCCTTCCAGACCCCTGGTATAGAGATCAGGCAAAAAGGATTTTAGAGCTACAGAAAAAAACACACGGATTAGACAAATCCTTTCTCATTTACTTGGTAGGATTCAGAACTGGTTATTATCTGGTCTCATGGTGGAAGAAAAAGAGACAGAAACTCCAAGTCTAGATTTACCTAGACAAAGATTTTTTTAAACACTTGTATTAGTAGTTCTACATGTGAAAAAAGAAACTTTCTCACAGTCTCAAAGGGCTGTAATTAACTTGCCCAAAAATTGGGGACTGCTGTTGTCTCAACCAGTTTTTGTCTGAATTGTTGTTTTGACTGTCCTTCCTCCACTATAAATATTTGAGTGTTGGTATGTGATTTTTTTGATCCCAACCTTAACACTTAACATCATAGGCCTTTTCCCTTATAGGAAATGTAAGAGAATAAACATCCAGATCCCAGTCATGCTGTTTAAATGTCTGAGTGGTAGTCACTCGGATCATATCACAAAGATCAGGTAAAAATCTACATAAAAAAGACTTCAAAAAAAATAAACAGAATAGTCTCAGAAGTTTGCAATCAGTGCAGAAAACTGTAAAAAAAGGGAAAAACTTAGGGTCAAAAGATACTACTTTGTGAATCAGAGGCTTCTGGATAAACATCAGCCAAGGAGGAAAGCTGTGATTGTTGATAGACCAAGGTCTTTCTGCCTGCAATGTAACCTAATTCTGTAATGTCACAGATAAACGAGCTGGTAAAAAAATCTGGAGTTTAGTCAGTACGGTTTGTATGCAAGATCAAGGTGTTTTAGGTTCAACTCAGGTAGAAGTAAGCACAATACTGAATCTTTTCACTTTCTGCTGCATAACATTGGTTTTGTATTTCCAGATTAAATCTTCAGTTAAATTGTCAGTTTTTAAAGAGATATATCAAAATTGTTGCCTTATGGAAACAAAATCCTGGAAGATAGAAGAGCTGAATGAAGTTGAATGTAAAGAGCTGAATGTAAAAAAAGTTATACATCCTTGTTCCTGAAAAAAATTTATACTTCTATAGTTGACATTTCATAGTTCACTGGGGAAAAATTATGTGAATATATTAATAAAGTCATATATGTTGTTATGATAGGTAGAAGTGAAAGGGAAGGTTAATAAGAAAGTGACTCAGAGCAAATGATCATGTCATTTAAAGTATTCTACAAACATTTAATATTACTGTCTAATCCTTTTTCTGTTGACACACTAAGTATATTTATGAACAAATCTCTGTGTTGTCTAGTTGATAGATTTTTTGGCAGTGATTTTCTATTTTGTTTTTAATGTTTTCTTTCATTTGTCTACCTTCCTAGAGAAGAAAGGTACATTACAAACATGCTGTAAAATGTTCTTTTTCTCATATATAAATATATATAAAATAAATGGGTGATAGTTCAAGTGGGGTTAGCCTGCTAGTCCATATTTCATCTGAGTCTTTAATGGTCAGTGAAATCAGAGGAATTATGGTGATTTATGTCAGCTGATGACCTAACCTTATGTCATGTTGTTTTGCGGTTAAAGCACATGGCTTGGCCTGCAGAGCCTCGTCTTGTTCCCTGTTTGGACAAATGAACAAAGAATATCCAAACATACAAATCACAGTTTGTCTGTGAAATATCTTGCTACAAATATCTGCACCAGGGGAGGTTTAGGTTAGATATTAGAAAGAAATTCTTTACAGAGAGAGTAATCAGCCATTGGAATGGGCTGCCCAGGGAAGTGGTGGATTCTCCGTCCCTGGAGGTTTTTAAGATGAGGCTGGACGTGGCACTTAGTGCCATGGTCTAGCAACTGTGGTGGTAGTGGGTCAACAGTTGGACTTGATGATCTCAGAGGTCCTTTCCAACCTGTCTGATTCTATGAGTCTATGATTCAATGAAAATAGTAAGTTGCCACTGTGGTAAACTTACCATTCAGATTCTTTTTTTAAATCCTGCTTTAAAAACAGAATTTTTTTTGTTCTTCATATAAAAATCTTCTACTTGGCCTTGCTTTCTGGGCATGTCCACTCTTATTCTGCTTTTCTGGTAATAACCTTTAACAGAAAAGGCTTTTTAAATGATTCATTTTGGCAGAAGCTTCAACTTTCGACAGTAACAATCCTATCTAGGGAAGAACATAGATTTCTCTGTAGTAGTTATCATTCTTTCAGCTCATTATAAAGAAAATGTGTCAACCATAATAAAATCCAAATTAATTTTTCAGTTTAGTTTAAAGTTTATCTTTTCTTCATCGATAGGTATTGCTAGAACCCTTAATATAGAATGGTTTCAAAATATTGCTTTCTCCACTCTTGTACTCTCTGAAGGGTTGGAAATACAAAATATCTGCCTTGGGTATCATCAGCATTAAATCTCTGGAGTGTAATAGCAGTTTGTTCTGTACTTTCAACATTAACCAGTGAACTCAGTATCTCAGCTGGTTTTTATTATCTATGTAAGTTGTTGCATGGCAAAAGAAACTAGGAGAAAAGGGAAGCTTAGCTCCATGTATCTTATAGCACATCATAACTTGGTCTGTATCTACTTTTGCTTTGCCAGAGACAAAGAGATACAGTACAAGTATCAGTTACTGAAAACAAAATGGAAATCTTGAGACCAGTCAAATGCTGTTTGTTTTGTGCTGGTATTGCCAGTGTGACTTGTGTTCTCCTTACATGCATGTCTAGCTTGCTTCTGGACATCTGCTTCATGTTACCTCTAGTTGCCTGCTCCTGTCCCTCTCTCTCAAACACACATTTGGGACCACAAAAAATAATTCCTGAAGAAGTAAGAACTGAGGTGGACATTTTTTTTTTGGTCTTGGGTTTTCAGTTAATTGATATTTGATGATCCCGTATCACTTAATCCAGCAATTGAGTCAAGATAGAAAATTTTTTAACCTAATTAGTATCCTTGCCTAATTTAAGGTTAATTTAAGATTCTTAGCAAACATTGACAGTACCTTAAACTGCTCATGCAATGACTACAGAGATTACTGATCAATTTTACACTTCAAAAAAAGATGAAAAAAGCTCTAAGTCATTGCACAAAATTAAGAATATTAAAATCCTTGAGAAAAAAAGGCTTTTTTAACAGTAAAACCAAGACTTTCGTTACATTAAATATTTATGTATTAGCCTCTGAATAAAAGTAGTGAGTCTTTCCACTTTGTGGGACAAAAGATCCTTAGATACGATAAAAATACCTCTTGCATCAAGGGTATTTTGAGCTGAGTGAAGGAGTGCCTTCACGTGGGTGTACATGTAATGTCCTTGCAAAGGTATAAAGGCTGCCTGTTAAAATCAGATATGTATCTGTCTGTTTTATAGCTTGTACCAGCTGATGAATCTCATTCTTTTCACCTTCCAAGTCCTGCAGCATATTTGCATATGTTTGTATAATAGTTCAACCACTAGTGCTGAAAACTTATTGATGAGTTACTGCCCTCTGATTAACTACAAGCAAAAGTGCTATTGTCTTTGGAGAACTCACTGTACATAAGCTAACATTTTTCCTGAAAGCTCTTAATTAGATTCCTATTATTATAATTTTTTTTATTTTTATCCTACAGTAAACTGAATGGAAATTCATTACACTTCCTTTTGCATCATGTTTTGTTTCTTCTTCTGTTACGCAAAAGCCAAAGAAGTGGTGAGTTATTTTTCTGTCACTGTTTACATATAAAGCCTGCTGCTCAATCTCTGTCTGCTTGCTCTGCAGAGCTCCCATGAGCAGATCAAAAAAGGTGTTTTTATTGATCAGTTATGCTTTCCTTCCCATGAAGAATCCATAGTGATATAAATATGGCTAGCAATGTAAAAGACCTTGCATTTTTACCAAGACATGGGAGGTTTTTTGAGATTACTTATGTACATTGTATTCCTCTTATTTCAGCTTGCATTTATAATTAAATGGGTTTATAATTAATTTTATTTCGATTTCCTATCAGCTTTTAAAAAGGTTGCTAAATAGCTAGTGTGAAGAAGCTGTAATCAGATATCCTCAAATTGAGGTGGAGTAATTTCTGCAGCTGTTCTTTCTGTTCGTCTGCTTAGGTACTACATAAGATGAGGTTTTAGTTTAAATAGCTTTCATCAGGGTACACTAAGCTGATATGAAACCTTCTGGAGACCATTTTTACTTTGTAATGCTGGATTCATGGTGTGGCCAGTTTCTTCCCGAACTAATTAGAGTTTCCCGAGGAGATTTTGCTATGCACTTATGTTAGTACACGTTGTTTTAATACTAATTTAAAGTCAATAGATACTCGAACTAACTGCGCTCCTGTCTTGAGATTCTGGCTCATGCTAGATAGCCTTCTGAAGAAAAACCATCTGTAGTGAGCACTTGCCATTCTAAGACTTAGCTGTCTTTTGCTGCAGGATTTCTTAAAGGTAAAATGGACCCCTAATAGGGAAAGTCAAATACATTTCTTTAAGTGAATTGTAAATAATCACTTTTCTAATGAGTTTTAATCTCTCCATATCCTTTTAGATTTATTTTTGGATAAATGAGATTTGAATCATGCAGTACTTCTTTTCATGCTAAGTAAAGCTGAAAGATTTTTTTCCTATAGATGTTTTCTGTGTCCCTTGTGCTTGTGGGAATAACATTATTAAAAGCCTTGTGAATAGATACACCATCACAAGAGGCTTGTGGAAGAACTGTGTGGTGAAGTCCTGTGCATTTATACTTGGAGAGCAATGCTATAGTAGTTTGGGGTAAAAAAAGTCTGGTGTAAAAAAAGTCTTGTATTCAAAATACCTGTAGAAGTCTTTCGATTATATGAACTTACTTATTATGTTGATGATTATATTACGGTAGTGATTATAACTTACTGTGCTTGGGGCCATTTAAATGTCTTTGTGGTTAAAGTCCCTCTATTGTTCTTCCAAAATGCCAAAAAGGAATATTACAGAACTGATTACTTTTGTTCATTCGGTACAAATACTGACTTCTATTTAAAACCTCTAGCTGCAACGTTGGTTTGGTGTAAACTCTGTGGTGAATGAACAGATAGTAATGTGTCAAAAGTGAACTTTGCAATTTACCTGTTCTCCAACACTTACTTCATTTACAGCTAGTCCCATGCATATTAACCTTCTCATTGCTCAATATGGTATTAGAGCCATCTGTAAAGAAACTGTTTTTATTCTGATGAACTTTTTTAGTGTTTGTTAATCACATTTCTCGGATGGGTCTCTTAATAATTCCTATGGAGGTTTTGTCTTTTTTTTTTTCAATATCAGAAATGTATTTCAGCTCTGTCTGAAAAGACAATATTAAATTCCCAGCTGGACTGAGGAATCCTTTACAGTGCTGTGATACAAGATAATGTGCCCTGAGGAACACTTGATTTCATTCTTGTGTGATACTGGAGCTGTCTTGCACTGATAGCCATTATTCAGTAGCAATGCAGAAACAAATCCATGTGGTTTTCTCAGAGTACATAAGTGTCATGGCAGATCACTGAACTTTAATTGCTATCATCTGTCATGCATAAGGTATTTAATACCCAGAAACTTGTTCCAGGTCATCAGATAGGACCACAAAGATGATTAAGGGAATGGATGATCTTACAAATGTGTACTGAGGGAGATCATAGAATCATAGAATCAACTGGGTTGGAAAAGACCTCAGAGATCATCAAGTCCAACCCTTGATCCAACACTGCCAGACCATGGCACTAAGTGCCACATCCAGTCTCATCTTAAAAACTGTTCAGCCTGGAAGGCGGAGCGTTCATGGGCAATCTTATCCAAGTTTTTAAAGGCTTGATGGAAGGAAATGACTAAGAGAGAACTCAACTTTTCTCAGTAGTGCCAGCTGACAGGACTAGAGGCAATGGACATACATTAAAACCCATGAAATTCTGATTGAACACAAGAGAAGACTTTATTGATTTATTTATTTTTACTGCAGAACACTGGCCAGACACTGGCACAGGTTTCCTAGAGAGGTTGTAGAGTTTCATCTGTGGAGTTACTCAAAACCTGGCTGGACAACCTGTCCTATGTGGTTTTGTGAATAGATGAAAAGTTGTGTGCTGCCATATTTTTTTCAACAGGACTCTAAATAAAAATTCAACTTGGGCCTCAAGTACCCTTGGACCAAAATAGTTCTTGTTGCATTCCAAAGTTATAACGTCCCATGGGAACAGTCTGATTTCTCCAGTTTCTCCAAACGTGTCTTTCCACATAGGGAGGAAGAATTGTTGTTTCCCACATGCTAGCATAATCAATATACTGTTTTGTATAAGTTGTTTCTGTGTTTAAGACAGGTAGTGCTATCCACTACTCAAGATCAGTGTTTAATCACGGTGTAAAATCTGCTGTTTAGTTGCTTAAGATATTTTGTTCAGGCTAAATTTTTTCATCCCATCTGTATATTCTACCTTTCTTCCACTTTATTCTTTTTTACCCAATTTTGGTGCAGTGAAAACTACAATTGGAGCAATTCAGCTTTTTCCTGAAACTAGGGGAAAAGAGTAATTTGCCCATGTCTTTATTACTTCAAGCAGGTTGTCAGGAAAATTGGCTGAGCCTGTAGGCATGTATGTTTTCCATATTGGCGTCTAGTATTTAGAATGACTTTTCCTATCATTGCACATCTGCTGTGGGCTTTGCTGGGTTCAGAGGCCTTAGGTGAGTCATAAAAATCTCTTCTGTGTTGTCACTAATGCTTTTGCTGCCCTGTATTTTGCTGCCTGCCTGAAGGAAGGAGTGTTGTGTGAGGGCAGCAGGAGTGTAAAGCGGGACAAGGATCACTTTGGCTTTAAGGTCTCCTGGCAATGAGATACAAACGTACCAAGGGAAAGGATACTTACTTCTATAGATGATGGAAAGAAAGACAGTAAGCTGCTGCTCCTGCCACTTTTAGCTGTCACCTCAGTCTATGAGTGTGCATGCGGGTTGTGACAACTAATGGCACATGTCAGAAGCCAAGAGCACAGAGAAATCTCTGAAGTGAAAAAATGTAGCAAAAAATGTAGCAAAAAAAAAAAAAAAGTAGAAAAAATTTCTGCTTTCCTAAAAGAAAGAGAGGGTTCTTCTTGACCACAAATTTACCAAGTTTGAGGGATCTGACTATGACTATCTGAAGAAGGTCACCCAAATGTGTTTAGGAGCCAGAAAGCAATAGTGTGGTGTTCTATTCCAGTGGTTTTGGATCCTTTTTCTGGTTATCACTTCAGAAAACTTCATTGTGGGTTCAGTGGGTCACTCTTTTTTTCTTTCCAACATAGCATCAGCCTTCTAGGTGCTAAAGCAAGCAATTGGGAAGCACCTAATCTCCTCCATAGGATTAGAGCAGATGCCACAGAGCCTTGGGACTTTGGGACAGAGCTTCACTGATGAAGCCCACCGAGAGGGTAAAAAAGTTTTGAGCTAATCACCAGACATGTTGTCTATTTTAGAAAGGTTTTCCAAAGAAAGAGGCTTCAGTGATTGAGCTGTGTTGGCTTTTTCAACCCATTAGTTTATTTGAACCAGATTTAGCAGGGCAGCGAGGTCCTTAAAAGCATGAAGTTCTGATTTTCATGAAAATCGGTGTCTGTTTTTGAAAGGTACTGGTACCATATTGACGAAGGAGCTATGCTGAGGTCAGTAGGCAAGTTTGCAGGCCAATCTGCACATGCATAAATTGCTGAGAAGGATACATAGCAGAATTGGCTCCAGCAACTGCTGCTTCTTGCCTAGAATTTTATGCAAGGGAGCTGACTGTGTTTGGGAAGGAGAGGATGCAGATAAGTAGGTCACATTCAAAGAATTATTTTTCTTTTCTTTTTAATTTTTTTTTTCTGCTCTTTGGGAAACATCTTGCGGGAAGCGTATCCTCTGTTTCCCCAAAGATGTCTGAGGCAGACAGCTAGATGATGTCTAGTTATCAGAACACAAATGTCACTGCTTATCCTCTCCCACTAAAGGACTCATCTCGTAATGCAGCTGTAGAAGTTTTACACTCAGGTTTTAATTTTATTCTGTCCTTTTAGGATGTTGCAGGTTTAGAAAGATAGTTGATACAGAATCTGGAAGTTGAAGACCTGAATTTTCTTTCCAGTCGTAGACTGAAGAGTTAGCCAAAGAAAACTTCGGCTTTCATCAGTGGGCTTAAAATTCACATGGTAGTGTCCTGACATATTGCAGTCTTCAGGAAATTAGTTCCCCTTGTCTAAAGTAGCTCTATACCTTTTGCTAACTGTTTGAAATAGCTACTGAATTATTTTTTATTCTTTTAATGTATCATGCAAATCTGAACTTTGAAAGCAGACAGGAAAACTGTATAACCTGGGGATTTTACAGCACTTTGTTTTAATAAACATACAAACCAGACAACTTAACACCCCCACCCCTCCATACCTCCCTCCCCCCAACCTTGAAATAACTTTTCTGTACCTGCTCAGCACATCCTTAGCTCTGCATATTTTTTCAGGAGAATAAAAAAGCTTGTATTTATAATATGCATCAGTTGCAATATACATTGTAATATAATCTCGTGGGAAGGTGTGGAAGGGGAAGTTGAAATGGCTCTTTGCTGATGATTAAAACAAAACAAAACAAAAACAACTGCTGATTCCCTGTCCAGCCAGCTTGCTTGGGACATTTTTATAATTCTTTTACTGTTGTTGGAGAACTCCAATTAGCCTCAAACTGGAGCTCGCAGCTTGTGTGTGAAACAGGCAGCTGCTGGCACGCAATGCTCCCTGAAGTTGTTTCCTTTCCTTTTTCCTGAGATTTAGTGAAGGGGGGGAAGGGGTTGGAGTCACATGGATACAAAGCTTTTGATTAATGTCCAAGTCTGCTGCTGCGGAGGCTTTCCAACCTCTCAGCTAGCAGGGCGAGCTGGGAACCAGTGACCGCTCGTTTCCTTCAGGCTGTGTTCTCTTCCTGACGGGAAAGGAGCGCGCACTGGGGTGGCTGCTCGCCTCCGGACCTCGGGCGGCCGCGGGAGCGGGGTGAGCTGGGGCTGCGGCTGCAGCGCGGCTGGGACCGGCCGAGCCCGGCCCCGCTGTGTTACTTGGCGGGTCTTTTGTTGTCCTTGTCCGCAGCGCAGTGCCGGGGCGCTCCGGGAACGGCGCCGGGCTGGGAACACCGATCCTCCTCGCTGCACCATGACAGAGGAAAGCAAAGGGGAAGGCAAGGGGGAAAGCGGGAAGGACTTGGAGAAACAGCTTCGTTTACGCGTGTGCGTCCTCAACGAGCTGCTCAAGACCGAGCGGGACTACGTGGGCACCCTGGAGTTCCTGGTGTCGGTGAGCGGAGGGGATGGGGGGGCCTCGCCTCGCCCGCCCCGCACCCGCTCCCGCAGCTGCCCGGGAAGCCGGGAAGGCGGTGCGCAGCGCGGCGGGCAGCGGGACGGCGGCACTCGCAGCCGGGAGAGGGTCTTACCCTGAGCTTTTGCTTAAAAGGGAAGGAGAGTAACGGGTTTTGAAATGGCCGAGGAGAGGTCGTGCGTTGCCCACTCCCCAGTCCTCCGGCCGCACTTTGGCACCGATGGTCTCGCATCTCCGGGCATGGAAGCGGAGGGGGTGTGATGTGTTTGGGTTTAGCTCTGCCACGGGTGTGGAGGCTTGCGTTCATTTTAGGGCGCCGCGATTCCTTTACTTGCGGTAGTCCTAGAAACCCAGCGGTGCAGGGGGGAAGGAGGAGGACAGAGGGAGTGCTGGTGTGCAGCAGCTGCTTGGCATTAAAGCCACATGTGGCGTTCACTCCTGTCTTGTGATACAGAGTCAGCTGCGAAGGTAGCACGTTCTGGTGAGTTGCGGTGTGGCAGTTTTAGCTTCCTTCTACATTTGACTATCACTGTTGATAGGATTATTGGTGCCCCAGTCAGAAGGGCGGGAGTTCTCACTCTCTCAAAAAGCCGAAGTGACAAATTATTGCAAAACAGATGCGTGCAGTGTTTAATTTGTGCCTGGTCTCGGTAGCATCACTTTAGGACTCTGTCGTGATAAGTATGTCCAAATCAGGTGCTTCAGCTGGCAAAAGATTTCACAGTAGCCCCCATCATACTTTTCTCTCCTCCCCTGTCCCATTGAAGAGGGGAAATCCTTCCAACTGCAAACTTCCTGCTTTGCTGCCTTGAGAACTGTGAACTTTCTGCGTATTGTCATGAAAGAGGAAATTCTTAAGTTGGCTGTGACAGGGAGAGTAAAAGCACAGAGATTGGAGTGAAATAAGATCTACAGAGTAGCTTATTTTCTCCATATGTTTATCCGCAACAGAACCATGAAAAATGGTAAGTGGTCCAACATGTTTTCTTTTTTCTTTTTCTTTTTTTAAGTTTAGGATGTATATTTGAGAAAGAGGCGATGTGTGATTGTCTTCCTTGCTTTCATTTAATGATTGGGTTTTACCTATTGTAAAAAAATGTTCTTCAGTATTTTACCTAAAGCCACAAATTTGGTGTATTTGGAGTCTTAGATCATTTCAGTAAATTTGAAGAATTTGAAATATCTTTTATTTTGGATTCCAAGGTTTTAGGCATAAGATATTAGTATTCAAGCAGTAACTGCTCAGATTCTTCCAAAGATCAGACATATTTCAAATTGTATCCAAACATTGAATTCAGTAATAAGTCTTTTTCCAGTTTGGATCAAGATGATCTAAATAAATCATATGGAGAAAGGGAGGAGGACTGGTGTTAAATATCTCGTTCTATGTCATGTTTTTTATAATTATTAATGGTTGTGGACAGGGTTCAAGTGACAGTTCAGAGATGCAAATCCTTCACAGGGAAATGTCATGTGTTCTAACTGTATCTCAGCCTTGTTGAAGGAAACAACTTGTGAGCTTTTCTTTGGCCTACCTGCTAGGACTGCTGTTGAGAGCAGCTGTGGTGGTGGATTTATGAGAGCCACTGGACCAGGGCCAATGTAGAGACCATCACATTGATTTCACATAAGCCATCAAAACCATCATTGTACTTGTTCTCATGGTTACTTCTTGATCTTAAGACTAGATCCTCTCATTTAGGTGTCTTAGGCTTATGATTTTCTCTGTTTTTCTTAAAGCCGCTTTCAGTCCTAGGACTAGCTAGTTTGAGATACAAACAGTATTCCAGCTTGCTCTGTTTCACATTCTGAGGTGGTCTTGGGACACACATGCAGGGTTCCTTCTTATTGGAAGTGAACTGGAAGCTTTTCTGTAGGAGCATATCTGGCTGCTAATGAATGTGCAGTTCCTGGGGTTGGACTAGAGCTAGTCTGAAGTGACGCTCACCACCAGTGTGAGGTCCTAGTGCTGAGTACTTCTCTATCCAAACATTATCTTATTTTCCATGATGTCTTGTTAAAGTAGAGAGCAGTGTGAGGGGTTGACATGCCAGTCAAAGTTAAGAGTTAGGCTTCCAGGTCTCCTCAGTGGAGCTCATTGTGGTAGAACCCATGTTTCTTTTATGATTGTGAAGCTGAAACCATTTACAGTCTCCCTAACAGTTTGCACAAAGTACCTGCAGTTTTCACTGTAATTAATAGGAAATAGGGTATTCACTTAGATAAATGAAAAAACCCCTGTGGATGGCTGGAGAATGAAGAGGTTATAAGGAGGAAGTGACTTTACTCATCTGTGTCAACATGGGAATGCTTTGCTGGTTTCCATAGACTGGAAACACATCTATTATATGTTAGATTTATTTAGATTCTTCAGTTTATTTTGGAATTAAAGAAAGTCTCACTGAGAACAAATTTCTAGTTGGTTATTTAAAGTATTTTTTTCCCATACTTCTCTATGATTTTTCATCCTCCACTTATCATCAGTGTAGTGAGGAGCAGCTTGTTTTGTATATTCTGCCAAAAGTCTACAACACTAGGTACAAAGCAGAAGATTTGATATATTGATTATTTTATTAGATAGAAGTAGCAGAGTAGTCATTTCCATGTGAGTTCATTCACCTCTTCTTTTTGGCTTTATCCTGTGTAAATACAATATATTGTTTTACATCTGCAGTCATCACAAAACAAATCTGAGTGGAAAGGTCTAGTTGTATTAATATTATTCTTCCGTATCTCCTGAATCTTCCAGTAATAAACTTTAGTAGCATAGTCTGTTGAGACATCAGTGATACTGAGCAATAACAATTTTGGGCCCATTTGAGTGAGGTATGTAAACATATGTGAAGTGGATAAACTTAAGTCGCCAAGTAGTTGCCAATGAGGTTGGAAGGAAGAGGCATGCACAGGAAATTATGAAGAAAAGGCTTTTGCTTTTCCTTCAGACATTTCATTATAACATTTGGAGTGTTGTTGCAATACCAGAGATTTTGTTCTTGTTAACATTTAGCATTTCTTAAAAGAAACAAATCTGGTGATGGAAGAATTTCTATAAGACACTAAAACATCTTTAAGAACTGTATGTGTAGGTAGATGTTTTTTTTTATAAACTATGATATGAGGTTTCTGTTATGAACAATTAATACTTTACTGGCTAAATTACCAATTGGCCTTTTTTCTGCTTCTGGGTGATCTTGCTGGTGATCATACCATCTTCCTGTGGCAAAATCTCTGTTTTCCAATGAAAGAGAAGCTGTACTTGCAAGGGTAGAGGAGAATCCTTTTTTTTTTTGCAAAATCCTCTTTCTGGAGGGGACCGAAAATGGCAACAGGTGAATATTTATCTAAAATAATTCCATGTTATCCAACTGTGTAACTCAATAATTAATATTACCTTGAGTGCTCATGGTAAAGATACTTTTAAAAAAATTTCTGACTTTATGTACCTTATCTATTTCATTCTTTACAGAAAATGACAAAGTGTGTATATTTACTGTAATCTGTTTAAACATGATGAAAATTTCTTATTTTGTTCTATAAACATAATTAACCTGGAGAAAAGGAGACTGAAGGGAAACTTTATCGCTCTGGGAATGAATCTCATCTGAGAATTAATCTCTTTTCCCAGGTAACAATTGACAAGACAAAAGGAAATAGCCTCAAGTTGCACTAGGGGAGGTTTAGATTGGACATTAAGAAAAATTCATTCACTAAAAGGGTGATCAGCCATTGGAACAGGCTGTCCATGGATGTGATGGAATTGCCATCGCTGAAGTGTTAAAAAATGTGTAGATGTGGCACCTGGGGACATGGTTTATTGGTAAACGTAGCAGTGCTGGGCTACCAGTTGGACTTGATGATCTTGAAGGTCTTTTCCAACCTTAATAATTCTATTCTATGACTAGGTAACTAGAGCAAAACTGCATAAACTTTTCCAAGAGTCTCATTGGTCCACGATTTTATGATGGGGAATTTATGTGATTTTTAAGGAAAGTCTTAAAAAATAGGTTTATCTTTTTGATTTTTTTTTTTAAATTTATGTAATGTTTTCATATGAAGTTTAATTTACTTTTTAAATTAGGGTATTCATTTGAAGCCTCAACATAGCAGTAATAAAGAGACCAGTAAAACTGTAGGTAGAAGTTGCTGAGAAATTAAAAAGTATTTAATAGTAAAGAGTTGCCAAAAAGTAGCTAGTTTAATTTGTCACCTTATTACTTGGTCTGAAGCTTAATTTTTGTGGTTATGATTTACACTGACTGACTGACCAGTGAAGGCAAACCAGGCCACGAAGAATTTTAAGACGCGTGTACACAACACTGGCTAAATATATATATATATATATATATTTATATATATTTTTAAATGTACATATATATTTTTTGAAAGAAACTTTATTTTGGAATAGAAATTGGAAATGTAATAGATCTACTACACTTGGTACTTCAGGGGATATCCATGGAAGTAGAGTTTATTTTTCTATGACAGGGATTGTTTTCCTGGTGCAGTTTCGCATTCTGACAAATTTGACGTTGATGGGAATAGAAGCAGATGTTGGCATTCCTATAAGCCTTCCCCATGGCCTCAGCTGGGGTGACTAGTTAGATCATGAAGCAGCTGGGAGAAAAAACAAAGCTAGTTTATTATGTAGACTACAGTATGGTTTCCAGAGTCTATCAGTGAATATAGATATATATTTCTGCCAGTTAGCTCTCAAATCTCAGTTTAATTTCATTAGATTCTGCTGTACTTTCTTCTCCCTTCTCTTCTGCTTGCACTAAAGTGCAAATATTTTCCTTACATGTGTGCCACGTTAAGGGAAGCTGAATCCTTGCTTTTCAATGGGCATAAAGAGGTTTTGTTTATGAGGTTTACTGTCCACCCTTCTCAGTGGCTGTGTCACTCTTCAGGATCTGTATTCCCCTGCCACACTGAATCCTCCCTGTTTCATGGCTCAATACGTATTTTTTCTTATTATTGAGCAGACTAATTGTTTGGACAAATAGTTATAGTAATTGAGACTTCAGGTAAACTTTATAGTCAAATTCACTGTTACTAACCCTGGCCAGCAACAGAGGAATGTGTCCCGAATGGAAACTCCTTGAATGGTTATGCTAGATAATGAAGTTAGGTGTTGAGCTTTTCCCAAAAAAGAAGAATTTATAAATGATCATTTATAGCTGTAGTTTGATACAAAAACAATGTATGCCTAGGTTGTTTTTGTGTGCGTGTGTATATATATCATAGAATACCTTAAGTTGGAAGGGACCCATAAGGATCATCTAGTTGCTAAATATGTTATATACATGTCTTGATTACAGTAATGATTAGTAACTTCATAGTGCATAATTGCATTTATATTTTCTAAAAGGAATTTAAGTGAATGGAAGGGAAGGGTTTTAGCTGGCTGCATTTTTTGATAAGGTTATGTGATTTCCTTTCTCTTCAGGAAAAGAAAAACAACCTTCTATGGCTACTTCATCATGAAAAGTCAAAAGGAAGTGCAAACACAATTACCATAGAAAGTCAATATCTTTTCCATTCACTTCCAATTTCTGCTGTTTTTAACTTGCTTAAGTGTTAACAAAAAATGTGAATGTGGTATTCCATTTTTATTTGACTTTGCTTGGCTATATCAATAGCACCACCTATGGTCTCTATCAGTTAGGGTAACTGCTTAAAAGCTGTTTATTTCTTTGTAACCCTTGCCCCCAGGGTTGAATGTTTGTTTTATGGAGTGGATTAGCAAGAAAGATTATTCACATCTCCACTAGCTGTGCACAGAGTTCATGCAATGTATGACAATGGCAAAAAGCAGAGATTTTTTATGAAGAATTTTCAAGCATATATCTTATCTTGTTTGGAACTGGAGGGATTTATGCTGCACTATATACTCTAGACAGATGTTTCATACTTTTCAATGGATTTCCTCTTACTACTCTCAGATGCACTCAGATTATATTGTGAAAAGCTGCACTTTAAGAAGAAAGATGGTTTGTTTAGCTGATCAGTGAAAAATCTAGGATACTGAAAGGAGAAATCTTTGTTTCATAGCATTTAAGAAACTTTTCTGTTCCTAAGACTTATTATAGACTAAGACTTCATCTCCTGAATACCGTAATACACTTAGAGGTGTTGCACAACTTCATGATTTATCTGAATATAAATATCATATTTGCAGTGTTATAGTTGTTCCTTCCTCTGTCTTATAGCTCACTCCTAACTCTCCTGCTACATATGTTCCATAAATTTGTAATGTGAGCTGCTAATTTAGAAGAGACTACTGGGAGGGGATCATCAATCAGTATGTCCAGGCTTAAGTTATTCCATGCAGCCTAAAGCTGTTGAATAGTGTGCAGTTTGCAGTGATTTCAGGTATTCATGGAGACATATTTTTCAACCCTCTTTAGTATTAATTTTTGTCATCATTGTATAAACACCAAGCTTTGAAACTATGCATTCCAGGGTTGGTTTGTATTTATTTGGTAAGATTAAGAAGAAAAGGCTCAGTGGAATTTTTATTATTGCCTACAGTTCCATGATGGGTAGATATGGACAAGATGCAGACACACTCCTCTCAGAGGTGCATAGTGGAAGAAAGAGAGGCCATGGAAAATTCCAACTCAATGTGAGGGAAAAAAGTACTTTACAATGAAGCTGGTAAAAAACTGGAATAAGTTGCCCAGAGGCTGGTTTTTTGTTTTGTTCAAAGGTCAGCTGGGCAAGAGTGGACAACCCATTCTAGCTGACACTGCTTTGCTCAAGCAATTGGGCTAGATGATATCTGGAGGTCTCTTCCAGCCTACATGACTCATCAATTTGCAATTTATTGGTATGATGGGGAAAGAAGACAGACTATTTCAGCCATTTTCAGGAGAACAGATTTTTCAGGGTTGCATCTCTGCTTTGTTTCCCTTATACTCTGAAATTCCAGCGCAAAAGGCCAGGCTATACTGTTCAGCAAACAAATATTCAAGAGGAAACTCAGGTACACAATTTTGTTTTTTTCCTTCAGTTGTATTATATTTGCTCAGGAAACAGATAATCTGACACTTTTGTACTATTTTCTATTCAGAGATCTCTCAGTGCATTGCTGTCATTAATAAATCCAACCTATGTAATTCTACAAATGGGAAGTTAGAGAGATCTTGTTTTTTAGGTCCCAGTGGAAGTTTGTGCCAGAACCAGAAATACCTGATATCTTGATTCCCAGTCCAGTACTCTGACAGCAAAGAGCCATTTCCCTTTATATATAATTGATGCTAAAATAATGATTGTCTACTTAAAATGTCTGAGAAGCTGCAAGGATAACTCTTCAAAGCCAGTTTCATTTTGCGCAAGCTTGATTCCTCCTGTGGTTATCTCATAGACTGTTCACAGTTGAATTTGTCCTGTTGTAGGGATAGAACTGAGATGTTAGGAGCTGACACATTTCAGGTCCCGTGAGACCTCCTGCTTGTCATTTGTGCTTTTGGTAGCCTGGCTGCCAAGTCATCTGGCATACCTGATGAGCTTTCAAGTTCCAAACTGAAGAGCATGAAGGGAACATGTAGCAGAAACAGCTAGAACTGAAGAGCAGTGGAAAGAATAGTAATATGTTGGAGTAAGTTGGCTTTCTTTATTTCAGTGTAATTTGTGTGATGCAGGCTCCCTAATAAATTGATAATATCTTGCTGAATGGAGCAGAAAAAATAATCTACTCCTTGAGCTTCCTAGGGAAGTTTTATATGAATTTGCACTTCAAAATGAAATTTGGCTGTAGCTGCTGCTACCTGTGCCCGAAGTTTAAATACATTGTATATATTAATGTTTACTTTCTAAATACATTTTTGCTTATTATAATAAATAGAGCAAGTGACCAGTATCAATTGAATTGATGAGGAATTTAAATTGAAGTGTTTTATAATTTGCCCTGTGAAATTTTGTTAATTCCTCAGACTGTTTGAAGGGAGCCATTCCTAGAGTGAGGAATGAATGTGTTCCTACAAGTTGACTTAACAGTGCCAGCCTCCTTATGCCTCAATGAAACGTTGTGACAGAGGAGCATCAGTGGAGACAGAATGCTCTTCAAGAAATCTTGGAAAATAACTCATTATGTGTCCCTGTTAATAACATCACACAGACAATCTCAGCAGGAGATTGGTAACATGTATTGGAGAGCTGAGTTGCTTGAGATATGTACATGATGTCTTCTGTGATACTTAAAGGTGAGGTTTTAAGAGCTCCGTCAGGGATATAGATTAATTTAAATAGTGTGGATTAGGCAAAAGCAATCATGGGGAATATCCAGGTCTGGAAGAGTTATCCGTGAGATTTATGCAGTTAATCGTAATTGTAGCTGGTTAGGTATGGGCTGGGCCATGGGAAATTTGTTGTTCTTGGGAATTTAGCCTCTTTGTAGATAGTAAGTAATGGTTCCCTGGCCCTAATACANAGGATGTTCTCAGGTTCTTCTGTAAGCTTAATTTGCCATGTTTTTACTTCTTAATCCCTATAGTGACATTTCGTAAAAAAAGTTGGGCACTAAAAGCATGAAGCTATGAAGCTGGAATATAACAAACTGATTGATGTCTGGGATGCTATGAATTTGTTTAACAAGACTAGAAAATCACTTCATTTTATTGCTTAGTATGTGTCAAGTTATGTTACCCAAGGAACTTAAGTATAAGGTGTATTCAGATTCCTAGAAGAAATAGCATGTGACAGGATGCTTTGAGACAGCATCCTCCAGTTCTGTAGTGCGAGTGTGGTCTTTGCTCTCAAAGTCGCGGAGGCATTTGAGGCTTGAACAGACGTGGCAGCAACTGAAGCTCTACAGCGTATAAACACTGTTTTCATTAAAAAAATACCAAAGCCTTACAAGGTAGAGGGAAGGAAAAGTGGCACACACCTGCAGAGTTAGTGTTGCGTCACTTGTAAAATGTATACGGCTGAATAGTTCATATATATCCTTTATTGTCTGGGAGGGAAAGTTATTTTGCAGCAACCACAGAAAGCAGGAAGACGTAAATAAGTCCTGTTTCATGGAATGCCTTTGAAAAATGGCCGCCTTACATTTATAACAATAGCTACTTCCTTCCTTCCAGTGTCTGCTGTTTTTTGTTCATGAAAGCTTATAAAATACCACTTAAAAATGAACTTGCAGTATATGATAAAGACCTAAAATCAGAGATATTGGAAGGAACCTGTGAATTGCTGTGACAGATTTAAGAAAAGGTCTACCATAGTGTCCTGATTCTGGCCAGGACAGGGCTAATTTTTGCAGTACCCAGGAGGGGTTATGGCTAGGACCCAGAGCTTAGTCTGTACTACCTCATGTCATTGCCGGTGGAGGTGGGAAGGGAGTCTCTTCCAGGGAGAAGAGGACCCTTCTGGTTGGGGTAGCATGGCAGAGGGAGTGGTTGGGTACTGTTTCTGTATGAATTGTTTGCCTCTTTCTTGTGCCCTCTGTCAGTAGTAATGTTGCTGTTACTGTTCATTTTCTTATCTTATTGCTGTTTCCAGTAAATTGTTCTTATCTCAGCCTGTGATTTGTGCCTCAAATTTTCCTCTCCAGCCTGCCACAGGGGACTGGGGGGAGGAAAAGGGAATGAGCGAGCAGGTTTCAGTGGGAGCACTAAAGTGGAGACACCTTCCTAAACTATGACATAGTAATTTTTTTATAATGGTAGTTAGTAGCATTACTTAGGGAGGGTGTGCTTCAGACATCTGTACTTAACGTTTGGGTCTGTCTCTGCTGGAGATTGTGGATGTAGGACCTGGTTGCAAACTAAATAATCTCTGAGTTTGCTTACTTTATATTTGTACAGTTTGTGGGTTTTTTGGTGTTTGTAACTTCTGAATGTGTATCCCACAAAATAATTCCTTTTGCTCATTTTAAATGTCCTGTCTGAAATATTTGCTAAGTAGTTGCATCACTATTTTTCTTGTTGGAAGTCCAAGTCTAATTATTCCTTTTATGAAACCCCTTTCATATTTTTGATCATCTTTCATCAAACTCCTTTGGGATGAATTCTTCTGGTGTCAGTACCATTGGTTTCATTCTTAATCTTCTGCATACAATTTTCAGGGTGTAAAAACTAAAATCCCCAAATATGCGTAATAGATGTTTAGGGTTCTGAATGATTATTTTTCTTGTACTGAAAGATGTTAGAATTCTGTTTATCCTTCTTTTGCAAGGTGCAGTTAGCACTTTACTTAGGCCTTTTTTTCCTCTCTTCATTTACCTTTGAATATCAAAAGTGGTATTTTCAGAGGTTGGCAAGGTGCTTGAAGTAAGAGTTGTAGTTGCTGTCCTTCTCACCATTCTGTTTTGCTGTGTGAATTGGGAAAAGATGTAGAAAGAGCTCTCAGTGAAGGCTAAAGTAGCCAACACCAGGAATAAATACAAACAATGAAAGCTGTGAGATGAAAGGAGAAACTCTGTGCTCTGGAAATAGGAAGGAGAAAATATTGGCAATGAAGGAAAAATGCACTAGGAAGGTAGAAAAGGAAGAGAGAAGGGTTATTGGTTCTTCTAAAAATGAAAATGCACATAAAAATCCCCTTTGAAACGTGTCAAGTATGTGATGAGATTTTCTTGTACTGTAGTATTTGTGTTGAGGACCCCTGGTGGTCTAGTGGTTAGGATGCGGCGCTCTCACCGCAGCGGCCCGGGTTCGATTCCCGGTAGGGAATTCCTCCGGGCAGATGGAGCTCGTCAGCCCTGTAAGGCCATCCATCTAAGAGAAGGTCACTCTAAACAAACCTACGTCCTGAGGACCTTGCTGCCACCGTCCAAGCTCACTCGGCCCCGGCAGATGAACCTCGGATTAAAGGGTGGGCTCAGTTCAGCGCACGCTGGGTCTCACCTAAAAAATCCACTGCGCAGGCTCGAAGGGTTAATGACCTTTCCCAAATCTTCGCTCGCGAAGACTGGCCATGATGGAGTATTTGTGTTAATAGGACAGGCATCACTGGCTTTTGCAGTGTTAAATTAGATACTGCTTGTCATCCCAGAAGTAAACAATGTTGTTGGATGGTTGCTGTGAGTGTGACTGTCAGTAAGGTAGAAATGCAGTTTCTTAGACATCTTCAAATACAGTCAGATCGAGGTGTGAAAATACCATTATCTTTGCATTTGGTTATTGTGTGCTAATTTGTGTTTATTTTATGATAAAATCTGAAATTTCAATAGTTATCAAGAGATAATTGAGAATTTTTTGATTAAAGAGAACAACGTGAGCTTTCTTTAACGGTTACCAGTAAGACAGATCTCCAGGTTTTCAGGATGATGTGACAAATGGAACATTTTGGAAGTGACAAATTGTAGATTGCTTCATAACGATGGGAAAGTTTTTGGCAGAGTTGAGGTTTTTCTGTGGGTTAGAATTACAATCCTTCTACCTAACATGTCTTTATTGTATCTGTTGTTTTCTCTAAATGGAAAAGTTTGTTTTCTAATAAGATACTGGTTCTGTAGTTCAGTTACACAAAACAACACATAAATACCATTAAAAATACTACTAGTGGAATTAATTAATGGAAATTACAAAATTGGATGTAGTTACCACATTTAAATATGTTGTAATATACCTGGAAGGATTTGTTGTGTGGGCAGAAGAGCGAAGACCTGATAGCAATGACTTTTGTTTTCATTTACTTTAAGGTTATTCCTCATTTATTTATCTCTTTGACACTGTGTGAGATCCTGTTTATTAAGAATAATGCCTGGAAGTTGGCAGTTATATTCTGTATGAGTGTGTTAATTTCTTCCCATATGCTACGAGGTTGTCCTCACAGGAAATAAAGGACCTTTTCCCATGTTTAGTTATACTGAACTGTTACAATAGTCAGACTGGACAGAAACAATGGGCAGGAAAGTTTCCTGTTTTCCGCAGATACTGAAGAGGTCTTTGGCCCTTCCCAACGAAGGTAAAGCTTTCTTCAGTCCAAGTGTGAGTGCACAGAGAACTGGTTTTCATTACTGTATGGAGATGCTGTGATCTCTACTGAAAAGCAGTGCTTCACTCTCTTAAATGTGTTACAGACCATTTGCTGTCTGTTCTACCTATCCTGATTACATCTCAGTATTTGCATTTAGAAATAGTAAATTACAACAAGGAAAGCTTAAAGTTGCCCCTTTATAAACACTCAGATATATTGTGCTGTGTTTAGAATGCTTTTGGATAGGTGATGACATAAAGTTTGGGCCTCAAATGGACAGCAGAGGAGAATAGGATGTCCTCAAAAGGAAAGCAGAGGAGAATACAAATATAATAGATTTGGAAACTTTTCATAATAGTAAGGGTATTTGAACTGCAAAAATGAATCGTGCTTTGTTTTTAGTCTCTGGGGCCAGGACAAAATTGGGGAAAGCTGATAAGTCATTGTCTCAGCAAACACAGTGGTGAAATTTTCATGTGAAGCTGAGGATAAATTGCACTGATACTGCTACAGTATAAGCTGTGGTTTTCCATAGGTAGGGAAAGACAAAGAATCTGACTGTCCCCCCGCAAAATGCCCACTGTGAAAACCTTTTCAGTCATGATTCAGCCTGTAAATTCAAAAGAGATTGCTTGTCTTTAAATGTCACATACATGCATTAAAGAACATTCCCATCAGTTGTTGGGGGTGACCTTCAGCCACAGTTAACGGTTATTTTAATTGGAATACATGAAGATAAAAGTTGAACAGGAGCTGTACTACTGGTGCAATTAATTCATAATTTCATTCAGTAGACAAAGTGAAGAAATTTTTGCCACATTAAAAACCATTTTTTTAAAAAGTAGATTTGTATTTTATAATTACAATAGTTTATCATCTGCTATACTATCAATTTTTAAGTAATTAAGTTCACTGCTTACTACTTAATCTCATTAAGTTCACTACTTACTACTTAATCTCATTAAGTTCACTACTTACTACTTAATCTCATTAAGTTCTTAACTTGGATTTTGTAATGCAGTTTTCAGCAACGTGCAATCCAGTAAAACATAGGTTTTCCAAATTTGTTTGCAGGACACTTCTTCACTGAGAAATTCTTTTGATAATGGGATCCTTTCACACACTTCTTGGATCTGAGTCAAAATTTTCAGGTGAATTGGTAAAAAGGAATTGCCTCTTATCTTCCAAAGCTTCTCTTGTTTTTCTGTCAAAGAAAACCTCTGTATACTTTGTATACAAATAGCACTTTAAAACGGTTATTGATGCAGTGTTGCATAAAATCGGTTGTCCTGACATTTAAAGTGATTTTATGTAGATTACTATGGGATGTGTGAGCAAGTGTTGTTTTCTGCTGGGGAATTGCTGTATCATGAAAAATGGAGTTAATTTGGGCATCCTGTGAGAAATGTGTGCTGGGAATACACTGGATTAATTATTTTTCATCTGCATTACAGCAGAGTCCGCACAGAAAGTAACAATTTTTGCACTTGTAGCTTTTGTTAATAAAAAAATCAATAGTGAGATTTGGATCAAATGGCATTCAGTGTAAAAAAACCCCTAAATATGACCACCATGACCACTATTATGCATTTGCATATTATGCATTTTTGTATTGAAAAATTCTCCATCCTTACTTGCCAAGTGCAATTTGGCTTTTGAGTGCAAGAACTGTTAGATGTAAAACGGGACTTTGGCAAAATATTATTTTGTGTCTAAACTGTTTTGTTCTTTGTATGTTGTTGTCTGCTGCAATGTACCATGGCAATAAAGGCTGTAATGGCTATTCCATTCCTTTTCCTGTTGTTTTGCAGCCACCAGACAGTTCTGGGATAATGCCGTGTTCTGAGTTTCCTATTTGTTTCTAAACCTTTTAATTTCACAGAGTAAATGTCTTTCATATTCTGGCTAGTGGTAATGAATAAAGCATTCACACTATAGTTATCCCAGAGACTTCCAAAAGGAATTTACCAGTATATCACAGCAATTCTGGATGTTGACCCTTTATTCTTCCATTTATGCAAATTTATTTACTTGGTTTTGTCTTGCAGGAGATGGTGTTGTTATTGCTGGATAATTGGACTTGGGATAGCTGCAACATTCAGTGTTAGTAGGGCAACTATAGCTTTACTGTGCACTATGGATGGGAAACAAATATTTGCATATCAGTGCTCTTATTGTGGTATGAAGTCTTGTACGGTGAAAGCTTTGAGAGTTTTTTCTAGTTAATGAAAAGTGTATGTGAACTGCAGACTTGCTGCATGCAATCAAATTTGACTTCTAAGGTTTTGAGAGAAAATGAAACATCTTAGAATAATATTTTTTTGCCTTTAAAAAGCCTCTAGTACTGCAATGAACCCCAAGATTTTAGGGGACTACTGTTTTTATGAATTTTCACAGGTAGGAAAAGTGGCTACCATAGATGCTATCAAATCTTGACTTTCTATGTAAAGACTCGTTATATCACTTTATAAATTAGTTTCTACTTCAGTAGATTGTTGTATACAGATATATATAACCCTCTGTTGCTAGTATGTCTTTAATTCTAATTTACACACATCCCAAAATATTATGTGGATTTTAAAGCCATGATGAGTCATGACTGGACCTCACATATGAATATAGTTGTTTATCTCATTTTAATTCTTATAGAAACATATTGCTAAGCAATTTTTAAACCTTTCATTTTCCCCCTTTATTTTATGTCTGTTGTTTATTATATCCATATTTCTTGTCTGGAAGCTTGTCTCTTGCTTTTTTGTTGTCGTTGTTTAAAAAACTTGGTCTGTGAAGTTTAGAAATGTCTCATTGATATTTGAATTCAGGTCCCATATTTTGCATCCACTGGAAAAGCATGTTACAATTTTTTGCTTTTTGATTAGAAGTGTACAGTAAAAGTCAAACCTCTTTATGGATCAATGATAACTAATCTATTCAAGCTTGAGAAGTAAAGATAGTGCTTCAAAATATTTAAGGGCTACAGCTAGTCATGGAAGAATATTCTCTGATAGACAGCGTTAAGGCATTTCAAAATGCTTGTGAATTCCCTGAGTGATAGCTCTGTGTAAATGGGCACATCCACAGCAGGCATCAACCTGTCACTGCTGGTCCTTATGCCTGTGACTTTCTGTAGCTGCATGTGCACAGCCTGTGTCCAGGGTACAGAGAAGGAAAAGTCAGCTGTCCATATGAATCTGTTATTTCTAGGGAATGATTAATATCCTGGTAAATATGGATAATTAACATGAATAATGAGGTAGCCTGATTCTATGCCCAGCCTAAGACAAAGACCTGAGGAACCGGACTGCTGGTTAAATTTTAGATTCTCCTCAGATCTTCAGTGCTGCTGGCGCAGAGTGAATGCAGTTCATCTGTCTGCACTCATGCTACTCCCACTTATTCATGTGGGGACAGGACTTAGGCAAGGCACTTTGTCTCAACCTCTGTGTGTACTTAGACTTGATAATCTTCTCCTTTTTTAAATGCTCTTTTAATGACTACTGTTCAGGACTTTGCCACTTGGCCTCAGGGAATTAGATACTGCTGCTCCTGCCTCACAGTAGCTCTGATTTTTTAATTCAAAAGTCTATGTCCAGTTTTTCCTCTCATGGGAAATAATGGCTTCAGTGATAAGTATTTTGATAACTGGAGAATGAAAATATGTTTAGATGCCCCCAATTATCTGTAAGCAAATTTTTACAGAACAGACTTCTAAATTGTATGCTCATACTTATGCATGGCCAACTAACTGGAAATTGTGGGAAGACAAACTTACCTTAGATTCTATGATGAGGTAGGGAATGGGCTGCTGATCCCAATCGAATAGTAGTTTTATTTTCAGGTTCTGCTTCTAACAGACCAAGATGTGCTAAATATAAATAATAAAATAATTATCGTGTAATATATGTATGTGCATATGTGGATGGGGATCTGTCCTAACCTGAGGCATGTATTAGAGTTTCTTATTTTAGGAGTTGTTTATCTAGGTACTTAATGGGAGAAGAGATTACCTGAAGGACAGATTGAGAGCACCTTGGTTAGGAGGCTTCTATCTCTCATTTTCATTCAGTTACTGAATTAAGTTAAATATCCTTCCTAAAAGCTAACCAATGGATTTTTCCTTTGTTGGTCCATTTTTCTTTGTTGATGTTATCATAGAATCATAGAATGATTTGGGTTGGAAGGGACCTTAAAGATCATCTAGCTCCAAACCCCCTGCCATGGGCCCAGAATCTTTCATTATACCAGGTTGATCAAAGTTACATCCAGCCTCCTGGCATGTGGAGTCCACAACCTCTCTGGGCAAGAAGTTCCAGTTCCAGTGCCTCACCACCCTCACAGTAAAGAATTTCTTCCTACCCTCTTTCAGTTTGAGACCATTACCCCTTTTCCTATCACTCCATGCCCTTCTGAAAAGTCCCTCCAACCTTCTCATAGGCTTTCTTTAGGTACTGGAAGGCTGCAATTAGGTTTCTCTGGACCCTTCTCTGCTCCATGCTGTACAACCCCAGCTGTCTCATCCTGTCTTCATAGGAGAGATGCTCCAGCCCTTTCATCAACTTATTAGCATCCTCTGGACTTGCTTCAGCAGGTCCATGTCTTTCTTGTGTTGGGGACCTCAGATCTGGACACAGCACTCCAGGTGGAGTCTCACAAGAGCAGGGGGGCAGAATCACTTTCCTTCACCAGCTGGTCACGCTGCTTTTGATGCAGCCCAGGACATGGTTGGCCTTCTGGACTGCAAGCGCGCGTTGCCAAGTCATAATGGCAAACACTAAGAAGTCTTTCTCCGCAGGACTAGTCTTGATCCATTCCCTTCCCAGCCTGTACTTGGGATTGGTCCTATCCAGGTGCAGCACCTGGCACTTGGCCTTGTTGAACTTCGTAAAGTTCACACAGGCCCACCTCTCAAGCCTGTCAAGGTCCCTCTGGATGGCATCCCTTCCCTCCAGCATTTCAACAGCACCACACGTCTTGGTGTCATTGATTGACTTGCTGTAGTGACTGAAGGTGCACCCCATCCCACTGTCCATGTCACTGACAGATGTCAAATGTACCAGTCCCAATTCTATCCCCTGTGGAACACCACTCATCACTGCTTTCCCCTTGGATTTTGAGCTGTTGACTGCAACACTTTGAGTGGGACCATCCAGACAATTTTTTTATCCACCGAGTGATCCATTCATCAAATCCATATCTCTCCAGTTTAGAGAAAAGGATACTGTGTGGGACAGTGTCAAATGCTTTGCACAAGTCCAGGTAGATGACATCTCTTGTCCTTCACTTGACCACTGCTGCTGTAACCCCATCGTAGAAGGCCAACAAATTTGTCAGACATTATTTGCCCTTAGAGAAGCCATGTTGATTGTTACCAATCACCTCATTATTTTCCATGTTTGTTTAGCACAGTTTCCAGGAGAATCTGCTCCATGATCTTGCCAGGCACTGAGGTGATACTGACCAACCTGTAGTTCCCTGGGTCTTCCTTATTTCTCTTTTTGAAAATGGGGGTTATGTTTCCCCTTTTCCAGTCAGTGAGAACTTCACTGAACTGCCATGACCTCTAAAAATATGATGGATAGTGGATTAGCAACTTCCTTGGCCAGATCTCTTAGGACCCCTGGATGTAGCTCATCAGGTCCCATGGATTTTTGCACCTTTAGATTCCTTAGATGATCTCAAACCCCATCTTCTCTTATAGCAGGTGGCTCTTCATTATCCCAGTTTCTGTTTTCACCGTCTGCGGCTTGGGCAGTGTGGCTGGAACACTTGCTGGTGAAGACTGAGGTAAAAAATTCCATTAAGTACCTCAACCTTCTCCATGTCCTGGGAAACCAGATAGCCTGTATTCTTCCTGAGTGGACCCACAATTTCCTTAGTCTTCTATTGCTGATGTACCTGCGGAAGCTTCTTTTGTTACCCTCGATGTCCTTGACAAGATTTACTTCTGCCAGTGCTTTAACTTTCCTAACCATTTCCCTGGCTGCTTGGACAATTTCTTGTTCCTATCAGGCTACCTTTCCCTGCTTCCACCCCTGTAAGGTACCTATTTGTGTTTAAGTTTGTCCAGGAGCTCCTTCTTCATCCATGCAGGCCTCCTGGCATTCTTCCCTGATTTCCTGTTACTTCAGAAGCCAAGATTTCCATCAGACTTATTTATAAATTTTCAGCTTGAAAACATTGAAAACTGTTCCTTATGCTGTGAAGAATTCTTTTATTAATTTTTTTTTACTTTCAGTCTTTTCTTCCTGGCCCTAGTATGAATAAAAAATGACGCCTTTTGTCATCTCTCTTTGGTAACCACAAAAATGAATTCATCAAGTGAACGTGAATAAAATACTTCAGTTTCCAGAACCGTACTTAGTGTCTGTGTTTCTAAAGGCTTTTACTGGAGCTACTGTACGTACTTGTAGCTTAAAAAAGCAAAAAGAGGTTAATGTTATCCTGGAACTCTAGTGTCATAATGGAAGTGCTTTGTCTTAGTTTAAGTAAATATTTACTTTTAAAGTCCAAATTTACATTAGCTAAAAAGACTCTTAATGTGTATTGTAGATTGTGTATTCTGATAATAGTGCTGAATAAAACATGCTGGAAAAGCGTTCTCAACATGCCAGAGTTATTCTGAGATTTGCATATTATTTATGATACGATACATTCAGGCTTCCATTATTTGGAGCTACTGGAAGTCAAGCCATGCTGTTCCTATCGGAGATGTCACTTGCTGTGGGTGGGTATTCTGACAAAAGGCATCTGGAGTTGCTGAATGAAATACGTGAAGAAGCAGAGACAGAGACTGATGAATGCTACAGCAACTGCTAGCCCTGCCAATAACAAATTGCAAAATAAGAGACTTGAGTGTCTGGAATTTTAATAATTAGGGGTAATGAAGTTTGAACGCGTACCTATGGATGCTGGAAAATTTCTATGGGCCTCCTGCATTTGGTTAGGGAAAAAGCATGAAGGGTAAATTTAGTTGTCTCCTAGTGATGTGCCTGAAACACTGAACCTCTAGCTGGTTCTTTCTACAGTAGATTGGCCTGCTATAGTGCAAGAAAATATGATCTAAAAAGCCACTCCACCATCCTGTTGAACAGGATCACTGTATAAGAGAGTAGCCATCAGTGTACTGGTGGGGGGAAGGAGGAACTTGGAGGAGATTACTGGTTTTTTGAAACAGATAAAGGAGAGGGCTGGTTAATTTTAAGGTACTACAGGGACAACATAGCAATGTGATAACAGAAAACACAGTGCTTCAGGTATTAATAATAATTTAAACTGGTGCCTTTCATTGATGTGCATGTGTTATCAAAAGGTAGCTAGATCTTTTTTGATTTTAATTGAAAAAAATCCCACTCATTTGATCTTGTGATGTAGTATTTAATGTTTTTAAGGTTAAAGGAGATATTTAAAGTTTTCTGTTTTAATAATTTTATAATAAGATAATGCTGACACTGCAGCACACTGAGTGGTAACATCTTTTTGCATGTATTTAAGCACTCAGCACAAATGAAAATCTTATCTTTAGCATTTTATGGCCAAGTCAGTAAAACACAGTACATTTACTTTTAATAAACAGATGAGATGCAAATACAGAGTTTTCTGTGTGTTTGGCCAGGAAACTGACACCTTCGTATTTTGTAGAACTTTATTAAACGTGAGGGAGAGGAAAAGTGGAGGATGTGGTGGGGTTATTTTCCTAATGTTGGAGAATAGGCTTTTACTCTTGTGTGTGAATCCAGTCAGTTCAAACCAAGTGAAAAGCTCGGAAGCGCTTGTTGGAGGCTAATTAGAAGCCTCCACCATCACTGCCTACAGAATCTGTTTGCACTCGGTGTTCTTGGCACCGTGCACACCACTGCACCGATTTCACTCTTCATCTGCCACCTCTCTACAGCCACTGAGCCTGTTCCAGTCCAGAGCCACTGGCCTGAGCAGGATTTTCCAAGCGGTTGCATCTCTAATAGCCTGCACCCTTTCAGTACCAAAGCTGGATTGGGAAAGACTTTATACCTCTTTTCCCACTCGATGAATGTGTTAACAAATGCAGGAGCAGGGAAAAGGAGCATAATAGCAGAAATCAACAGAATTATGAGCTGAGAGCAGATCATAGCAGTGGAAATGGTGAGCAAGCAAGGACAGGCAACAAAAGCCAATAAATTGAAAGCAGAATTCAATACATAGAACACTTGAGTGCACTCTGCATAAAAAGCTTGGACTGAAATTCTGTATTCCTAGGTCTTCCTGTTTGTTCCTTGGTTATTTAGAAATAGTTGTGAAACACTAGGAGAGTGCAATTCCTTGCTGTGGTAAACTCTGAGGATTACTTAATCTATTATTATTGCCAGCTAGTCTACTGAAGCAGTAGAGACTTCTGCTCTAATGTAAAGGATAATGACTTATACAGAGGTGAGTCTCTGTTTACATGTCAGAATGTATGTTTTTCAGCTTAAACACAGTTACTGGAATGGTCCTTTGCTGCTCACATTAAGTGAGTTGGACGGAGAGGGGCAGGAAAGATAAGTCTTCATTACAGTGCCAGTAACTTGTGTCTGTTGAAGTTCTGCTAACTCTGTTACTCCTCTTCTTGTGTGATTTCACTGTCATCATATGTACAACTTCATTTACCATAAAGTATGTACTCGGTGTAGATAAGGACATAATTTCTGAAATAGTGTTATGAGACTGGGGACAACGTGGCCAGTCCCTGTTCTTTCAGTTAGCCAAAATCGTGGCTCTGCTTCCTGCCGTGATCTCTTTGCTTGACCAACCCCATTTTTTTGCAACAGCCAGGGAATATGTTTTATTGAATATCTGTAATATGACATGGAATGAGAATGATCACACTAGAAGTCCATTGCTTTTCTCAACTCTCAGCTTTTGTTAAAGCACCTCATACTTCATCTGCAGTTTTGCTGTCTGATGCATCTTTGGCTATGGGACAAAGAGATGCCATGTGTGTTGGACGGAGAGAGGTGATGAGGGGACATGCCTCTGGATTCCTAGTGGTCCTGTGCTTGGGAAAGATTTCTGGCATGTGGTAGAGATCAATGACCTTCCTCCTGCTGGAAGTTGGAAGCTTCCTTGACAGTTTGGAATTGATCTGTTGAGGTCTTTGTGTAACTGTAAGTTACTTGAGATGCACTGCAGTATACTTTTTAAGTAAAATGGGGTGCTTTTTAAAGTAATTTAGCAAAGCAGAAATGTTCATTAGTAATATTTACAATTTGAATGGAAATATGTCTGGATAAATTCATTGTGTAGATATATAAAAAGACCTGTTCTCCTGGAATAGGAAAACTTGGAGATCATATCGAGAAGTTTCTGAAAACTTAAGTGATAAGCTTTATTTACATGCTAGGCAGCTTAGTAAATTCATGTTTTAAATGAGAGAAAACCATTAATAGTAGTCCATGGAAAAAGATATTATTTTGCAGTTCTACTGTTTTAAATATATATTTAAAATTGTTTTGAGATGCATTATTGAAGTTATTCTAAGCAGTATTTACATGTATAATATAGTTAAATATTATATATATAATATAGTTAAAGTCATAGAAGAGAACTAAACAAAGACATCTGAAACAGACATCGTGATTGTTCTTTGAAATTTTTAGTAGCCTGTATTCCAAGTCTGACTCAGCTCTGAAGCTGATTAAATGAATTACTTAATAGCAGCTGGTTCTTTATCCAGATTCAACAATATTTAATATTTAAAATTTAGTGTGCTAGGAACTTTTTTGGTTAAGTAGGACAACTATCACTAATTTTGAAGAAAATGTGAAATTTTATTAGCCTAAATAGATTTTGTATTGTTTTGTATCTCCTGAAAACTCACTCAATATAGTACTTTAATCAAAAGCATATGGTAGCTCTTGTGAGTGAATAGAAGGATAGGGATTTTGCTGCTAGAGTAATTGTATGGGATTTTGCTGCTGGAGTAATTGTATAGTAATAAAGTTTTGGTGGTTTTTTGTGTTTTTGTGATTGTTGGTTTTTTTGTTTGTTTGTTTGGGTTTTTTTTCTTGATCAGTATGACCTGATACAAAAACAAAGTCAAACCTGTAAGGACAATGGGATGCAGAGTCTCTGGGGCCAGCAGTAACTTAGCAAAAGTATGCAGGGAGGTCAGAGATCAGTTTAGGGGCCCATTTATCAAGGGAATGAGCAAGGAGGGCTCCCTCATCATTGGTTCATAAGTTGATTTAGAAACCAGGAGTGAAAGCGGCAGGATGGAAAGTGCAGCTGAGATCTCTCAAGCAAGCTCCATTGATGGCACTGAATGCCTTTCTGGGTCATGGTCGTTTCACCAGTAAAGGGTTGATTCCCCAGTCCCCCCAGCAAAGGGAAGGGCAAAGGCCCCAGCTGGGGGGGAGGAGGAGGAGGGCATGTGGCTCACGCCATTTCATTCACAAGCACAAGGATGGCAGAGGGCCCAGACTCTTCATAGAAGTCCTGCACAGCAGCTTTCAGTCTAAATTCATGCCACTGATTAGATGCAAAGTTTCTTTTCATTCATAGCAGCCAATTCATTCCAGCGAGCAGAGAAACATAACATAAAGTATAGAAAACACAGCCAGCAGTTGCCAATTTCTAGGCAGATTAAAACCTTTTTTTATGTAGCTGAAGTATGCTTATCATGTAGATTTCCCTCATCATGACTTGTTTTCAAAGTTAAACACAATAGCAGAGTGGGCTCTAGTAAGCATTTGGTAGGCTTTGAAACTTTGCTGCCTAGCTAATTAATGTGATTTCAGTTTGGAGTATGGGCTGTGATGCTGTTGTTTTTGTAGAGAAAAAACTCCATGGAGAGTTTAGAATAAAACTGTAATGATTGGTGTGACTGTAATCAGCTTTTTGTTAAGGTTTTTTTAACCTTGAAAACTATCCATACCTGTTTTCACATGTAACATTTTTGTGTCCATTTCTAATTAGAACTGTAAAATTTTTAATTTGTGGGCTGGCTGTCCCCCCATTCCCCCCCTGCCCCCTCCCAAGTTATGTTAGTGACTTAAAACTCAATTGGATGACAACTATTTCCAGTAAGGAAGAAGAGTTCTGTGGGTAGCTGAAAATATTGCAAAAAGCATTCCCACTTGCTTGGCTATGCATGCTCTAAAGGTGGAAGTGGCCTGTATGACTTAGAAAATGAATTCGCTTACTAAGTCTTCAAATACTGGAGCACATGTACTGGACTGTCATAGCTTTTCTGGATTTGAAAAGGTTTGCAGAACTAGGAAAGAGATTTTTTCTATATTGTTACTTAGGTACCAGAGTAACATTCGTTTTCAAAATGCTATCTTTCTGTGATTTTCTGTCTTGTTTAATCATGATCAATATGATGTATACAGTCAGATTTTGGGTTAGTTTAGGTCTCAGTTGTTTTGTAAAATGAAATTAAAGCCACAGTAGATTAAATTTTGTCTTCTGAGCCTGGCTCAGAAGCTGGCTGGGAGGTAAAGGGTCCTAAAACTTCTTCCACACTGCAGTCAGAAATATTCAAGTAGTGATACAGTTATGCGTTCAGTGCATGAAAAAAAATTAAGTATTTAAAGGAATTAAAGATTATTATGAATTAGAATAAAAGATTTTAGTGATCTAAATTCATAGGATGAGCTAAGTACTGTCATGCCCTATCATTACTAGGTCTGACCAGAATAAAAGGGTGTTTGTTTATTATTGCTGTCTAAGGACATTCTTCTTCCCCTCTACTGCACTAAACTGTCTGCACTTTCTTATGATGCTTAAAAATGGAAATAAGTCTTTGTAATTAAAATATTTGTGTAGCTGTTTTGTTTAGTCCTTGAACATACTCAGCTGTACTAAAGCACAATTGAGAGGTGGTATTTACATTATTTGCAACCAATAGAAAAGATATTTAGGCAAAAGGACCCCAAAAAGCGTATGAAAACAAAACAGTGCTTACGACACTGCCCTGGATGCTCATGATTAGAGTATTATTTCTGCGTTATTTTTTGAGTGGTAAGAAGTGTTCTCATTGTTAGTGGGACCCAATTAAAAATAATTATGCTCTGGCATTTTCCTTTCTGATACAGTTTGGGCTACAGTGATTCTCCATTCTCTCCCTTTAAGTTTAGGATATGAATTGAGTAAGAGGTTTTGGTTATGTTTGGTTTTTTGGTTTTGTTATTGTTTTGTGTGGTGGGGGTTTTTTTTTGGTTTGGTTTGGTTTTTGTTTTTGTTTTTTCCAGATGTGATGCATTAAAAATGTCTCAATATTAATATAATTGAAATGTTAACACATTTGAAATGCAATGTGTTGTATCTCGCATGCCATGAATCTTGAATTGAAGGTCAGAGATTTCAGGAACCATAGAGATTGACTTATGAAGCTCAGTGTGCTACCAAAAATACTTGAATTCTTTATCCCCACCAAATCCAACAGGCAGTTACAGAACTTCAATATTTTTTACCTTTTCAAAAAATTAGACTCCATAAACCCAGAATTGTTTGAGGATTTTTTCCTATTGATTCATTACATTTGGATAATGATTTATTTTCTTTGTTTCATTTCTGTATAGTTTGACAGTTATAATTGTAAAGTAAAAGACAAATTCTGATGCAACGTTTTTTTTTCCTAGTGATGCTTCAAAAAGTTATGACTCATTCTTACAGTGCTACACAGATTAACTGGCTTTTTACCTATAGGTTGGGGAACAAAATTGTCTAATTTAATATTTATGAAAGTTTCAACTTCTAAAATATTTTTCCAGCAAACCACCCAAGAATTTGAGAGAGAGAAAATATTGATTATTCTTGATGATGACACTGTATTTCTTATTTCATAAAAAGAATACTTTAATTCCCTAAACTTAATTTCATTGCTTTTGAATGAAGCCTTGGGTTTTTTGAAGATGGTCAAGAAAGTATGAAGACTATGCCTTTGAAAGTCAGTATGAATTAGAGATAAGACCCATATGTGTCTGACATTTCTAACAGGTAGACTTTCAGTTATATGTATCTTACCTAAACAAAGCTGTTAGCAACTGTCTCCAGCACAGAGGTCCTATGCTCTTACAGCTATTTAGGAGTGCTGTCTGTTCCTGATCATCACTTTTCAACTACCAAACCTCAGTGGTCTGGGATACATTTTATGCTACAGTTCATGTCAACAGTTTCATTTGCTTTTGCAGTAGATGGTGTTTTGTCTCCAAAAAGATGTATTTCATGGCCTCACTGGTCCTTAATCCTTGAGATTAGGAATGGATGGAGAAAACCAAAAGGAAATAAATATGTCTTGTTACATCAATTATGCTTCTTCAGGAAGAATTTCTTCACTGAAAGAGTAGTTAAGCATTGAAATGGGCTGCCCACGGAAGTGATGGAGTCACCATCTCTGGAAGTGTTCAAGAAACAACTGGATGTGGCAGGTAGTGCTATGGTTTAATTGACATATTGGTGTTCATTCAAAGGTTGGGCTTGATGACCTTGGAGGTCTTTTCCAACCTTAATGATTCTATGATTTCATGTTATAACTAGGAAAAAAATATTACCATAGCTATTTAAATTTTTTATTTACAGGATATCTCTTTCTGCTATGTTAAGTGTAACCCACAGTGGTCTGGTGTCTCTAGAACTGTGAGTTGTAAATTCAGGAATGGCTCACCATTGTAGCTAGTGTTCCCACAGTTCTGTGGAAACAGTTAAGTGGTACTATAGTAAATGTTCATGCCTCTGTGACCCTTTTTTGTTACCACGGCTTTTTATTGTAACTTCTTATTACTTATTAAAAAAAAAAAGGAAAATCATGGTATTTCCAAGATAATGCCATCAGAATATCTCAGAACCTTACTTAACAATCACTTAATTTCTAAAACAAATAACTTCATATAAGAATTCACTTTAAAACCTCACAGAAGTATTTATTAGAAATCTGTGATACTTAATTTTTTGTGTATTTTATGCAGCTTAAAGGAAGAAAAATTAACAATTGTTAAGAAGTGGACTGGCAAAGTCTGCAGTTCAGAATTGCTGCAAATTTTTGTAAAACACATATGTAGAGAACAGATACAAGCAAGTTAATTCTCATTGAAGAATTAGGGGATTTCCAAAATGGGCTTCTTCCTGCACTTAATGCAGACACACTGAAACACAAGTTTGAAAAGAAGGTTTCAAAGTTGTATGCTTTAGGAAAACTTGGACATCAATTGAAATTCAATGTGTGCATCAGTCCTAAAACTGCTAAAAAATATTCTTCTAGGATAGTAAAAGCGCTGTCAACTTTCTAGCCCTAAGTAAATTCTTGCATTGTGGACATTATGATGAGCATCTTCCATTTATATCCTAAGCAGTGTGACTAACAGTTGTCATATGGTTTTCGCTTTTTCATCTTTTCTGCAGGAGGGGAAAAGCATGTGCAGTTGACTGTTTTGTTTCGGGAGGGCTATGGCCTTTTTTTTTTTCTTTTTTTTTTGTTTAAATACTCTTGTTGCTATGTTTTTGTTAAGGGATGACAAAATCAAAGGAATGCGTTCTGCACTTGAGGCGGAAGGTAGCCGAGACAGCGATGGGCCTTGTTTCCTGTAAGAACATCAGGAAATGTTTCTTGTGTAACCTTTGGCTATGCTCTAAGGTTTTGGTTTTTTTGCTAAATATGAATTAATGAGACCATGACTTGCAGAGAGCTATGTGAAGCCTAGGGAGGAGAAATGTCCATCATAACCATTATGCTGAAGTTTGACAATCTGCTACATCATCAAGGCCCTGCCATATTAGAATTCTGTGGAGGACGTGAATAGGTGTGATTTTTCCAGTTTATTTTGCTGCAGAGCTGTGTCTGTGTTCTGCATGAGTTGGAATTATTAGGCACCGATGGCTTCATGCTGGAGTATATATAAAGTTACATGGATCTGTTATGGGAATATGGACCTTAATAAGTATTCCAGCTGAACATAAATCCATGTAAGTAGATTTAATGATTACGTGGCTTTACTCCTCTCAGGTTTGATTGTCCTTCGTGGAAATGAAACCTTTTAATTGCATTTTTGCAGAACTCACTTCTTTGCAAAGAAGACCAATTGATTTTATATATATAGTTATGCCTCGTTGCAAATGTGTAGTAGCACCCCTATTTCCCTTCTACTTTCTACAGCTACAATGTGTAGAAAAAGTTATTTAGGGTTGCAAATGTGTTGCGGAAGCTTCATGTGTTGTTTGTGAGGGGCTTGCATGCCTCTGGATACTGAGGGCACCCCAGTACAGAGGCATATTTGCTGTTCTCCAGATATTCAGAAGCTGATGTTTTTCGCACTTGTATTACCAACAATCTTAAAAGAAAAAACCCACACCCTAAAATTAAGAAACAAACAAAAAACTAAAAAAAAACCCCACCCACAACCCAAACAACAACAACAAGAAAATGAGCAAAAAAAGGAGAGGGAGCAGAACCCAGGAAAAGCACCATTTGAGGTTTAGCCCTCGGGGGCTGTGGGCATGCTTCTAAAAGCACGGCTTGTAAGTCTTAAATGATTGAAGGATCCTTTTTTTTTTCCACAGGAATCAGTATTGTCCTTTTACAATATAACCTGGATAATCATTAAGACTTAATCCAGAACTCTACATTTGCTGCAAACTGCAAACATAATTGACTAATGCATGAAAGGAGATAGAAATAATATTTCTCTGACATTGCATTACAAGTATTGGGTGTGCTCTGGTGTGTCCTTGACATTGTTTCAGCCCACAGTTAGCTACCACTCTCTTGCTTTTGGGGTCTCTGACCTAATGCCTCTATGAGAGAAGTGTTCTTGTTCTTCTAACATGAAAAACAGGGTTGAGTTCCTGCTTGCACCAGCACATCCTTATTGTTCTGGCTGCTTTCTCCGGATCTTTTTTTCTCCTGCGAGTAAAGTTGAGTGAAACGGTCATCAGGGTTTTGTTTTCATAGAGCTTAGAAGAAACTGTTGGACCTTGAAAATTCATATAGTCTGACTGTGCTGTGGTGGGGGGAAATAAGGGTTGGAACATGCTAGTGGTTCCTAGTTAAATTAATATACTCTATCAAGAATTACTCTATTTCCAGAATACTACATTAAATTATGTGTAATTAATACATAGTTTTT
>NW_016690216.1:1315773-1472129 GCF_001604755.1 Lepidothrix coronata
GCATACAGTCCTGTGGATAAGCAAAAATATAGAGAAAAATGTTGATACTGGGTTTTACCTTGCAAACTTGCTGAAAGTTCATGTTTGAAGAATATATTTCAATAAGAGTGTTTATCCTTTCTAAAAATGATTCTGAAGTCTACCAAATGAGCAAAGTAGCTTGATCATGAAGTTCTAACCCAGTATGAACCCAGCCAGAATCATGTAAGGGAACTTTAAAACATGTTATAAAATTATTGTAGCTATCTAAACCAAATTCTAAAAAAGCATTACTGTTCAGTCCATGTGTGAGGGAGTGCTGCAAGTGTCAATATCCTGACAGAATCCAGCACTGACATTTTACTTTACTTTTTGCTTAGAATAGCCTAATGTAACATCATAAAGACAGCATATTTTGAATGGGTAACGTGACATTTATTGAAAATGTCTGGCTTTATTTGTCAGTGCAGAATAAACATAGTTTATTTTTGATAAAAATAGTTTCAAAGTCAATTTTTTTACCGAAGTCAATGACTAGGCATGTTGAACTTTTCTGAGAGCAAGACTTGGTTCATGGAAGTAAGGTAAAAGCAGACGTATAGATCCTCCTATCAAAATTGTTGCAGTTTTGCTCATGCTCCAAACAGAGACAAACAGTAAAGCTGGGGATGTTTTCCTGTGGTCAAAAATTAATCCATTGGCATTCATGAGGATTGCAAAGCACATATGTAGTCTAAACATAGGAGCTGGGAGGATTGTATCTACTTGGCTTGTCTCTAGTGCTCAGGAATCTCAAAAACTAGACATGTCAGACCTTTGTGCAGATTTTATGGCACTGGAAATTGTGAGACTGAATAGCCTGAAGGAACTGCTGATAAGTTTTGTTCTGGAGATCACAGGAGCTTTCACATGAACATTGAACCTACTGGTCCAGTACTGTGGGTCAAACTCATTCAGACTCTATTACTTTATCTGAATTGCACAAATTCTATTGCGTAATCTAAAAAAAATTTAGATAGCCCTTAGCTCAGCAACCTCATTATCTATGAATTACCAGGAGCATCCTTCTCAAAAACAGCACTATGCACTTACTTCTCACTGGATACAGAAGAGGTTTTGGGCTTCAGGAAGCCAAATCTGCCTGTCCTGTACTATATTGTGTGATCCCATGGAAAACCAGTGGTCCATATTCTGGCCTCAAATCGGGAGGCCTGGAGACACACCATCTATAACGCAGCTGTCTCCTTCGAGAACACACGCAGGATCACTCTCGAGGAAAAAAGGCAACGCAAAAAGAACCATATATTGCAGAATACACCACCTAAGGAGTCTTTCTGCTGCGCCTTTTGCAATCGGATATGTCTGTCACGTATTGGCCTCATAAGCCACCAACGTGCCTGTAGCAAATGTGGATAGAGCCTTCCCAAATCTTCGTTCGCGAAGCCTCGCCATGATGATTTGGTTTCTAAAAAGGAGGCTGTAGGGACACAAGATATGAACTTTAAGAGTTAGATCTAGATCATGGAATTCTTGGAGAAAACTGGAAAAAGTGCTCTTTCAGAAGTAGGAGCAAAACTTTGCCTCAGTTCCTCCATTACTGAGGATATGAACGGAGCAGGGCAAATACAATAAGCAATCAGGTCTTTTTTTCCTCCTTTGTTATGAGGGGAAAGGAAGCGTGCATTCAGTTCCAATAAATGCTGAACACTTCAGGAAGAAGAGAGATTTGTTTTATTATTTGTTCTGAGATGCTTCCCTGATATGGTAGTTTGGAAAGACTGTAAGGATCTGATTATGTAGGAGCAGGACAAATTTGCTGTTTAAATGAAGAATGTCAAGTAGCTATTGGGATGGATGCCAGGCTGACAACACTGCACAGGGACTTGTGCAAGGTACATTCAGAAACCCTTCTGGTTTCACAGGGTGCTGTAGTCCAGAATTTTGTTGCTGAAACTTTCCATGTGCAGAAGAAATTTGAAAAAAAGGAAACTGTCTGTGCAATTATAATATATTTGACCATTTGCAAATGGGAGCATGTTATGAAATCTTTTCAAATCCACGTCCGGTTTGGGAAGACAAAATGTGAATCCAAATTATTGTTGGGTATTTACAGAATGAGTTAGTCCTGCTTTCTTGGACATAATTTATTGCATAGATAAATATTCGTATAAAGCCATTACACTCACTGTTACCTGTTTGCTTGTGGGCTTTGTGATAGACAGGATATGTACTTGTTGACTTCTCAGTCTGATCTTGCTGCTAATCTAATCCTTTTCATGCTTTAGCCTCTGGAAAAAGGCCCATGTCCAAGGCCCTTTTCTATCTGAAAATGCACAGTCCAGTGCTTGATAATACCGCATGACCAGGAAAACTCCTTTGGCCATTAAATCCTCCAAATACTCCTTGCATTTGCCTTGCAAAGCTTGTTGATGTATTGAGCTGCTACAGCGTAGCTCAGCCAAGAGCAGCTCTATCTTCACTGGGGATTTGGCTTCAGTTTGGCCCACCTTTTCTGAACATGGAAACCTTATTATTTCTTTTTTTCATTTTTTTCTCTCAGGCTTATTTATTTGAGCATGTTCTGATTGCTCTAAATCTTGCCGATTTCCGAGCACTTATGTGGTTCAGAAGGATTCAGCAGTATTGGGGCCTCCACCCTCCTTTGTTTCTTAGGTGAACTCTGATTTTTCAATATAGGCAGGAAATTGTACTCTTTTTCTTTGGTCCATTTCTTTGGATGAAAGTGAAAAAGAAGTGTCCTTGATGTCTAAAAGGATAGTTTAAAAAACAATATCTGGATGTCACCCATCCCTTTGGAAAATGAGACAAGCTTTATGGTGCTTCCAGAAGGGATCATATGTCTGTGAGCTCCTTGGAAGTCTTTGCACCTGGAAATTTCCATCCTCGTGTGTGACAGTTCTGTGCATTAAAGCCTTGCCATTTTGTCCTTAACACTGAATGAAGGCATGTCTAGAAGGCTTTTCTTGTATGATTATTTCTCTTCTGTATATGACCAGGATGCCTGTCCACTCAGGGATCGAAGGATAGTGTGCAGTATTTGCCATGTTATCAAACTTATTCAGTCATATTAGTCCTGGATGCTGAGTTTTGATACACAGAGAGTAAAATGTGATGTGTGCTTATTGTGCTTTGTAGATAATGACAGAGACTATAAAGGAGAAAAGGACATGTTCCCTAATACCAAATTAGTTTTTTCTTTCATGCTAATATTTGAGCTCATGTTGTTCAGCTGATTTATCTATTATCAAAGGGAGCTCAGTTTTCTGTGATGATTATTGGATCTCAAAAGTTGCTACTTTAAGTTGGTCATCAAGAGAGGACTTATAGAATCACTGGTAAAATGTAAGTTTTTCCACAGTTCTTGTGTGATAGAGATAATCCCACTATCCCAGACTTAGAATAGATTTTCCAGAAAACCACTTAAATTATAGGAAAATATATATTATGTAGTGAATAGTATCTCGTATTGATCATCAAAGAGTTATTCTTGTTGCAGAAATGACAGTGACAATATTGATGCTGACACTGTATTGTGGATTTGTGCTGTTTTTCTGCACATTCTTTGTTGGTAATTCCGGTGAAGTAAAGTGGTACTGGAAAGGAAATTCCATAAAAATAATGCTAAAAATAGGATTAAAATGTTACATCCAACAAACGGAGTTTTAGTTGTAAACATTAAATCTTTTTGTTTGTTGGACCCACAGTGATTTTCTGTTTAAATGACAACATATCAGACTAACATCCTGTTACCTAAATGTTTGCATTGAATTTAGTCAGTAAATGTCCAGTATATTTAGGATGCTTTTTGACATAGGTGCATTTTTGTTACCTCTCTTTAGCCAAATGAGCCATTATTTTGCTCTTTCCTTCAGATTAGAGGGAAGATAGGAAGCTGTTTCTTCCCTATAATATAGAGTACAGGAGTTTGGTGAGTGTTTGGAGTACAGGCAGTGAGGTTCCAGTGCTTTTTCCTGGTTTGGAGGACATGAGTGGAAGGAACGGGAACATGATATCAAAACAAAACGAGCTAAATTATAGTCAGCAAACAGGATGATAGACTTCCTGGAAGCATTTAGTTTACTGCTCAAGTTGATTTAATGATAAGTCAGTTTGTGCATTTTTCTGAGCTCTTCTTTTTAAGAAGAACAACAAATTCAACAGTACCTACTACTGCATCACCATTTAGTTGCTGGAATTTATGACAAACATAGCTGTTTGTTTTAGTTGTATATTTTATTCTTTCAGTTAATTGCACTCCATAGCAAACTTGAGAAGTCAAGACTAGCACTTAGTTCCATAATTCAGTCAAAGATATTTTAAGGATGCAGGCCGCTGCTGCTATGTAATTGGCCATACTATTTTAGGATGGAAGGTTAGGGTCAGATCTCTTGGGAATGATGGTTTTGTTTATCTGTAGAGATAGCATCCATTCTGTAAATCATTGCACTGCAGTCTTCACAGTAGAAGAGGCTAAAAAAAATATTTTGAAATGAAACTCCGTCTCTTCTAAAAAAAAGCCTGTGGAAAGTTTCTAACTCTGTGGATTTGGCAATTTTGCTCTGTACTTATCCCAGTTTCTTTCATATGCTGTTGGAAAAAATCAAAGTTTAGCAATTAGTGATTTTTAACAGGCAGTTTTGGGGAAGTAAGATTAAGGCTGAAAGACCAAGCAATCTGCTTTTCTTTTTTCTTCCTTCTGACAGAGTTTCAGTCTGTTAGTGTAGTGTCTGCTTCATTTTTGTGTGTGAAGTATTAATTCTTCTACTAGGTTTGTGCTTCATAATTTAAAGTGAACCCATCTTCCCACAAGTTTTCTTTCTTTTTCCCTTAATTTTTAGTATAAAAGTGAATACTGAGGATCTGAAATAGTGTTAGTAGAGAGCATCTTGCCCTGACCTTGGTGCCTCACTTGCCTCCCTGCCACTGGTGCTTCCTACAGTCAGGATCTAAGGGAAGAAGGAAGATGAAGAGGTTTCTATCAGGATCATGTATAGACAGAAGACTTTTGAACTTGATCTTGGCATCAGCTGAAGCTACTCTGTAGCCATGGTTCTGCTTCTAAAGCTATTTTGCCTGCATTTTCAAGCTATCTCTACCGGTACATTCATGTAGTGCCATGGCTCAGATGGGTTGGTCGTTTTTGTGCCAGCCATACCCTGTTCCTTAAAAGGGGAAATAGGGCTTTGTAGTGGAGGAGCAGCATCTTGTAGTCAGAAAATGAATCTGTGGTCACAGTAGCTTTTATTACTGCCCAACAGATGAGCGTTTCCATGGCTCACTGTCTGCAAATGCAATGCCTTTGATTTGCTCAGGTATGGCAAATTATGTGATCTATTATGGGCACAAGGAAAACTTGCAGAGACGTCATTTCCTCATCCAGAGGAAGGACTGCAGGATCCAAAACTATTGAAGATGCTGGAAAACAATACTTGATATTTATTTATGGTGGTCTTGATTTCCTGGTCCCACTAACACCATTGTTTCCTTGTGTTGTTCTTAGAAATCTGATATCTGGAGTTTTGAATGGTTTAGACAATTCTTTTTTTACTTTGGAGAATAGGAACTGAAAGTTCATCACAGCTAATTCATGAATGAAGTAAAAAATAAAATAATAAAATGATGTTCCATATTGTTATGTAACCTCATGTGGAAAGACTGGGTGAGACATCAGTCTGTGGAATCAACGTGGGTGTCTTGGTAAGCAGCAGTATGTCCTGGTACGAGCAGCACTCAGTGCTGTCAAACTCCAGTTGAGTATTAACAGAGGGCATTTGTCACCAATGTGCTCTGCTTGTGCTTGCCTGCAGTTATGGTACTGGTGGTTTGGTGAGGAGGATGATTTGCATGATGCTTTGACAGTTGAATATTTAGTGGTCCTACAGACTGTCCCTGTGGACTGATGGGGATTGAGAGTTTTCTTGTACTATTTTTTACATGCTAATATTTAAAAAAAAATCCCCAAATCTTTCTGCTTCAGCCACAGAATGGTTTAAAGCTTTTGATTACAGCCTAAAAGAATGAGCCTCTTATTTCAGAAGGTAATAATAAGCTCTCTTATCTTAGGGTTCCAGCATTCAAGCAAAAAATTTCATTAAGAAGGCGATGAAAATGGTATTGTTAATAAGATTTTGTCTTCTGTTTCCTTATAAAAATGAATGAAAGGAGCAAGAACAGCCATGCAGTCTTTGTATTCCTGAAGAACACACGCTTCACAGACGGTGTGGTGAAGTTGAGCAATTATGCTGGAAACCCATCAAAGCCAAAGACAGGCCATAAACCTACATAAGACAAAAAAAAGCGTCTGTGCATGAATAGGAAAAGCAGAAAAGAAGGGACGAGTGAGAGAAAGATAGCCTGTGAATGTGTGAGGGATTATTTCTCCCTATCATGCATGTAGAATCCAGGTCCATATTTCTTGAAATTAGGAATTTATTTGACAGTAAGGCAAATATAAGCTAAAAAAAATATTATTAATGATTGCATTTCCATGGAAATTGGCTCCAACCCATATAGGCAGATGGAAATTCACAAGACCAATTCAGGGCAAGCAATAGGGACATATAACAATCTTTTGGTTTTTTGTATGAAACTGTGTGTAAAGTAAAATAACTTAATTTTAGATGCAGTTGTATTCTTTTTGGATTGGAGTTAAGATAACGGACACTGGCATCTAATCTTCAGAAAACGGTACTTTTCTCCTTTTTTGATTTTATTATTTGTATAATGAATTAAAGTTCTACTTCAAAGTGAAAAATAATAAATACTTATACAAACTGCAATGTTTATGAAATAGTTTTTGAAAAAGTATTTTAATTAAGATACTTTTAGTTTTTCAAGGCGAATTTTAAACCTATTTCTTGTCATCAGAATATCTTCTGTGGAGAATCAGTCCTGGTTGTGGTTTAATCTTTTAAAACTCCAGTAAGATACAGATGAATGAGGTTCTCTTCTTTCATTGAATGTCACTGATTCCTATGCGATCCTGAATCAGAAATGCTGAGGGTCTGCAAATCTGAAAGCTGAGCCTGTGGCACTATGCAGAAATTGTAAACCTCAGTTTACTGCTGCAGCCAGTTTGGTATTTCAGAGTACACTAGTTTAGTTTCTTCAACCTATTTTCCAGGGAAATGTTAATTTTTTTTCCTCCTCAGACCTTCATACCTTAAGTAATTACCATGACTTTGGTCAGCCTTGCTTACCAGAATTCAGAGTTCTGTTCTGCCCTGGGAAGATTCCATTGACTAGTTGACAAGAAGATTCCATTACTGTTAAGAAATCTTTTAATTTGGTTTCATGTCTGCTGTTGGACAAATACGGTCCTAGGTGCAGGTGTTGTATAAGCTGCTGTTGGTAGCAAGTAATGCATCTTGGGTTCTGTAAGCTGGTTGTTTACTGGTTAGGGATGGCAGAGGGCATTCATATCAGTGTTACATTTATTTTAAAATTCTGAAGTGTGAAAACTAGGAGTGATAGTAGGAGCTTTGAGTTTGAACAAATACTGAAGATTAAAAGTTATTTTGTATTAGTGCAATGGAACTGTGTTTGTCTGACTGTGACTTTTGGTACTACATGGTGGTACAACCAGAATAGTATAATTCTCAGTAAATTATTCTTTTAAATATATGTGAGCATGTGTGTTTTTGTGTGTTCTTGAATACCTACCACTATCACTATCTTCAAAAGTAGTCTGTCACTAAATTTATTGCTGCTATCTGACCTCTTTACAAAGAGATCCTGTTCTCTGTCTTTGAATTCCTTTGTGAAGAAGATCCTGTTTTCCAATGACATTTTGAGAGCCTTGGAGTCATACAAAAGGGAGTGGGGGGAGGAGGAAGAAGAAATTTAAAACTGCAAACCCATGTCTCTTTACCAGGGCAAGCATATAGGACTTCCATTTGGTTTAACTATCTGAATTCAAATACTCCCTTGAAGGTTTGCACCAAAAATTAACTTCTCTACATGTCTGTATAGCAGAATTGCTATTAAGACTATTTTGTTGCTAATAAGAGAATTGCTATTAAGACAGATTGCTATTCTGCTGCCAGAATGGTTCTCCTGATCCCAAGTGTGGGGTATATTTAGTCTTGGACTTCAAATTAAGGACTGAATTCGTGCAGATGCTTCAGCCACTTTGTTCATGGGGACTATCATCAAAGCTGACTTTAATGACCATTCTGGCTGCTTTTGCTGTTTGGTACATTGTTCCTTGAGAGTTGTGACTGAACTGATTTATAGTTAATGCTACACATCCAAGGTGAGTGGATAGGTTGCAGGTTAGTATTACCTTGGATTTCGAATAAACTCTGGTTTATTGTACACAAAATTGCAAGCTTTTACTTCCCCCCTGATTTGCAGAACATGAAACCACGAGTGCAACAAGATACTTGAACATCATATGAAAACTGCTCTAGGAGTATTGTTTCAAATGCATCTGGAAATGCAAATCTTAGTATTCTTAAATGGTGACAATGTTGTATGCATATTTTGTCATTACTGGTCAGAGGTAAGCATGCTTGGGATAACTGTAAAAGTGTGGATTCACTTTAATTTTTGTTGTATTTCTTGGGAGCACATTCTCCATGATGCTTTTTCTTTTTGTTTACCCTAACTTTTGTTGATAATAGTAAAGCCTTGATTTGGGTCTGGGATTATTTGCTGTTTTCAAGGCCTTCTTAAGACTTAGAGTTGGTATTTATTTAATAATTCTTCAGTACTGTCTGTGTTGCTTAACTAGTGGCTGAAATGAGTTCAGAAGCCAAGAACATCTTAACTCTCAGTGAAATAAGTAATCTAAAATAACACAGTTTTCTCAAGACCTTATTTTGCCTTGTAGATAAAAGTTGTTTCACAGTGGATTTAAATAGCAACATTGTTGTAGTAGAGAACTGGATTTTTTTGATTGTGGAGATTCTCAGCTAGGTGTATTTGTAGGTGAGTATATATCATTGTCTGGGAGTTTTTGCAAAATAAGACAATTGTCTTATTAAGTCTCAGAAATGTGGCACATGATTGTTGCATGAACTGAGCCATCATTGCATACAAGTCTGTCAAAATACAGACCTGTCTAAATGGTGAGTGATAGAAATTACCCAAGACATAAGAGAGATTTCCTTATGTAAGGAAGTGTTCTGATTAGCACTAATTGGGAAAGAACTTAAATGGGATGTTTCAGCTGTTTTCTGTGATCAGGAGAGCACTTTTTAGAAGCACTATACTCACTACAGCTTCCTTGTTGGCTTTGCAAAGAATTGAAATTGGGGTACAAAACTGCTCTTTCATATTCTTCTTTGCTTTGTGTTTTTCTTGGCATAAGTGTGAAAATACAAATGACAGCCAGAATTGGCACAGAATAATGTTTGAGAAGTAAACTTTATTTACACAGCTCTGGCAATAAAAATTGTAGAACTCTCAAACATTCTAATTCCTAATTATCATGTACCCATATTAAACTTTAAATAAACTCATGTTTAAGGACTGTGCATTCCAATATTAGGAAAAAAAAAAAGTGTTATGTTTTGAAAACTTAACATGGAAAAAGGGTTTGGTGAGCTTCCATTATGATCTCCTGTCAGTAGTTGCAAGTTTTCTCAGTTTATAGGTAAGACAGTTGATTTTTTTTTTCAATTGGCTGCCTTAATCATGAAGGACTTAATAATTTGTTTTCATTAGTGCTGAGTGAACCTTCTTCCCTTATTCAGATGATTTGGATTTAAATTCTGAAAGTGGAGATGTGATGTGTTATTTCGGGTTTCCTTCTCATAATTGGTGATAAAGATTATGGCTTTCATAATTCTGGTGGATACTTTTGAGTCAGGAAAGACTCAAACTTGTTTTCAAACATGTTAATGAACTTTAGAAAGATATAGGAGATGAGCAAAGAATTAATTTCTTGTAATAGTTTTGAGATTTTTATTATTTTTCAAATTGAATAAGGAAATCCAAAAATCCTTTCAAAGGGGTCATTTGTGACAAATATGTATCATGTATTTCTCATCTTCTACACTTTCTGAATTTCCTGATTTGCTACAAGAAATTTGATGTGTAGAATTAAAGAGTTGTCTCAAAAATATTTTGGAAATGTTGAATTCTTCCAAATCGATGCACACTTGTTCTGACCTTTCCTAGATTCTTGTTTTGATTTGCTGTTAGTGGACACAGCTGAATTCACTGAGATTTCCTAATAAGTACCTACTGTTCTGTAAATTCAGGAAACTGCTGACTTTTATGAGAGGTAAACTGTTGGTAGACGTCATTTCTTTTCCATTCCCACTTGAGTAATACAAGATCAGTTATGTGATTAGCAGTATATTATTCACTTCATAACATGCACCAACAGGACCATATGATGTAATTTCCACAGGGAATTCCTCATACATGTGAACATTTTTCAATACAGAGTATCATTTTCCTCAAAAAAATCTTAAAATCTTCAAAATACAGTGAAGATTAATCTTGGTATGCTGAAAACACTTCATTTATTGATATGGATGCCTCTTGTTTGGTTGGTTTATCTGTCACAATCCCAGCAGGCTGCTCAGAAATTCACATGGGTCAGGCAAGTCCCCTTTTTTGCCTTCCACAGCCGTTCCGTTGGTGATGCTGAGACTGGAATCTAACCTGTTTGCAGGTTAGTTTAAAATCTAATCTGTTTTAATGGGATAAAGTCTTGGTTAGCAGCAACCCACGTTGCATAAAATATTTACCAAAAATATTAGACAGACTGTGCCTTCTGTTCAGCCTGCAGACGAAAGTACATCCCTTATGCCAGTGTATGGCCTTTTGCTAAAGCTCTAGTTAAGCTATATTTTAATCAAGCGTGAATTTAGAGGATCGTCTAACAGTTTTCTGTATGTGACATCAGATCACAGGAGCATGTGTGAGCCAGCCTGACATCCAGCCTCTGATTTGGTAATTCATTTTGGCATGATCTCAACTGCAAGCTTGCGAGTAAGTCCATTGTTACTTGTCAACCAAACTTCTATGGACCAGCAAGAGCATAGCTTGTCTTCAGAAAAACAGGTTCCTGAAATGAAGATACTAGGTATGGGTGACAGTGTTCTTGACATCTGTGAAGAAAAGGAATAGGTGTCTTCTGAACTGTGCCAGGAAAAGGTTGTACTAAATCTTTTTGAGAATGGTTTCAGTACCAGGAAGAGGGTGGAGACATCTGACTTCCCGCCTGGCTGTGGGGAGCTGGACTTTGACTATAAATCTCTTGTTTCATCTGCTGTGGAGCTGAAAGGAAGGAAGGGATCAAAAGTGAAAGCACAGTCATAGTTCAGGTGATTTTAGAGGTGGGAAAGATCAGTCTAGGGGGTACTTCCTTGTCAAAGGAGGGAACTGACTTTGGAGTCTCAGTGTGCATGAAGGGAAGAACAAGATGTGCGGTAGGAAGTCCAAAAATATTGTCAGTGACTAGTGAAATGCAGAAAAGGTGATCTAAATACAGAACAGGGTGAGGAAAGGCTTTCTTGTTCTTTTTTAGGAAGAAGTTTTTTATGTGGTAGAGAAAGAAAAAAAAATATGATAGAGAAAGGGTTAAGATTACCCTGAAATGTGTCAGGAAATTAGTTATGTATGAGAAGGTTCTGAAGTTCTGTATTTCTTCAATGCAATGATTTTTGTGTGTTTACTTGTAAATTCATGTTTACTTAAGGAGCCAGAGGTGTTCTTTCAGGCAGACTGATGATGCCCCTTGGGGTCAGATGAATGGAGAAGGGAATAGTTTGGTTAGTTGTGAAAGGAAATTAGCACTAGAATGGCAAGTATTGCAGATGTGATCCATCTGTTCTGTACTTATAGGTATCAGAATATGAAGCCAGCTTTGAAAGTGGCTCTAGGTACAGTAGGGAGAAAGAATGTATCTGACCTTGGCTGATGCTCTTGCTGCTGGTTGTGATTCATCCAGTCCTGCAGGCAAGATGGGAGAAACAGGTGGTGCCTCAGCTGGTGAATCACTGGAGAGAGAAAGAAGAGTCTTTTGTTCAGAAGCAGAAGCCAGCCTGAGCAGCTACTGCCACTGCTTCTGGCATAGGTTAATGGGAAGAGGAGAGTAAGTACACAGTGTTTGCCACAGCTGCTATTGCTGCTGGAGTCTTCTCTATTGATTTTTTTTTTGGGCAAAATCAAACAAAAGTGCTTCAACAAAACTGCTGCAGTGTTCTTCTGGGACTATTGTGTTCTAAATTTGTGAAGATGAGCCTATTATCATAGTCTCAAAATTTTTGTATAAAAATATGAACATTTTCCTTGTTGTGAGTTTCTTTAGGATTTTGTCTTTTGACACTGTGCAAAATCAAATTGTATTCAGTTTTAGTGTACGTAACATTTTGCTAGCTTTATTCAGCAGACTTCAATGTGATAGGTTGGGCACTAGTTGAACTAATTCTCCTAAAGTGAAAATGTACAGGAAATTACCTTATTAAAAATACCTATGCTTTTTACAATCCACCTTGGTTTTGTTTATGACAGTATATATTTAAGGGTAGAAAGACTGTTAAAAGAAGTTTGAAGGGAAAAAATAAGTAACTTCTTAAAAATTCTTTTCTCAAATAAAAACCAGTATTTATTTCTAGGCTCAAAAAAGTAGGATTGCTTTCGGAAAACTAGTAACATTTATTTTGTGATCCAGGTGCTCTGACATAATTTCAGGACTTAACTTTTTTATCTGTCAAGAAGGCAAAAACTCTTTGTGCCCTCAGAGTCTTCTGCAGGCAGACTTCTTTGTTTTCCCTGGTTTCATTCCAGATGTCAGAGAAGTCATTTGTGCTGTTGGCAGCTCCATGTGCTATCTGCAGCAGTGGTAGGTTTTTTCTTCCCCCCCCTTTTTTTTTTTCCCAACACACAGAGCAACTATGGAGAAAAAACCCCACCAAACAACCAACAATGCTACTCTTATTTTGATAAGACCAGAAGTCAAAATCCCTGTAACAGGAACCCAGTGTGTGTTCTCTGTGAAAAACGCTGCCTCACAAAATGGCAGCAGACCAGCAGACAGGCAAACACGTTAGTGTTTATTTGGCATAATAAACAGATTCTTTTATAATTCTTTGAATTTGGATTTTCAGTGGTTTATGTTTTCATTTTCACTCCCAGTGTTTCCTGTACTGTGTTACTGCATTGTCAGGTAAAGGGTAAAAAGAACAGGGAGTAGTAAGGAAGTATGTGACAATAGTTTGTGGGTAATGAATACACAGTCATGAAAAAAGAATGTAATTATCTTCATTGATATTATTAGCATGGAATCTTCTCCAAATGATCTGTGTAATTTTTTGCCACATTTCTCAAAGGTACAGGTGAGTTACTCTTCTTAGCAGCGTGGTACAGGGACTCTGAGTCATAGCCAGAAATAGAGGCATTTATGTCCCCAATAGGACCTGAGTGGAGTTAGGAAACTTTAGTACTAAACTGTTACATATTTTGTGTGTAGGTGCTCCCCTATTCCAGGGGGCTCAGTTGATACCCCATGTTTTGGTCTGCAAGTTTGTCAAACTTCTAAAGATCATCAAATTTCTTAAGACATGACTCTCCCTGTTTAGAATTTTCTCAGCATTTTGAGGCATTTCTTCTCCAAAGCAGGTATATGCTGATCATACAGATGCTATTCTGTATTAATGAAGTTTCCAGAAGGATGCTCTAGAAAATTTAGGTTTGTAATTTGAATGTCAAACTTTGTGGAGACAGGGGTTGTAGCACTCTGAGTGACTCAAGGATATTCCTAGAATGACAGAGTTTTCCATAAACAGTTTTAAAAATTGGCAAACAAAACTGGGTGGTGGTTTTTTTAATGTAAATAACAAACATCCTCTTTTATATTTGCTCTTCACCTGATCTTTAAGATTTATGGCACCCAGCCAATGTTCTGCTCTGAAATGTTGCATGGAGATCTCTTAAAAGAGAAATCATCTACAGTCTGGCTGGCAGAGAGCGCCAGGAGCAGGGAATCTCCATTTGCAGTGCTGTAAGGTTGAATCCCTGTACTATAGCAGTGTAGCTAGAATGCTGGTGGCACAAGATGAAAATTTGGAAAATTGTGTTCTGTTTTGACCACATGTCTTTGCTGTTACTTGAGAAAACTAAGAATAGAAAGAAAGTTAAGGGAAACTCTGGAATTCACTTGAAAAGCTTTGAGAAAGCTGAGAGACTAGGTGACAATGGTCTGGGATCCAGGGGTGCACAGAGATAGATGTATGTTTTTCTCTGGCTTTGATGTTCTGTTATGAAACATCTACACTAATGTAGATGAATTTTTGTTTGGTCTAAAAATGGGAATGATGTATGACAATTGATTCCTAGAGTTGTTTGCTCAGTCGAGGAGCAGGATCTATTCCATGTGTGTCCTTTGTAATTGCTTTGCTCCTTCATATAATGGGGTGCTCAGTAATGAGTCCGGACTTGAAGCAGTATACTTTAAGTAATGGTAGAATTTTTAGAAGCAACTCAGTTTTTTTTGTGTCCAGTTCTTTAATGAATCATAAATTGGCTGAGATGTCCATTTTACATTTATTTCTTCTTTTTTTTTTTACAGGTGTGGTGTTTTTCTATGATTATTAATACTTTATGCAGTATATCTTCAAAAGCTACTATAATTTTTTTTTCATTAACTCATGAGCTCACAGCTCCTGGGTAGGTTTCTGCCTATCCTTATATATTTTCCTTTTAAAGTCTTTAATGTCTGTGTTGGGGTCCTCCTTACAGTTATGTCTACAAATTACCTGCTTTTTCTCTGTTTACTAATTTTTGAAGAACTGTTCATGGTTTTCCTTGGTTGATGCTCAAATAGTTCTGGAGATTTTTTGGAATAGTCAGCTCTCTCTCAGACCTGCCATGTGTTCATACAAGTTCAGAGCCATTTGTCTTTTCATAGTTGCAGTGCTGGATTAAGGTTATCTTACACTGTAAAAAAGCAACTACTTCTCCATCCTCCTGCATGATGAAGACTGAGAACATCTCCCTAGTAAAGGGAGAACTAAAGTCCTAGTGGAGAGTAGTTGTGTGCATGGAGTCAGTGGAGTCTCCATGTTCCAGGAAGGGAGTTGGTAAGGTGATTTGCATTCTGGAAACCTGAATCATTCCTATGCATTTCTCATTCCACAGCAGTTGAAGTCCACCAAGGATCAGTCTTGGTGGCACATGAATGGAGGTAGACACCTCCATCCCTACCTGCATTCCCCTAATTCTCTTAAAGCACTCTTCCTAGGAAATGTGAGATTATTCCAAATATTTTGCAATATGTGTAGCTTTGTAGTGCTCTCATGTAAGTGCCTGAAAGATTCAAATGGTCACATCCGTTGATTTTTGGGACACAGTGTTATGATTTTTTTCAGGAAAATCTGCATTGATAGGGACAACAATGGAGCTCTAAGCAATCTGGTCTAGTGGAAGGTGTCCCTGCCCATGTCATGGGGGTTGGAATGAGGTGATCTTTGAGGTCCCTTCCAACCCAGGCGATTTTATGATTTGGTAATGAGTCTATGATTTAGGTGGCTAATCTTGGGGAAAAACTGGCATCATGACTACACAAGCCCTACAGTATGAGTACAGGAAAACATTACGTGGCTTGCACGAAGTTTCTGGAAGGGACTGAAGTTATCCCAGGCCTCCCTACCTTAATTAGTGGTTTGTGTCTAGGTTCTGCAAGAGTTTGGATTTTCCTGGATTTAGTTACTGATAACCTCTGCAGATGTGATGTCTGGGACAGTGCTGCTTGGACAACTGTTTATTGCAGCTGATTTATACTCCTCATGACCTCATGACTCTCGGCTAGTGTCTTGAATCACTTGAGAATAACTAATGCCTCAGCTCTCAGTTCCTTCTCAGTTTCACCTTCAGCCAACTTAATGTTCACCTTCCTTCACAGCTACAGGAAATGAAGATCTTCTGACATGACATGAGTGCAGATGAGCAATATGTTTGGTCTATGGGGAAATAATGTGAACAGAGAGAAATTGCAGATAGTAAAAATAGACATGAGTTTCAGGGGTAGTTCTTGTAATTCTTTTTTCCTCTTCAGTTTTAAAGCATATTTAATAGTGTTGCATGGTTTAGTGAAAACTTCCAGAAATTAACTTGGAGTCATGCAGGCTTTCACTCTCTGTGGGATTGGTTGTACAGTGTGCAGGCAATGCACACAGCAAATTTACCATAACCCTCGAGGATATTCATAGCAAGGAACAATATAAAAGGGTGTTGTCCACAAACAGTTAACTGCTGCAAATGAGTTAATGGCGTTTTTTTAGCACCAATAAAACATTAGAAAGAAAGAGGGGTTTAACGAACTAGAAAATCTACATCATTGTAGAGGGTGATAGGAAACATACAGTATGCTGGCAGTATTCCAAACTTAATTTGGTTTATGTCCTGGATAACTAGATTTGACTCTTCAGTAATAAAAATGTGTAATGCCAGCTACATAGTCCTCTTCAGCAGAGAAAGGATCTGCTGCTTGGGAATAAAAATGTTTAAGTGCCAGCAGAGAGAAAAAAGGGTTGCTGTGACTGCTATCTTTCCACATGGGGGTTATTTATTGTCTCTTTTATGGAATTTGCACCACGCCAGAATTTAGATGAGCTCATGTACAGGGTACAATGCACAGTGACTGAAATGGTTATGAAAGACATGACATTGGCGCACTTGTGGTGCCAGGTTTAATGACTAAAGAATGTGTATGTCTAGGTGAAGAATTATCGGGGTAAGATTGTAGATATCTACAATGTGTAGATATTTTTCAGAACATACCCATGTCTTTGTAATGAACTGAATTAATAAAAATTCTATTTTTTGTACATGAGATATTTATTTCTTTTGGAATGACTTACTGTACATATCTTCCTCTTTTTGTGTCCAGTTCTTGAATGTAAAATAAAAGAAAACTTAGTATTTTGGTATTTAATTGATGGTATTACTATCTTCTCATTTGATCCCCAGGGATTAGGTTCTTGGGGAGGGAAGAGTTTTCATTAAGCAAAACCAGGTGCAGTTGACTGTTGTTTAAGCCAATTTACTTTACAATAGCTTTGATCAATAATACATCTGAAATCTGACTTGAGGTTGCTATGTAAAAGTTACCTTTCATAATAGTATCTCCTGATTAGTTTAACTTGAAAATTAGCAGCTTATTTTGTCTTGTCTTGTACTAGATTTGTGAAGTGCTAGAGTAAGATTTTGAAAATTAATACATTTTGTTCTTGCTTGATTGTAATACGGGTGCAGGGTGGAATGGTACTTCAGAGAATGCTCAGTTTCTCAGCTTCATTAATATTTCACTGTTTAACTCTTTTTAACACTACATTAGAATAACAGGACTACAAAATGCTTTATAAATAAAATACTTGTTTTAGATTCTACATAATATTCTGATGTGACTCTATGTCAAATTTGGGAAACAAATTAAAGCATAACATGCCAGAAGTTGTTCAAGTCTTCCTGAAATAACTTTTTCCTTATTTGTCTTGTTTCATGCAGGCTTTTCTTCACCGAATGATCCAACGTGCTACTGCCAAAGAGGATAAAAATGTCACAGAAGAGACAGTTAAGGTTAGTATCCTAATTGCATATTTCTTCTGTTTTGTATCTGATGTTGCATTTACATATATTTTATTCTTTTGCAGATGTTGTTTTCAAATATTGAAGATATTCTTGCAGTTCACAAAAACTTCCTGTCCCTGGTGGAGGAGTGTTTACAGCCAGAACCTAACGCACAGCATGAAGTTGGAACCTGCTTTCTGAATTATGTACGCTGTCTTTTATTACAGCCTTGTATAATGTTTTTCCTTTATTTTTTGTATTTATTAATTACTGATGATGAGTGTACATAGTCATGGAGATTAAATATGACTTGATTGTGTAATGTAGAGTACTTTGAAGTTATCTCTTAGTTACTGTCATTTCCATTAAAAAAAAAAAAAAGAGAGGGAGGAGAATGAAGAAGGAACATATCAAATGGGCTAACTTTTGTTGTTTCATTGTTTTTATATTCACCAGCTTAGCTCAGGCTGCCAAACTGAGCCCTGAAGCTTGGGCAAAGCTTCTGCCTATATGTGAGACGGAGGTAGAACGATCAGGGTTGCATGAATCAGTAAAAGTAGTACAATGCTATCTTTTTATTCTCCTTTGATGTTATGCAAAAATGTGAATATTTAACAAAGGATTGCATACGCTGGGTAAAATACTGAATGGTTCTGAATTGTGAAGTTTTTTTTATTTCTTACAACTGCAGTACCTCCACAACTAGGCATGTCCTGTAGTAATTGGTTTCTAGGAATATGATTTTTCCTGTTTGGGCAAAACAAGGATGTTAGTTTCACAGAACTTTGCAGAATCAGGACAAATTAGTTTTCTTTCAGTTGTAGTCCTAGTTTCATTGTTATCTCTGGTTATAGTCCCATTTGTTTCTTAAGTTTTTGATTATTCATTGTGGGAGGAGAAAACTATTAATGTTTTGTGGAAACATTTTACAGAAGTTGAGTAACATCAGTTTTTAACTCTGCAGAAGAATGGATCATATTTGAAAACAAGTGTTTGCAGAAAAATTGGGTAATAATGTCAGCAAATTAGCCACTCGTCCATTTTCTTCATGAGTGTTTTATCCTGTGTGTTTGTGGTAGTCTAGCCTCTGAAATTTTTCAGCAAAACTGTATGAAGTTCAACAAAGTCTTGCACTTGGGAAAACATAATCCTGGAGTGCAGCACAGGCTGGGATATACAGCAGTGCTGTGGAAAGGGAACTCTGTGTCTGGGTGGACAAAAAGCTCAGTAAGAGTGAACCGTGTGCTGCTGTGACAAAAAAAAAATAAAGCCAACAGGATGCTGGGTTGCATCAGCAAGGACATCGCCAGCAGAGATAAAGCAGTCATTATTATACTCTCCTCAGTGCTTGTCAGGCCACACCTGGAACACTGTGTTCAGTTTTGGTCACAAAAGAGATGTGGACAGTCTGGAGAGGGTTAAGAGAAGGGCCACAAAGATGATCAAAGGACTGGGAAGCCTGCCATATGTCTGCCTGAGAGAACTGGATTTGTTCAAACTTGAGAAAATCAGGCTTTGGGGAGACTTTATCGCTATGTTCCAGTATTTAAAAAGTGGCTATGAAGATGGAGACTCCCTTTTTACAGAGTCACATGGATAACAGGGGGTTAATGGGTACAAGTTACTTCTGGGGAAATTCCAGCTGGACGCAAGAGGAAAATTTTTCACAATGAGAAGAAATAGCCATTGGAATAATCTTCCCAGGGAAGTGATGGGTTCCCCAACATTGGACACTTTTAAGATTCAGCTGGACAGGGTGCTGGGACATCTTGTCTAGACCGTGGTTTTGCCAGGAAAGGTTGGACCAGATGATTCTTGAGGTCTGTTTCAACCTGGTATTCTATGAATCTATGATTGAAATTCCCAAGTAGTGCTTCCAGACTGTTCATAATTCTAATTTGAGGCGAGACCTCAAATAATAAATGTAGGAAGAAGAGCTGACCTTCTAGAATGAAGACTATATTAGCTATTCAACATTGAAAAGTGTTCATGCCATGTTTTATTAATTAAAAAATTATCAAAATGATGAGTGAAAAACAACATCTTTTTTTTGTTTCTGCAGAAAGAGAAATTCCGTATCTATGATGAATACTGTAGTAACCATGAGAAGGCACAGAAAGTTCTGCTTGACCTGAACAAAATAAGAACAGTGCGGACTTTTCTTTTGGTAAATAAACTTAGAATTGGTATTCTGACCTCATATTTTTTGACTGGGCAGTGAATCGTTAGTGCTGTCACCTCCACCGTGTTACAAGTACAGGCACACCTGCAAGTGGTTAGCAGACAGTTTTAGTTGTGGATAATGTTTCCAGAGGAAAGGCGTGTGTACATCATATTTTCACTACTGTGCTTGGATCTGTGGATAATACAGCATTAGGCAATGTGCCTTGAACATGCTGGCCAGGAGACAAGGTTGTGAATCTGTAGAAAGGAAAAAGAATAGGATAAGATATGTGAGGAGGGATGGGGAAAGGAATTACAGAAAGGAAGCTGAAGGACTCATCAGAATTTCTGAAGAGAAGATCCACGTTCTGATACTGTAACCAGAGCTGTTGCAGACAGAAGTGTTTTATTATGGATCATAGAGTAGCCATTCTGATCTTAGACACTAACTTAGTCTGAGGTTGAAAGAAATGGCTCCACAATTAATCTTTCACTTTATAAGACAAATACGGAGAAGTTTAAAAATATTAAGTATGACAGCCCTCATGGTTTTCCAACAGCAAAACTAATTTCCATGAGTTTGTTAATAGTTGACATTAGTTGTTAAAAGAAGGACTCAGTGTGGAATGATTTTTGTGTTTCTTCCGTGGTGTCCTGTGGTAACAAGATTAGCTTTAAAATGTGGAGCTTACTATATTGGAACTTAAATACCTGAGAAGGTGCCCATGGATATGCTATCAAATTTTGAAGGGATAAGATTTGATTATTATGTTTTGGGACTGGAAAGCAAATGACTTTATCAGCAAAGCATCACAGAGCAAATGACTTTATCAGCAAAGCATCACAGATATGTGGGGCCTCTAGTGGTCTAGTGGTTAGGGTGCAGGACTCTCACCGCAGCGGCCCACGTTCGATTCCCAGCCCCCCGGGCAGATGGAGCTCGTTAGCCCTGTAAGGCCATCCATCTAAGAGAAGGTCACTCTAAACAAACCTACGTTCTGAGACCCTCACTGCCACTGTCCAAGCTTGCTCGGCCCCGGCAGATGAACCTCAGGATTAAAGGGTGGGCTCAGTTCAGCGCACGCTGGGTCTCACCTAAAAAATCCACTGCGCAGGCTCGAAGGGTTAATGACCTTTCCCAAATCTTCGCTCGCGAAGACTGGCCATTATTATTATTATTATTATCACAGATATGTTTAAAAAAAAAAGATTCTGCAAATGCTGACAGTATCATAAGTTTTATTTAATTTTACTAATAATTTTTAGCATGCAGTAGGGTTTCACTACTGCTGTTGACAGAGTTCTTGGTGAAGTTGTCCTGTTGCAGTTGGCTAATTTTTTGAAAAGTGTCAGCTCTGACTCCATAGCTGCACTTACTTACAGCCAAGTTAATGAGCAGTGCACGAATTTCCTTATTGTGGGGAGTACTGGGTGACGTGAACTACCATATCAATTTTACTAAGAATCTCCAATTCATCCATGTTCCATTCATAGTTAGAAACGGCTTCAAAGTTGTCCTTATTTTTCCTCAGTGGTTGACACAATATCCTTCACCTTGCCCCAGATTGAGGGGCTTCATACGCATGGTTCTTGTATTGGGAGCAGCATGGCCGGGTTCAAGAAGAAAGGGCGAATGCTGACTGCAGAGACAAAAAGCAAAATACTCTGGAGAAATATTGCAAAGAGCTTGTTTTTGTGAGAAAGGAAGCTAAGCGTGCATTTGCGGCAGTCAGTGTCATGTACTCATGGGCACACGCAAAGGGCTTTCACGTCTGTTTTGGGTTCCTCATAGGTTTGGGACGTGTCTGTACGATTAAGTGGCATCACTCTAACCTAGAAAACAAGACATCTGACTCTACAATTTGAAAATACAGTCAAAGCCTTCTAGCCAGACAGAATAATTCAGGTCATTAGATACGTTGATATCTATAAATAATTTTGAGCCTTTGAATATAGCGACAGTCATTATATAAACCTATAGTCTGCGTTGCCATTACCTTACTTTATCAGTAAAGCTTTTGCATTGGCAGGTTAAGTGAGATTCTTTAGGATAAGGGATCCTTTAGGCTGAGAGAAAAGCTGGTTAACAGTGAGCACAAAGCAGAGACTTAAGAGTGGGTGTGGAGACCCCCCATAGCAGCACTGGGGATAGGGTGTGTGTATTATGTGCTGAGTAGGGCTACCACCCAGTTTTGTAGTCTCTGTTCCATCAACAATGTGTCTGCCTCCAGATTTGTGGCCTGTGTCAGCATACCATCCGGCTGTCTTAAACTGCTCTTGTTTAGTGTCCTCAGTTTAGACAACTTGCTCTTTGAAGCTGTAGATTATCTCATACCATTGCATCACAATTCCTTCTGATCTCTCCATAAAGTAGTTGTCATTATTACTCTAGGTCTTTATGTACTTACACGTTAATTCCAGCAATTCCAAATATTTGCTGTGATGTCCCTTTGCTGCTTTTTCATGGATGCTTCCACCCAATATTTAATTTACTCTCTGCGTCCATAATCAGATGTCTTGTTGAAACTTTAATAATCTTTTGCCTATGACTTAAGGATGATTTATTCACTGCATATCACATTTTAGAGGTGTATATTAAGATGACCATGTTCAAACCTTCAAACCATCTGTGATGCTAGTTAACATTGAAAACACTTTTTAGAAACAACACCACCTCTAGTGGTCACCCTGAATTATTTGTTTTTGCTAGTTAAATGTTGAAAGCATATTTTGAACATTTTATTTACTGTCTTTTATTTTTAAAGTTTAAAAAAAAGCACCCTCTCTTCATCAGAATGGATGAAGAAGGTACCTAGAGAGATGTTTACAAAATGTTGTGACTTCCTTGTCATGTATGATAGTCAGTGTACCCAACATGTGCATCTGTTCAAGCCTGTACTTTTGACAGTCTTGCAAACCTTCCTCCTTACATATACGTATATATTTTATGTGTAGTTTAGCCAGTATTGCTGTATGCATGTGCCCTTGTCTTTATTTCTGATAACTTTTTTGGGATTTTTCAATCATTTGTGAAATTATTCACACTCCAGAATTGCATGCTCCTTGGAGGACGCAAGAACACAGATGTACCGTTGGAGGGATATCTAGTAACACCAATACAGAGAATATGCAAGTATCCCCTTCTTTTGAAGGTACTTACAAGTTTGTTATTTTTGTTATACTTCCTGTATAAAACTGGTTGCTAAGCATGTTTCCGAAGTCCAGGAACAGTCTGTTTACACAGTTATCTATCTCTTTATTAAGATATTGGACCCAGACTTACTGTCATTAAAGCTAGTGGCAAGTTTTCTGATATCATTATTAAAATAACTGAGGAGTTTGACTGGATAAAAATTATTAGCTCCATTCTGCATCTAGTTCTGTGGTTGAACAGAAGTGAGCCATTTGAGAGAGTTTAATGAGTCTAATTTCAGCTGGGTTTGACCATACCCTTGCTTAAAATGCTTGGGATAGCAGAGTTTGTTGGTGATATGCTGACATGCTTTGATGATACTAATTTACATCAACAAACTGTAAATGAAAAATTCGTTTTGTAAGAAAACCTGTAGAGTAACACAAAGGTGCTGTAGATGGTTTTATGATTAGTTATATGTTTATTCTTATCATATTGTGACAACTTAAAACAATGAAAAATGTTAAATGTGGTGATAAATATTAGATAGTCAAACCTCTGTAATTTATCATGTTAAGAAATAAAATAATACAGGAAAGTAATATTCAAAACAAATTTTTACTTAACAAATTAAAGTCTAATATGGTTTATTGTTCCAAACTATGAGAGGAAAGCCAGAGCAGATTCTGCTCTAGAAGCTACTGGATTATTGAGTAGTAAGCTACATGATTATTGGATAGTATTTTTCACAGTGCATGTGTGAATTTAGATTTGAAAGACTGCCAATTTTGAAGACAGATGACATAAAAAAAAATCTAAAAACAAACGTTAAAATAAAGGTTTTAAAAATAAATTAAACAATATAATAATCGCAATGAGGTATGAGTCATCCCAGATGTCTCTGACTTTACAGTTCCCTTGGTCTATTTTAAAATTATTTTTCTATTCTGTTTTTTGAATGAAGGCTCTACAGACAACACAGGGGAAAATGACTAATGCATTACTCTAGGAGGCAATGAAATGAATATATTTATGTTAAATAAATTTAAATACAGGGTGTGGTGGCTGCAGGGTTAGGGCTCCAGAGGAGTGTTACTCACACGTCAGTCAGGGTATGCACTGAAGGCTGTCCTCAGTCAGTCCAGCTGTATATGGGTAGTTGATACCTTGAGATGGGAAATCTCAGATGAATGCTGGCAACTCCATTTTTGTTTATCAGTATGGCTGCCAGTACCAGTAACCATCTGAAATCAGTGAGTCACCCAACCTATTGTTCCATGCTTTGCTGTATTGCATATTGCACTAGATTAAACAATAGTGTGGAGCTAAAGGAATGAGGTTTTTTTGCCTTGAGTTGCAGGAAAGGCAGGTGTTAATTTTGACATGAGTAAACTAATGTTTTTTTAAGCAGACCTGTTATCCTTGCTGTTGAACAGTTCCAACCCGAGGAATACAAAAACAAACAAACAAAAAAACTGCCTAAACCCCAAAACTCAACATGAAGAAACGTTGTTGGGGAAGAAAGTAGCTGAAATGCAAACTTCTTTCTAGGTTATGATGATTATTTATTGTTAGTAATTAATTACTGTTGAGTTTTAGTACACACTAGGACACAATGCTAGAGGGTTTATTACTTTTCCACCTAGTAAAAGAGAAGTCTGGCTACTTTTTGATTTTGTATGCTGTTGATTTAAGTCTCCTGTAATGTACATTTAGAGATCAAAGACAGGTTTCTTTTATTTTTTCCTTTTTTTTCTCCCCCCCTCCTTTTTTTTTTTTTAATGTCTAAATAGGAATTACTGAAGCGGACTCCAAGGAAGCACAGTGACTATGCGGCCCTAATGGAAGCCCTCCAGGCCATGAAGGCTGTCTGTTCCAACATAAACGAAGCCAAAAGACAAATGGAAAAATTAGAGTTTTTGGAAGAATGGCAGTCTCATGTTGAAGGATGGGAGGTACTGTCATAAGATTTGTTGCTTTGTATGTTGAGGAGGGAGTAACAGTTTTCAATAAGTGTGCACTGCAGTGTTTTTATATGCACTGTTTTTGTGATCCTGCAGTACTATCAACTCCTCAGTTCCATGAAATCACAGCTTTTATTTGAGATCTACTCTGTAAATAGTGTTCTCCACGACTGAGCACTGCTGTATAAAATAATAGACTTCCAGGAGAGAGGGTAATTATTTAGTGTTTGCCTTGGAATATCAATTGTCTATATGAACATGTATGTGTACATGCATACACATTTATAAATCCTAATTTAACTGCTGATCTGATTCTACTGCTGTCTATACCTGGCTAGCAGTACTTTTTCTGGTTGAAAAAATTTTGATTATTTATTATTGGTTAAGGACTGAGTCTGTGAGTTTTTGTTAGCTTGTAGGTAGTCCCTTAGTACTGGGTAAAGTAAAGTAAGGTAAACATGTTCAATAGAATATGTGGAAGACTTATGGTTTTTTTCAAGAGTTTGCAAATGAAAGAATGTTAATGCTCCAGTAAAGTTTTCTGAAGTAAGGTCTTCACAAGTAAGTCTGTTTCTGAGTTAGAATTTTCAGTAGTAAACAGAGATCCAGCCTTTCCCAAAGAAAACAACAAGATCAAGTAGTTGTAGCACCAAAATCTTCCTTTTCTATTATTCTGAGCACTGTAAATAGTTCATATAGAAAGATAGGTGCAGATAAGAGTGTATCCTTAAATTGTCTTATGTGTTTTGTGTTGAAGTGTCTGAGCTGTCTGCACTGGTGTAGGAGGGAAACGCCAATGAAGTTCCTTAAAAGAAACATAAAACAAGCAATGTAAACATTCAAAACTGACTTTAAAAAATAAAGATGCACGGGTTTTTTTGAGAGACAGATTTCAACATGGAAGTTATTTTTTGCTTTTTTGAATCCTTTGCTCAAATATGCTACTTTTCTTCCTAAGAAAGCTGCTTAAGAACTAGAGGAAGAGGCTTTTATCTCTCTAAGTTTTGTGGAAGATTTGCAGGCTAGGATATCTACCAAGAAAAATGTATTTGCTGCATGTTAGTCTGGTAGCTGACAGACCGGGTCTCAGTCTATACAGTGGGAAATGGCCTTTGTATAGTGCAGAGAAAAAAAAGGGTTGGGGACACTGATGGGACACTGAATCAGAGAAAGCTTGAGGTGGACCTGGATGAACTTTAACTGATGGAGTTCCCCAAGAAGTCTGAAAAATAAAAATGAGAGTACTGACTAGAAGAGTCAACTTTTAAGTAGATATTCATAGTAAGAGGTTAAAAAGCAGAAACAAGAAATAGTTTCTACACAACTTTGTTCGTTCTCTACACCTCCTACTTACTATATCTCCTGTTTCTTGAACTTGCTGTGCCTAAGGATGTGCTCTGCTTCTGCAGCAGTGGATTTAGTTGCTGCCATCCAGAAGGATTCAGCAGAACAAGCCACTATCTGAAAGGAGTATAGACCTGAACAAAGACCCCCTAAATATTCCTCATGACACTGCAAAATTATTTCTGTCTGCTCCATGTGAAATCTCCCGATCAGTGGACTCAGGCAAACCTTTGATTTGTTGTTAATTGAGTAGTGTGGGAAGATTTGGTTCATTCTAAATGTGGATTAAGTGACTGATTTTACTTTAGTCAAAGTTCTTCATGTTTCTTCAGTGTTTTGTGTGATTTGAAATGTTTCACTTTTTTCCTTATTCTGTGTAGAAGCATTTTCAAGAACTACATTTCTGGCAAATCATCTCATGCCGGATTTCAAGGCACTGTAATCTTTTGGTACAGGATGGTCATTATGAAATTCCACTAAAATTCACTGTACCTCATGAGAAGGAATTTTAGCAAGTACAAAAGCTGTATAATTGCTGCTCTGTATTCAGACAAACCTTTCTGCATTTATTTTTAATCCTCAGTGTGAAATAAAATAGAATTTAAAAAATTCAAGACAAATGATGCACAGTGTGTAGTCATGCCATGATATTGTTTGTAGGATTTTGAAAAAGAAAGGACTAAGATAAAGTAAACCTCTAAATGTTGTAATTGAAAGGAGGTCTAGTTGACCTCACTTAAAAGCTGCTTGTTTAGACCATGTGAAAAGAAGTCTCTTCTTGTAATTAGCTTGAACTTGCTGTCATCAGCTGTAACTTGGAAAGGTTAGTGTATCTGAATATTAAAATGCATTGGATGTGTTTGTGTGATAACTTCGTGATATAAGCAACAGCAAGTTAAGTGCTTCTGTTGCTGAATATTTTAGGGCAACAAAATGTGTTAAATAATCCTTATTGCCTATTGCTGCTTTACTCCTTCTATTATTTTCAACTTTTCAATTGAGTTTTCTACTGCACTATAGTGACTAAATTCTTCTACTTGATTCCAGTGCCTGAGTCATAGATAGTTGTCAAATCCATCTTAATGAATACACTCAAGTATAAAGTTACAGTATTATTAACCCAGTGCATTATTAGTCATATAAATTGGCTAAGAACTTACTGTTCTAAAACCTCTGTCACTGAAATCTACTTTCCTGCATAAAGTTTCTTCTGAATCTTTGGTCAAAAATATAGTAGTAAATAGGTTTGCTTTTGGAAATATGTTAATGAGCAAAGTTAACAATAAAGAAGGAAGGGTAAAAATACGGACATAAGCATGTGAAACAAAGACTTATTGTCTCTGTGCTCAGAATGTGTTCTCTCAACTGTAACATAGTAATTTCATACCAACCTCGGGGGGTTTTTTTCCCCTCTCCCCCCCCCTTCCAAGATTTCATTTTAGGATTTCACTTGTGCTTGAACTCTGAAATAGTGCCATTGTCTTAAAATAGCATGTTTTTGGTAGAGTTATGTGGTGTTTATTGTATTTTAGCCGATCAGGTTTGCCTTTACCATATGGCAACCACAGGGTGTGCAATCTGGCAAAATTGCCTTGATCTTAATATGTGCATCCTTTTCAGACATAGCATAAGTTTAGTCCTTGAAATGGTAAGAATTTCAGAGCATGTATAAGAGCTAACAGTATTTTGAATGATTCCCAACAACAACTACAAAAAAAATCCCTGAATGCCATGTTTTAGTGTGGATTTAATTAAATAAACATCTGGTTTTCTGCATTGCTTAAAATAAAGAGGCAAACTTGTTGGAGATTTCCTTCCAGAAGGAAATGCTTAGCACATTGCTTGGCCCCAACTAGAAGGAAAGGGAAAAAAATAAAGACTATTTTTAGAATTTGATCAAAGCATGACTTGAATTCCTATACTTAAGTGTCATAAAATGAAGCTTGTGTTTATTATGATAAAAATACAGATTCATGGAAAAGATGGAACATCTGTTTCAAGAAAGAAAATTTTGAGTATAATGACTTTCTCACTTAATTTCCTAAGTGGTTAGATTTATTGGCCTGAATTCAGAACTTGTGTAGGTGGCTGTCTCAGCTGGAGAATGGCTCAGCAGCTGAAGGAGTCCGTCAGTAAAATTTGTGTGGATGTTTCAGTGAGAGAACAAAAAATAAAATTGTTGCATTTGTTGTAAGCTGGAAGCTGAACAACCCAGTCTGAGTCACAGGCCAACTTAGTGATGATAGCATGGGGTATTCTGTTCCTTTCCATTTCAACATATCATCAAGTAGTATTTTACTAGAGATTTCTGTTTTTAAACTCCACAATTTCTAGCCCTTTTCTCTGTTTTGTTTGTTTCTTATGCCCATGCACAAAAACTGAAGAGTAAGTTAATATTTGTCTGTAATTTCTGACCCTTATTACTGTTAACTGGCCACTGAATCAGTATGGTCAAACCTCTGTATTTGACTGAAATTTGCCCAGAATATATAGATGAATAGCTTTTTGTAGCAAATAATACCAACCAATGCTGCTTTTAATCTCAAGGTAATAAAAATAATTTTTTAATGTTAAAGATGGATTCTTAATGATTTAAGGACAGGGGAGGTATTATTTTAAATTTCTTGAAAATGGTCTCCCTCCTTCCAGTGTATTTTAAATGTATTTGTTTTTCAGTTTGGTCATGATAGTCCACATTTCAGACCTCTCACCTAAGCTGTTTCTTTAGTTGGAATGATAGGTGTCTGACTGACAGCCAAAGGTGATTAGAAGCCATATATGTATACACCTTAGTATTATATATTTATACTTAAGTAACCTGCAGGCACCAAGATCTTAACAGATTTTCAGTTTCCACACCAGCTATTCTGAAAAGCCACAAGAGTCCTTGGCTCCAGTGCTACCCACAGGAGAGGGTTGCTCTACAATCTTCAGTGACCCATTAGGATAGATAGAGGAAAAACTAGTCTAAATTCACAATATAAGCCTGCTTTATAGGTCATCTTTTCCCCAACTGAACCCTTTATATGTTTTATTGGAAGATGATTAAAACAGATTTATTTCTATAATACATTGCGTTTTTAAATCAACGTATTACAAAAATGCTGGCTTCACTGAAAATATCCCATCCACTCTAATTGCAGATACTTTAAACATATAGAAACATGAATAGCTTAGTAGTGAAGATTTTATATTTAGGCTGAGCAACTGTATCATCTTCACTTACAAGCCATGAGTATAAATGCCTGTGAAAACTTTGACATAGCAAATTACTTTTCAGGTTCAAATTACTCATATTTAAAATTTCCCTGGTATTTTCAGTTCAAACACTTAATGAAAACATGGTTGTCTTAGAAGGTTTTGGTAATATTTGTTCCAAAACTATTGCTTGTAGGTAGTGTAGTTTAGTTTTAGCAGTGCAGCAGATAGCCTTACCTGCTTCTGGCACCAGGGTGATCACTCATCTGTTACTGCAGCCATCAGCCTTCCCCCTGAGAGGAACAGCTCAGAGTTGGATTAAATGAATTATCCTGCTGGGCTGGATATCAAATGCAGCTTGGTGTTCCTGCTGAGAACCCATGTGAAGGTTTAAGGTGTAGCTACATCCTTCATGAAAACTTGTTATAGTTTTCAGTCCTCCTTTGAATTACATGGTGGATATGGCAGTGCTTGTGTGTGCTCTCTGCTTCATTCTTCTTCAGGCATGTTTTTCATCTCTAAGGGATGTGGTGAAGAGGAATGTTCACCCCAGGTGTAGAAACAGTAGTGCTTTCACATAATATGCCCTTCCTTTTTTCTCCATTTCAGCTCCATGCCCACCAAAAGTCCAGGAACAGGCAAACCCTAAGTATTACTAAGGCAAGGGAGTGATAGGGGATTTTTCTGCACTAGCAGTGTTATGTAGGACAGCCAGATGTGACTTCTGATCCTGTTACCTTATTCCTTTGGACTTCAGCAAATAAAACAGCAATAACAAAATTCACTGATCTGCGGCCACAGCAGCCTGGGTTGTGATCCTGTCAGAAGGTATCCGATAAGTGACATTAACACTGTTCAGTATTTGAACAGGAGATCTCCAAGGGAAAAAAGTATCCCTAGAATGTTGTTTTCATCATCTAGCAGTTTATATTACAAAAGGAAGAAAATTAAGAGGAAGAAAAAAGCAAGGGGTAGTAAGTGATACAGATAACACTGCCATGTTGTAACATTGAACTTGAATCATGAATGAGGAGAACTTTAATGTTAGGTAGCCTGAATAATATACATTTAAAATATATAAAAATGTGTTATTTTATGACCTGTTGCTGGCACAGTAGCAGATATTGCTAGGACTGTTGGGAAAAGGTGGTATTTTTCTACACTGAAAATGAAATATTTTCAATAAGAAGAGACAAAATGTTTTTATAAAACCCTTTCTATGAAAAAATCACCCTTTTGTAGAAAGCTGAAACTGCTAGTCTGCTAGTACAATTTTGAAGCCTTAAGCTGATTTTTTTCAGCTTCCTTACAAAAGAATACCATTTTTCAGCAAAGCTGAAGTTTTCTCTAAAAACAACCCAAAACTCCTTAAAAAGTATCCAATCTGTTAAGATGCAAATTATTAGTAAGTACTGTTCCAGCAAATTTGAAACTCAGACTAAGATATTGCTTACTCTTTTTAATAGACAAGTGCAGTGAAATAGAATGTAAAAAAAATTACCTGCTTTTCTGTAATTGTGGTCAGCAAGCATTACGTGCAGCCCTAATTTATGCTTAATTTATATTACTGCGTATGCTTTTAAGATGTTTCAGTGTTTGATTTCATATAAAACTGTAAAATTAGTATGCCAGTTTCTGGTACTGATGCTTTCTTAGGAAGGGAAATATGCTGCAGTGGCTATAGATGACATTAATTTTTGGCTTGTTTGATCCTAAATGGAAACAGGAGTGGTTAGTTAATAGTGATACTGAAGCTGCCTTACTTAGAGACCTGAATTGTGTTCCAGTGTTGTGCAATCCCACTTATCAGCTCTGTAAACAGGCTGCATTCTCCTTAGGACAGTCTGAGGGATTGCTCAATATTCACGGCTGTGACATACAAAGGATAAGCAGCAAGATGAAGAACTGTCAGAGCAGAATGCATGATTTCTTCTTGGCTCTTAATTAAATCCATTTTTCTTTGGACTACTGTGGTTAGATCAAGAAGAGGAAGTAACTACAGCTCTTGCATGCATAGAACATTCAGAACGTGTAGGTGACAAGGAAGTCCTGGCTTTTGCAGGTTTTCCAAGCTGACTGTTGACTGCCTCAAGTCAGGAAACTCTTCAAACCATGGGTGTGTGCTTGATGCATAATTATCAATAGGATTACATGTCTGGATGCATATAGCACAGCAACAGCAGCTCTGGCCCACAGGAGCATGGATTTTTCAGACTTGCAAAATACACCTCTGAATTCAAGGTAGTCTTCCTTGAGAGATAGATTTCTCATTATATGACATAAAAGTGTCATGAATTTTTCATATAGATATTTTGAGGAAATTTTTGCCTTTGTTAAAGTTCCTTCTTTTTGATTAACTTTTATGAAAATGCCTGGCTTCTTTTCACATGAAAGAATTATCTCTCTTGAGACAAAAAATGAGGCATGGGAAGTTTCATCTGAAACATGCAAAGCTTAGCAAAATTCTGACGTCTTCAGAGTATGTTAGGAGGAATATTGTATATAGTATAGTAGACAGTCCTAGCTGTACATGCCACTATTAGCCTTGCCCAATTTTTTATCTTTCTGTCTTTTTGATTTTTTGTTTAGCTTAGTCTACTCTAGAAGTATATACCCTTAATGATCTTCAACTCCCAGGTTGCTTCAGCTTCCAAGTTCATTGTGGCAGAGGTGGTGTCTTGTAAAGCCCCATTTTAAGATATTTCTGAGTAAAGTTACTGAGGCTAAGAGTTACTGGATAAAGTTGGTCTGATTTTCAGGAGAGGTCTCTGCACAGATATAATATAATTTGGAAACTTTTGGTGATTAAACTGTATCTATTCAAAAAAGCCCCCCCCAATACTACATGAATACAAAGCTGGTGTTAAGCATTATTAGAAATTACTATGTAATTACAATGCAATAAATCATCATGAGTTTTATTCTTAGTGTTTCCAGAGATTTGTTGTGCTTGTGAGTTTATGTAAGAAACTTTTCCGCAATTGATGCAAACAAGAGTACTTCAGTTCTCACAGAATAAAAAAAAAAAATCTCTTTCCAATTGATTTTAGGGATCTAACATTACAGACACGTGCACAGAAATGCTGCGAAGTGGACTACTACTCAAAATTTCAGCAGGAAATATCCAAGAGAGGATATTTTTTCTTTTTGATAACCTCTTGGTCTACTGCAAAAAAAAGCACAGGTAAATGATTACTTTCAAAAATAATGTATTTTTCTCACAGTAGAGCTAATCATGTGTATGCTGTTCCGTTAGAACTGTGGTAAAAAAGGTAGTGGTTTTAGAGGAGACTTATCCACCGATGTGTATTTGATTCAAGCATTGTAAACATGTTATATGAATGCAAAATCCTAATGGTGAAGTGCAAGGAGAAACAATGTGTTTTGTCAGCCTTCCACAGCAGGTTATATGTGATGACCTCAGTCTCTTCTAGGAAGGGTAAACAGGCTGAATTTTTAGTTTAAACAAACTAGTAATGTAGCTTGTGCAGTAAAATAAATCTACACAGATTCAAGAGTTTCAAGCTGTATATTTGTAATCGGGGAAAAGAGCCAGAAAGCTGCTGCTTGCTGCATTGCAAGGAGCAGTTCCTCAGTTGAGCAAAACATTTCTACAGGTAATGTTCAGTTCTCTAATGTTTCTGAGAAGTAAGGGCTCTTTTACAGACATCCCTCTTGATGCTCAAGTTTGTCTCTTTGATCCAGAAATTGGTTTTGAGTAGCTGACGAATACGTGTTACTGTCTAGATCTTTGACACATTCCTGGATACGATACATACTCTTTTCAGAATTTATAATTTTTGCTGTATTTTGTTGTCCAGCAATTACTGAGTACATATTATCTTTGCAATTTTCCTCCACTCAGTTGCATATTTTTGTAGCCGTATTCCAGCTAAAATGCATTTTTGGATGAAAATCTCAAAATCATAAAAGATCATCTATGGTTTCTTCTGTTTTGAGCAATCATGTCGGACATGTCATTAGCTAGTACCATGGTGACATGTCTGCAGACATAGGAATAACTCAATTTCAAAATTGAAGGTGGGAAATTAATTGATTATATGCCAGCAAGATACTTTGGGTATTGATTGGCACATAGTTAAAGAGGGTGTTGCTCATAGGAACTTTGCACTTTGATAATTTTACAAAAATTGTCCTATCTTTATGGTATGAGATATTTTATGTAATTTCTAAGCATCATTTTGCAGCAGAGTTGTATAAATGTGAATTTCTATATTTGGGGTCACAGTTATAAAGGTCACTAAAGCTATTGGATTTCTCTCACTTTAGAGAGAAAAATGGTGTGATACTGAACCTTTATGCTTGCTGCTGGTTTTGCTTATTTTGGTTTGTTTGTTTTTTTAATCTATTATTCAATTTTTGAATAAGACATTTATAGTATAGTAGAGTTATTCATTAGACAATAATGAAGTAATGATTGAGAAGCGGGTGAAGATTAATTCCTCTTTAGAGTGAGTGAAGGTTAAAATTCAGGTGATCATTAATTCTTAGGAGCAGACCTTTGGTTGATATGCAGTATTAATTATCATTATAGGCAAAAATGGACAGAAAATAATCCCTGGTTTATCTGAAATGGGAAATGCTGTCTAGAACTGGGGTTCTCTAAATGCCTTGACTTCGCTGGGAACAGAGTTACAGCAATGCAAAGTGCTTTGGAATATATTGCAGTGAAACTGCCACAAAATTTCAGCAATGCTTAATTACAATTCTTGTTTAATCTTTATGTTAGATAGGAAAAATGTTGTCTTCATTCTTCCATACCTAAGTCCCACTTATGAGGCTAACATATGTAGGCCAAGATTTATATCCAAAGATGTTCTTATTTCATTTTTTTCAAACTACCCTTGTGCTGAATTTCTAGACTAACACAAGAAGACTGCATCAGTCAAGAGGAAAGGTTCTCCCAATGCATTATTTTGTCTTTGATGGCAGACAATGGCATATAGAAGCCAAAGTGTGGGAACAGAGCTTTTACACAGTAACACTTTCCTGATGAACTCTCATTCAGATAGCATTTGGCAGCTAACTCTTACCAGCAGTAGCATCTTTGCATTACCAACAGCAGTGTCCCATTCAGAAATGGTTTCTACAGTTCAATTGCACATGTATAAATGTACTGTGATTCTTACAGTGGTCTTTAAATGCTACGTGTTCAGATAGCAGTGCAGAAATGTAGAAGGTGGTGGATGACGTGCTCAGATCTGCTCTTTCTTCAATCAGGCGATTGAAGAACAGCAAAACATCTGCAGATGGCCATCGTTACCTGTTTCGGGGCAGAATAAACACAGAAGTGATGGAAGTAGAGAATGTAGATGATGGAACAGGTGAGTATATTTGCGTTGCTCATTTACAGAGCAGTCCTTCGAGCTGCTGAAATCAAATGCAACTTGATGATTTCTTTGGGAATTGATGGTGCTCCTTCTATTTAGAAAGAAAGAGTAAGATGCCACTTTAAAAGCACTATCTATTAGTATCAAAGTTCTGCTTCTTTGAATGGATGGCAGCGATGTCATCCATTATTAGCTGGTTGGTCATAGATAACTATTTTATGCTAACATGAACAGAGTAGTAAAATAAGGTGCCATTTATTGCTCAGCTGAAATTGCATATTTAACTTCATTTTACAGCATTTCAGCGCTCTTAAAGAACTTATACCTAGGTATGTGGTATATTTATAAAAGCAAATGGAAAACTTACCTCTGTTGGAATGAAACCTCGAACACTATAAATGCTGGAATTGTGACATAAGAAAGTTTTTTTAAAATATCTTTAGCAATATAATCCATATGATTGCTTGAAATTTTCCTGACATACATTAATAAAGTGAAAAAACAAAGTATTCCTACATGTGTCAATTTTTGTTTTAGAAACTTGAGTTTAACCTTTGAGCTTAACAATTATTAATTTTCCTTACAATTAATAAATAAAACCTGAAACATTTTGGGCTTTCTAACGTAAAACTAAAAAAAAAAATAATAAATGAAACTTGCAGTGACATTGCAGATGTGTGAGCCTGGAGGAGATTTCTGGGAGTTATGTATTACTTCCCGTGATACTTTAAAGTAGTGTTAGGTTTGTCCTACCTCTGCTATGGATTCAAAGCATTTCTTAATGTAATTGTGTTCTAAAATTGAGCATTAATGACAATGATTCTACAGTGGAAGTAAGCTTCATAGGAATTGAATATTTCTTTAAAATTAAGATTATCTTTTTCTAATTGTGAGTTCCTTGTTTTCAAAATAGTTCATTCGCTGGGTAGACAGTAGAACTGACTTGGAGAACAAATTGCCTGTTGTTCTTATTGCCACAAATTAGTCTCTCTTCCATCTCTTATTTTAAAGTCTTTCATGTGTGGTGTTTGGGCGTTTTTGTTCTTTGCCCTTTGGAGGGTTTTTTTTTTATTCAGTTTGCTTCCATCTTTTGTCATTAACCCTCAGTTTTATAAAGAAATTACATTAAAAATGCTTGGAATTCATAACTGAAGTGTCTAGACCTGAAACTCCGCTGGTGCCAAGTAGGACAGAATAATTACTGTAGTGCTGCAATGTGGGATGTCTACTATTAATCCCAGAGTTGTTTGGCTTTTCTGAGAACATTATTTTTCAATTTTCTAGTTTGTGTTCCAGAATACCACATCAGAGCCTTCTGTGCAGTAGTGGTGCCTATTCCGTTATATTTTATACTGTGTTAATGTCTGAGAATAGGTCCTATTAACTACTTTCTTTTCTGTACTGAGTTTTATCTTATAATTTCTACAATATATTGAGCATTCAGAGTTTGTATCTTGTTCCCTAAAGCTTTTGCAATGCTTCTTTTCTTAGTTCCATGAACAGTGGAAAATGCTGAACATAAGGTAGAGCACTATGGTGTCACACTTGATGTATTACCTGTGCTTACCAGACATTTTTTGTAAGAATTCCTTGACATCTGTTTTGGGCTATGTCCTTCACCAGGCCCACCAATTTAGTTAGTGATTTTGAGCTGTCCATGGGTACCTTGTAATAAATTTCTTCAAGCCTCTTTGACTTGAATATAGTTTATTCAATATTCTGTATCCTGCTATTTCCCTTTTCTGGCCTGTATTCTTGCCCAGTTTTTAGCTTTATTTTAGCATCTCAGTAATTTGTTTATGCAAAAAAAAGAGTTGATTGTTTCAGTCTTTCTTGTTGTATATTATTTGAAACCCTTTATTTTTTTTCACCTTCCTTATATATGCTTTAGAAAGAAAAGTTTCCCTGTTTGCATTATGTCACTTTCTAAGACGGCATCTCTTTGCTTGTAACTCTTGATGTTACTGTGGCCCCAGAAGCTTACACCCAACATCTTCTTCCTGATGAATATTCCAGGAATTCTGTAACTATTCTTCTTTCACTGATTCCAACCTGCATATTGCCACACTTTTAGTGTTGGTGTTAGAAAATATTTCTTTGGTCTTCTTTCCGTGACTATCCTGTATTTCTCAAATCTGTCCTACCTCTCTTTGTTTACTTGTTCTAGCTATCCGGTCCTTGATCTCTTTCACGCCGCTCGTTTTGCTTCCTGCGCATTTGTTTTCTTCCTCAATGAATCATCAGTATAATTTGGCTAAGCACAAATAGCCTTCCTCTACACTCCAGACACTAGTAGTATAATTTCCTCCAGCCACAGGAAATTTTGCTACTGTCCTCATTTTCTATAGCTTTGCACACAGTCCTCATGGCTATCATGCTTCCTTCCCACTTGCTCTCCTAAGCCATATCAAATCCTGTCACTTTTATATATACATTATTTCCAAAATCCATACTTCTTTCCACTTCTGAGACATCAGTTAATGGTTTGGTTATTTTGATTTCTAGCTTATTAGAGTTAGTGGATGCCCAATCCCTGGAAACATTCACAGTCAGGTTGAACGAGGCTCTGAGCAACCTGACTGAGCTGAAGATGTCCCTACTTATTGAGGGGGGATTGGACTAGGTGATCTGTAAGGTCCCTTCCAACCCAAACCATTGTATGACTCTATGATTATTCTTATCTGTTTTTTTTAACTTATCACCACATTTTCACTTTCAATTTTTCCAGTATCCTAAAATATTTTTTTCCTTGTAATTACTGCTATTTCATCCCTCCTTTCAATGGTTCTCTTTGAAATATGAAAATGTTTTTGTTATTTCTCTGAAAGGTGACACTTTGACACCTTAGTACCCTTTTCTTGTCACCCCCTCCTGCTTTTTTATGTAACACCCCTGGTGTTCTCCTTCCTTCTGGTACTTGTGTATCCCGTCTCCTCACACTGATATTTTTTCTTTCACTCAGATCATGATGCCCTTCTTTAACCTTCCTCTGTTCTGCTTGCTTTACTGTTCTCATTTGTTAGACCCAGATGTCTTGTTTCTCATCCCCTGTAGTCATCTCTGTTTGAACTGTAACCCAGTACTATTCTGCTGCTTTCTTTTTGTCTCATCACATTCCCAAGTGTAGCAATATGATTGTCTGAGCCTCATTCACATTAGCTTTGCACAGTATTGTATTATTTTACGCTCCTTAATCATCTATTACCTATTACTTTCTATGATTCTTAATTTAGAGTGGAAGCTCTGAGTGCAGAGTGCTTGTATTTTCACATCTGTGCAGGACTTTCTCATGTACTCTATATGGAGTTCTTTACAGACATTAAAGACTATTCAGTCTAGATGATACTTCCACAGTTCTTTACTGTAGATTTTGGGATCCCCTTCTCACTTTATATAAAGGTCTCTATATACAATAGGGCAAACTGAGAGTGTTTGCTCTCAGCATTGATAGAGGTAAGAATGTAGTCTTCCTTGTTTGTAAGTAGAAGCATAGAAATAGGAAAACAGATTCCCAGTGTGGTTTATTATCATGCTAATGATGTGCCTACAGAAATTAACAAAGCTTTTTCTGAAAAGCAATTTTTCTTTGATGAAATTATGCCTTGGCTGAGCAGTACAGTTGGTGTGAGCTTTCTTTTTTAGTTACAGCACCATGATGCACTCTGCTTTTTCCTAATTGCACTGATTAAAGTGGAATGCATATTACCTATCAGGGTAGAGTATTTGTGATCTTAAAACAATGTGGCTACACAGCCACTTGCAAGTTTTAGAAAGATGGATATATTGTAATGTGGGGTTTTTTTCTGTAGGAGTTTTTCTAATTCAGTTTTGAAAGAAAAATATATTTCTGAAGACATTCACAAGCCGTTAAATGAATCTTATTTAGTTCATGAAGGAAAGCACTTGGGAATTAGGAAATACCAGATTTATGTTTGCTATAGTATAGTAGTTCTGTCCCCTGTTGTTTAGAAATGAGGCATGATACAGAAAAAATAGAGGATGATAATGGTAACTAGAAGCTGCTTCAAAAAGTGTACATAGGAGAATGGCAGTTGATACTGTGCAGCAATTACTTCCTTGGTATTTCTGAGCATTGATGCTCCCAAGAACCTCAAGTCTGAGAAATTTAGAAGACCTTCAATACAGAGATTTCTGTTTATTTTTTTAAGGGAAGAAGAAAATTCTATTGTATATGGCTGTAACAAATTGCTTCTTATGCAAGAATCAATGTTTGAGTCTTGAATTTTGAAAAATATATTACAATTCAAATTACAAGCATTAACGTATTACCACGTAACATTAAATGATGTCATCTTGTAGGCTTAATGATTTGTTGATCATTTGTTGGTTCAGACTTCACATCGAGCGATTGAAGTCTCATGCTCTTCTTCTTTCTGCAACCATTATGTCAGGCTTGCAAATTATTTGTTTAGCTTGACTGGCAGCTGTGATTGACATGATGTGAAGAGTGCGCATATGTGCTGTGCAGCTGACCAGCCAGAATATGCACACCTCCTGGCTGGCCAGCCAGCATGGCTGCAGCTCTTGATCAGATTTTGTCCAAAAAGTCCAAAGAAGGTAGGAGTTTATATGGGATGATAATGTAATGCTGAAATGTTCTTGACTACGGGCGTGGGTGTATTGGGGAGAACAAATTGCTCATGGGAGCCTTGGAGGATTGTAGTCATGGGGAACATGAAGAGCAAAAGAGAAAGCAAGGGTGTTGCAGTTAAAGGCAGAGACTGAAGTCAAAGTGGCCATCACAGCAGTGGTTTATTGTTGCAAAACTGGGCGACAGTTACATGTCTTCCTCCACCTGAACTCACTGCCATCTGTATACATTAGGCAGTCATAGCACCTAGCTTGGTGATTGGGCCTTTCACAAAATTCAGTGAGTTTGTAGTGGCATGAGGTAAATGTGGTCAAACTGCCAGTCTCTTGGCCCTGCAATTAGAGATCTTCAGAGGCCAAGGAAGCTGCGTATTTAAAAAGTCACCTCTACACTGAGATATTCAAGGGTCTGGACGAGCCATTTTTTCCCTTGACTGTTGACTCTGATTTTCTGAGAGTGCTTGAATAGTATGATGGGTAGTTTTCAAGAAATGGTGTTTTTAAAGGGACAAAGAATATTCTGAATAGGCTATACAAATAAAAATATGATAAAAAGGTAAGTGGTATAAACATGATGTTGCAAAAATACCTGATTTCATTTTCTTCCCGTTCATAACTTGCTTGTGCTTTCTTACATGCTTTGAGTACTAGAAGGTTTTGTTGGTTTAGAAATTAGCCATCAGTCTCATGGTTTTCTAGTGGTTCCTGACATTTCCCAGCCCAGTACACAAAGCTTGGCTGCTTTCCATCTAATTAAAATGCAAAGTTATTGAAAGGATACTAGCATGTCTGCTGAGATTTATGATAAATCTTAGCAAGCATTTCAGCAAGGGTTTCAGTTTCAGAAAATCCCATTTCATCATACAAAATAGGGCTGAATTATGAAAAAGTATTTGCAAAACAAAAAGCTTTGTAGTTATTATAGTAGTTCAGGACTTGCCCTAGGACTTTCTTGCCTCTTAATGAAAGTTTGTGGTGAGAAAACGTTGACCTTTGATTTTTCTAAACACTTTGTATGGTAGTTGCTAGCTCTAGTTTTTTAGTCTGTATTTTACGTAAAAAAAAAAATTTCTTATCATAAGGAATTTATGTCTCCCGAGTTTTCCCCCAGGAAATGCAGGTAGTCTTAGTAAAGGATAGTTAGGGGTATTATTTTTGGAATTTCTGAATAAGATTTATGGGCCAGCATATTAAAATAGAATGTTACAGAAGTAATAAGTAGTAAGTAATAAGGGTTTGATTTTTATATCATAGTTATTTTTACATATTAAGAGTCAGAAGTTCAAGATACCTAAGAACATCAGCAGCTGTTATCTCTCCTATAGGGTATACACTGAACATAGGGCTATTTAAAAAAATTATTTCAAATTATTGCATATTTCAAAAATTATGCATTTGGGGTTTGTTTTTTTTTTTTACATCAAAGAACATCTTGTATTATATTTCAGTTTGTTTAAACTAGTAAGTGTAGATATTTATTTATTTGGGTAACCAGTAAAAATACATCAAATATATGTGATGTGCTTACTTGTCAAGTTGAAATTGTATTTTACCCCCTGTAAAGTCCTTTTTTAAACTTAATAGTAAATCATTCAATCAGCACAGCAGCTCTGAGCAACTTAAGGGACAAAACCACAATGCTGTTTGTTTAAGGAATTATTTATTATAGTTTAACACAAACAGAAGTACTCTAAATACTGTTATCTGTTGTTTTAATAGGACTCTGCCTGTTTTAGTATCGAGTTTATACCTTCTTCCATATGCTATGCAATTCTTTGTTACATTTTACAAAGGACATGGTTTACTAAACATTAAAACTACAATTTATTAAGTTATAACATAGTTCACAAGTGGCACAGGTAACTTTAATTTTTGTTCTTCTTTATCTCCTGGGCTTCATGTGTACTGAGAGTTCTTAGTAATTGTAACGACTATTGCTTTTTGTAAGAATTGAGACTCTTTAAGCCATTTTATCTATTCTTAGCTGACTACCACAGCAGTGGCCACACTGTTATTAATGGCTGGAAGATCCACAACACGGCAAAGAATAAGTGGTTTGTATGCATGGCGAAAACCCCTGAAGAGAAGCAAGAATGGCTGGAAGCAATTTTGAAAGAGCGAGAGAGGAGAAAAGGTAGGTTAATAAACTTCCTTGTGTTGCTTTGCCAGAAAGCCATGTTGTATTTTTATGTTGAGATATAAAGAAAACCAGCTGGTAGGCAAACTTGTGGTGTCAGATTCCTCTGAAGATTTATGAATAACAGCTTGGGAAAAATAAATCAAGCTTGTATTAGGAAGGGCTTTATGTCTTCAATCATGTATGCTGGTAGTGAATGCTGTTTTGGAAATGGGGAGATGATTTAACCTGTGATTTTATAGTTTATCCTCAACTAGTATAAATTGTCATAAACTCATTGAGACCTGTGTAATATTATGGTTTGTGGTATCTGAGGGTCTGTCCTAAATGCCTTGTGTGATTTTTATGCATTGATTCCCTTTGCGAGTGGCCATTTGAATCACTGAAATGAGCAGGCTTTCAGTGTTGGATTTTAATGTGGATGATCTAAAGTGAAATGGTACAGAACGTACCCACCACCCCATCTTTGATGTATTCTCCCCTACCAAAACATTAAGAAATCACCAGTGGCAAACCACTATCTTTTTGAATAACTGAATTAAGGTGAAAAAATACTTGGATGAAATATAATCCTGATCTCAAATGTGACCATGAATAACTTCATGTGTTCAAGGTGAACCCAGTACAAAGTAGAAGCAGGGAAAGGTGACACCTCATAATTTTCTGGAGCTAATTTCATTTGCAAGCTAAAATATCCATATTAATAATGTTGTTTGGAGCCTTGATATTAAAGGAAAATATGGCCTTGTATTTAGGTCTGTAATGCTTTTCCTGAATTGTGTAGATTTTCTGTTGCCTGTTGCAGTAATTGTTGTTTTGTGCTTCTGTTGTAAATGGAGACCAACAATATTTTCTTTGGTTTTTTAAAGTTGAATACTGGATGCTTGTAGAACATCTGTTGTACAACCAGAGTTTCAAATAGGGTATTTGAGCACTGGCTAATTAATAGTGTCACCAGGAATTAATAGCAGAAAAGCTAGAAAGGTGCTTTAACATTCTAAAACCTCAACATTTTTAAAATAACAAATGAGAAAGCAATGTGGTAGAGATGGTGTCAAATACAACAAAACCCAGGTTTGTCTGCTGCTGTATAGGACCTTGTCTGGAACCTACTAAAATGTTTTCAGTAAATTCCACTTCACTGTTAAGTTTCTTGACTCCCTTGGGCTCTTGGTACCTCAGATAAGAAATACAAAGGTTAAGTAGGTGTACTTTATGTTGATGAATTCTTACTATTTCACACTAATAAACTGAGCAGCTGGTAGGACGGATGAGTTTGAGCTAAACCTTGGCAAGCTTGAGGTCTGAGGTAGCTATCCAAAAGCCAAGACATGTCTTAGGATTTTAGCATTCTAAAAATTTGTGGAAATTTTCAGCTCCTGATGTTTTCAGTGGGTTTGCCAAACAAGGAGACAACCATGAAACAAAGAGGAGAGGATCTGGGGCACACATAGATTCAGGTTGCAACACAGAATCTCCAAAAACAAATGAGTTGGAAGACTCAGAGATTCAATGGATTTAGAGAAACTCAATCTATACTTTTATTTGGAATCCATGCAGCAGAAGCTGAGCTAAAAGGAGAGAATGCCCTTAATGAAGTAATTTAGTTTTCAGCTTTGGTAATTGAATTATGAACTAGGACCTTTTCATAGGTTGTATTTTCTTGCTAGGAGAAATCAAGCTGAATTGGAAAATTTTACTGAAGTCTTTCTGTCAATTTGGTGGCTTTCCTGTAAACACCTGTTATCTGCAAACTTACTGAGGGTGCACTTGATCCCACTGTCTGTGTCATCGATGAAGATACTGGAGAGCAACGATTCCAAGACAGAGTACTGAGGGACACCACTTGTCACCTGCACAGTTATATGTACATTTATAGTTTAAAAATTATGAAAATCTGAACAGAAACTGAGAACATGTACACAAGACATTCAAGAAACGTGTGGTTCTGTCCAGCATTAATAACTGTTCATTGAGAAAGCGTGTGGGATATGAAAGTCGGTGGTATTCCTTGAACACAAGCTTCTGTGAATGGCCATAGGATGTGTAGTTCAACAAAAACTGGATTTAATCATCTGTTAATCTGTTACTCAAAAAACATAATGATTTTTTCGAGAAGATAAACAGGAAAAAAATAAACCAGTAAAAAATATTGAACTAAAACCCTTGATAGCTTTCCATTGTTGAAAAAATCTTGAAGCAAATAAAAATCAAGTCACGTATATGCTTTTGTGGAAAAGGGGTGAATTAATCTGATGTGAAACTAACATACATATAACAGTCAACCAGTTACTATTAATTGGAAATTTGAAAAATATTCCTTTAAGTGAAGACATTTTTATTATCACATGATAAAAACAAAACCAAGGTTCTTTTATTTTAAATGTGTGAAGACATGACTACTGCCTTGCAAATATTCATATACTGAAATCTGAAAATCACAGCATTAGTATTTATTACTAAAAAGTTAGTGGTGATGTTGAATGACTAGTAGTTTAACTTCACTATAAGGAACTTAAAAATATCTTTTTGTTATGCCTTATGAGGATCGGATGTTCATAGTTTAACTTGATTGTTGGGAAAAAATGGAAAACAGGTCCTTTACTTTTTTTTTTTGGTATTAAAATATTGGTATTGCTTCTCCATTTTGGGGAAGATACTGAAATATAATGGCAATATCACTTCATAAAGTTTTAATGCATTTTTGGCAGGTTTAAAATTGGGCATGGAACAGGACACTTGGGTGATGATCTCTGAGCAAGGAGAAAGACTGTACAAAATGATGTGCAAACAAGGGAATCTCATCAAAGACAGGAAGAGGAAATTAACCACTTTTCCCAAATGTTTTCTTGGAAGGTATTATATGCATTTGATAGCATGAATTTTTACCATATAAAAACACATTTTAAATCTTCTTTGGGATTCTGAGAAAACCACGCTTCATTTGCAATGTCTGTTAGACCTATTTGCCTCACAGAGTTTAGCCAAAATTTAAATTGGTCTTCCTAAAATTTATGAATATATACTTAGATTGCAAAGGCATGATGAAAATTTGAAAGTGTGTCACGTGAATTAGTTTCTTTAAAGAAATGATTCCCAACTTGTTTAATGCATTTTGTCTCTATAATGATTAGTTTGGGGTGCAAAGTTTATTTGTTATTTATTCCACTTAAAACAATCTCTGTCTCTAAAACTGCTCCTATCCTCCTCTTGCTTGAATGTCAAGAACAGAGTTACTAAGTAAGGTTTATGTAGTTAAAAATTTACCCGTATTATCAGGGGAATCTATATAATGCCTACATCTTAAGACTGAATGAAAGAGAAAGAGATAGATACCCTAAAAATGTGTGTATGGAAAAAAAGGGTTTATCACTTATTTCATTTGACCATAAGATGGTTAAACCTGAAAAGCACTTTTATAAAGTACAGCAAGTTTTACACAAACAAATTGTAAGGAAGATACCACTGGGTTTAAAAGTGGAAATGAAACTTGGGAGATTCTTATGTGCTGTCAGAAGTGACATAGTTGAAGAGAATGGAAACCAGGATTAAGATTAATGATTGAGTTACGGTTGAGTCATATTTCCTCAGTGAAGTTGTTGGAAGCAGGTAAAGAATACACTCATGGTGAGGGAGCTGTTTAAACCTACCATCAGATGGCCGCTTTTCTGTGCTGTGTTTGGAGTGGACCCTTTTGAAGACCACTTCTGCCAGCCTCTGGGTCACCCATGACAGTGAAGGTTGCACTACCTCATTACGCTTTTGATTTGTAACCTACACGTATGCTATAAAGTTGATGTCTCTGAACTGCATCAGTTTTATTGTGATACAAGGCAGGCATTTCCTGCACATGAAGTATATACTTTGTATATATGCTCAGGATGTCATGTCGGACACACCTTAGAAGTAAGAAGCCTACTGTTCTGTCATACTGTGGTTGTGGTCTGTCGTCATGACATATCTGTCCTGGGCAGGTGCAGTATGTGTGTCTGGGATTGCCTTATATTGGTCTGTCTGGTCAAACGTGGCTATGCTAGTTTAGGAAATCCCAGAAAACATGTAAAGTCTTCACTATGTGCCAGGTAAACTTTCTGCATGGAAAACTTCTGAACAGAAAAAAGAAAACATCTCATGGGAAACCATATGTGTTTACATAAAAATAAAGGGGGTATGATAATTTCAAGATCACTAGGCTTAAGAATCATTCACTAGACTAGTTAGAAACACTAGTAATGGAGATGGAAATGCAGTAGATTTGGTAGTATGACATGTAAAGTTTGTTTTCTGTGTCTGTTTTTATTTCAGTGAATTTGTGTCCTGGCTGTTGGAAATTGGAGAGATACACAAATCTGAAGAAGGTGTTCATCTTGGCCAAGCTTTATTAGAGAATGGCATTATCCATCATGGTAAATATAGTCAGTTTTAAATTACTTCTTTTCAAGATAATTATTGTAATTGGAATGTACTTAATTTTGTCTAACAAAATTATGGTCTTGTTAACGCAAGATGGTTTGTTGAATTTGCATTATATCCTTCCAAGGACCTCAAGAGCCCATTGTCCATGCACAGCAGATTTACTGGGAAAGGCTTGATTGATTTAATCACATTATATCTATGCTGTTGGGATCACAAGGTTGAAAACAGGGACCTAGAGAAACATTTCTGTTCTCTTGTAAGCAAAAATAAATTCTAGGGGAACACAGAATGGTACACTGCTTTTAAGGATTTTAACCTTTATTAAGGCCAGGCATTTTAGGGATACATGTTCAACTAAGAATTATGCAAGAGAGTGAGTCACAGTTGGCTGTTGATAAACGTGCCTGCTCATCTGTTAGGTATTACAACTCAAACTGATGGAATCCAGCCTAGAACCCAACAATTTAATCTTTTGAATTTTAAGGCCTTCTTTTCACTATATTATATAGTTACTAAAATTTATATTTTTATGCTGAAACTTTAAGTCAATTCTGTGCATTTAGCTCATTGTGGAGAGAAGTATCCCTCAAATGACCAATAAGAATGTTTAATTTCTGCAGGTAATTTGCATTGGCAGCATTTTTCTCTTTCCAGAGCAGGTCCTCATCTCTGTCCCTATTACAAGGTATAGTCTAACAGGACCATATAAATGAACTGGAGAAACTTCTGATTTTGAAGGCATATTTCGCATACAATAGGCACAGTCACTTAAAAAGCAAATGATGAAACAGTTGTCAAGTTAGCTACTGTTCCATCATAGATCCAGGGTGTAAATTTATATGGATTCATTGATAATATACACTTCAAAACTCCATCTAGTATGCTACTATACTCCATCCAGAAATGAATTTAATACTGATTAATAATGATGTTTTTAGTGTCCTAGACTGAAAAGAAAGTGGAAGAAACATAGTGCCACTTAGCTGTGTGTGTTCTAAACACATGTAAAGTAGGAGGAAAAAAATTAGGGTTATTCATCAGTGGTCACGTAGCCTTTAATTCTTTAATGTCAGTCTACATGACTTTCCTCCACAATCATTCAAATGTCAGATGCCATTATGTTTACTACACACAGAGAAATTGTTTTCAATGAAATCATTTAGTTGCCAGATTCTTTTCCTGATCTTGTAATTTATATCCTAAATGCAATCATAGAATTTCTCAATACAGAATATTATGAATATTGTGTAGTTTCATGAGATAAAAGGGTAATTATATTAGAGCATAGAAATGTAAGCCAGACATGCTACTTTGAATAGTGGATCCAGCTGTGATTCACTGAAAATAGCATTCTTAAAATAGAGTTGAATGAACCATCTGTTTTCACAGAGGGATCAAGGGAGAAAGAAAGTTTGGCTGTTATTTACATTGCAAATATTGTAGAGGTCTTTGTTAGAGTTTGAATATTCACGAGGCCATCCTTGTCACTGTGCTGGAGTTCATTCTAGCAATGACAGAACCATGTTGTGATGGGCACTGTTTTACTTCCTAGTGTGTAAACTCTTGGAAGTAGAAAAGTTATGGCTTTTCCTTTTTCTTTTTCCCCCTCCACTTTGTATAAGAGGAAAAATCTTGTATCTTGCTATGCTGCTATTTTAAATCCACCTGGTAGAATTCTGTGATATCTGAAATTACTTGTGCAGTCAGTGGGCTGAGATACTTGATCCAGTCACTTGCTTGTGATGATGAGAAATGGAAGCTTTGTCTCAAGGTAGTAAGGAGCTTTGTAGTTACAAAAATGAACTGAATATCAGAGAGTTTTAAAATGAATAAGTATTTCTATGGCTGCACAGTTTCTTGGACTGATGTACTGATGTGGTTTAAAATTACACTGGCAAAGAAGTAAGTGAAAAGACCAAATGTGTTCCTTTTTCTTCATCTGTGCCATATAAATATGTATTCCAGCATAAATGTAGGTACAATGTTGGAAGTGATATGTAAACCAACTTGGGCTTTCTTATTTTAGTGGTAATACAGCTTTTCATCAGCTTAAGTGTTTGAAACTCAGGATGTGCCAGCCCTAACCAGCCTTAGTTTCTGGTGCACTGTGGTAAGTCAGGACTGCAAAGACAGAGTGGTACTCAGAGGGCATAGCCTGCTCTGTTCATGATGGGCATGCAAGAAAGGAAAGGTGCTTTGTGATCCCAGTTCCCTCCCATTGCATCCGTGGAACAGTAATGAACAACTTGGCCTTAGGCAAAACTGTCCTGGTGGTTTTTCTATTTTCAGTATTTGGTGGTTATAAAAGCTCTTAATTCATGTTAATCTAGTAGAATGTGTTTTTTCTTCAACCACAAGAATTTTTTCTTAGTTATAGAACTAGAAGATATCTTTTTTCCTGGAGTCAAATGGTCACAATCCATTAAAATCCATTTAGATACTTACGTTAGGCATTATATGTGAAAATTTTGTAGTCTGTATCTGATGTATGATACGTAAAAAGCTTAGAAATTATTTTGGATAATCACCTTAGCATGAACCATCAGTTCAAGGCAATTGGAATATTGTCCTGGGCTTTCCTATTAGTAGATATATCAAATGCAGGTAGAGAAGTTATTTTCCTCTTGCACGTGACACTAGTGAAACCATTTAATATATGAAGTTCAGTTTTTATATCTGTGTGTCAGATGATGTGTGGAGATAGTGAGGAGCTTGAAGAAGCATGAAAAATGACACAGACAGAAGGCACCTTACTGTACAAAATTTATGATGCCTAACTAAGTTTTTGGAAGAGAATTATATATGATGGCTTAATCACTTGCACCTAACGCTATCAGGTGTGTTACTCTGATTAATAAAGACATTACATTACCCTTCTTTATCAACTGATGACATGTAAATTTAGTTTCAAAATTAAAGCTTACAACTGCAAGCAAAACCATAATTAATAAAAAAGTTATCCTAGGACGGTGCTAGTGCTTAATGCTGTCCTCAGCCATCAAATGGATCAGTTGTTTTTCAGAAAGACTTGCAGTAGTACTATTTCCAGGAGAAGCTTTGTATCCTATGATATGACTGTTTTGAAAAAACACTTGAAGTTTTGAGGTTTGGTGCTGGAATCTTGTGAAATGCTGGAAATCCACTTGCTAAGATTCTTTTTCATGGCTCTTTGGGGAAATAGATTATTAAAATCCTTGTAATGATTGCCAGTCTCTTGCACTTATGATCTCTACCTGTCTATATATAGGGCAAGACATTCCCTCTCCCTTTTTTTTCCCAGTTCGGGACTGGCCAAATGTATTGGGAAGGGTTCATATCTTTACCTAATCATTTGAGATTGGCCTCAGCAAGAATGAGGACAGAAAATAATGTATGAGAATAATAGGAATAGTTGGAAAAGAAGTCTTATTTGGATATTTAGTCGATAAGTTTTGCAAAGCACTGAAGACTAGAAAGATTTGAGTACCTGAATTTCATGCTGGTCCCTATCTGTTTTCCTTATTCTTTGCCATGTGACTTGAAATTGTTTGGTTTTTTCTTTACTACTTAAATGTTCTAAGAAATACTGTCACCTGTGACGTAAAGGAACTGAAAGTAGATGATGTAATTGGGCTTCCTGCCCTTCCTGTCTGAAATCTACCTGTTGCTGTGTAATGGGCTGTTATTAGAAGAAATGATGCTGACCTTTTTCTCTCTTGTTGATTTCTTCAGAAAGTAATCAAAGAATACTTTTTTTTTTTTAATTTAGTTACAGATAAGCACCAATTCAAACCTGAACACATGCTGTATAGATTCCGATATGATGATGGAACATACTACCCCAGAAATGAGATGCAGGATGTGATCTCCAAGGTACAGAATAAAATAGTTGCTATTATTAGGAAGGACACATCAGAAACTGAGGCTCTGCTTGAAAAACAATGTAAAGTATTATGCTGGAATAAACAACATCCCCTCACAGTTGCCAGTCTCAATGTCAATCAAATTCAGTTTTCCATTTGTAAGATTTTTGTTTCTTGTTATACATTTTAAATAAAAAATGAAAGATTACTGTTATTTAGTTATAGTTATTATTCAGTAGTTTCATGTGCAGGAGGCATTGCCTAGGTTTGTGGGGGATTCTGAAGCTAGTGTTTCAGTCTGTTGTATTTTTCAGTCCATTTTCATAGATACGAAGCTATAAGAAACTGATTTTAGATTTCTCTTAAATCTGCATGTCTTTTATTAGTGCCTTAACAAGGCAGTAAATCTATAGTTATGTAGATGTTCAAACACACGTAGGTAGTGCTATATATCTGTGCTACTGAGCATAATGAAAAGATTGATCGAAGTTGCCTTTAAACTCATTAATATTCAAATACACTGTTCTTGAATGTTGTGAACATAATTGGTTTTTATTAGTTCACTAAGTAATACTAATGTGTTTTCCTTTTATAAATGCAATTTTCTGATGGTAGTTTCTTAAAGTACTCCAAATATTTAATATTTTGGTTTGTAAATGAAAACATTTCTAATTTTTGAATATTTTGCATTTTTAAAATGGATTAGTTATAATTTCAATTTATAAGTGAAGTATTGATCCATATAATGAAATAACAGTATTTTTTATTTTCATTACTCAGATGTGTGTAAAGTAACAACCAGTATTTAGGACAACCCTAATGTATGGAGACATTGCTTTATTTTTTTGTACTTTTCTTTCAAATTATTTCAAACCTTCAGAGTCTTTTAGTGCTACCTTAAAGCTAATCCTTTTTGCATGTATCTCAGTGAAGCTTAGTTTAGACTGGACATGTTTGCTTTCTCATAATTTATTCACCAATACTGTTATCTGGAAAGATTAAGTTTTGGCACATGAAAATACATAAAAATTTGAACAGACTCTTTTGCTATGTAAATGAAGTGCATTTACAACATATAGGCTTCCTTACTGTGCCCATGCCTCTTATGTACTGTGTGATGTGAACATGGGGTTAACATCACCTCTTTCTCTTTAACAGGGTGTACGACTGTACTGTCGCCTTCACAGTCTGTTTACCCCAGTAATTAGGTGAGTCCAATTGGGAAATCCTTAGAGAGTCATTTGGAAGTAGTATATAATCTAAAGATACTGTGTTTGAATGTAGAAACCTAATCCATCCCTTCAAGATTGGTCTTTTGAGAGTAATCAAATAAGATTGAAGGGCTATCAAGACAAAAAGTATAACCGAATCCTTAAGTGACTACCAACTCTGTTCAATGTGACTTTTTTAACAGGCTTCCAGGGTCTTCTAGGTCCTGATGGATATGCTTATATGCTTACTGTGTATGTTAGTATACTCCTTCACTTACACTCCATTACCTTGTCTGGGGAGTCACAGCTGTAACAACACACCTGCCTTTATACTCCAGTGCCACTGTCACCCAAGTAAGATGTAGTCAGCCTCCACCTTTCTGTTTACATTGAAAGGTTTAATTAGCTTTTTTTCTCCAGAAGAAACTTCTGAACCATTATAAAATGCTCAATTCACGCTTGCACTGACTTGTTCATAAAATACAAGTATTTTTCTGTTTCTTTTGAGTTTTTGTTTGATTTTTTAAAATTGTTTTGCATTGTTTTGAACAGGGATAAAGATTATCACTTGAGAACCTACAAATCTGTGGTTATGGCTAACAAATTCATAGATTGGTTGATTGCACAGGCAAGTATACACATTTGGATTTATGCATGTCGTGCATTTAAATTCTAATCTGAAAGCTAGTGATGTATCAAGCAGAATAACATGCAAACACTTTGTGTAAGAGTTATTAGAACAGTGTGTGTAAGTGTAATCCTCTTACACTGGTAAAGTAACACAATCATCTGTCAGCAGCTGTGCTGTTAATTCTTTTTGCGCTTATCTTCCTTATGTGCAACTGAACTTGAAATGTTTTAATGACAAGCTTTATGATTCAGCATGTAACACTGTTCTTGGCTTAAAATGAAAGGAATAGGCTCTGCATAACTCTAAACTACTAATTAGATGGACAAAACTCAGTACTAATTTACTGTCAACAACTCTGTTTTATTTTGAAGGAACTAGAAGCAAGAACAGGGTATCCTGTTCACTCTGTCAACATGCACTAGTTTCATAAAGTAAAAGTTTAAAACTGTGATACTTTTAGATTCTCTTACATTCAATTTTTATTGAGTGTTACTTCAGTGTTTACCTATTTATTTCAAAGTGTAAAGAGTTAGAGCATGTAAAGATCTCTTCCAACCCAAACTATTCTCTGATTGTATGATAAACATGTATATTCTGTTTTATGTATGTATGCTAGAAATGTATATATAAAAGTGGTGATGATAAATATAATCTACAGCTATTGCCATCCCTGTAAGATTATGCCATTGTGCACAGATTCCATTTTGCTGCTATATTAAAATATATTAAAAAAATTATTCTATGGTTTAACAGGGGGATTGCCGGACGAGGGAGGAAGCTATGATATTTGGTGTAGCTCTTTGTGATAATGGGTTTATGCACCATGGTAAGTAAATGCATTCTGTACAAGCTATGCTTACTTTCTTTTTAATGTTATCTACGTAGTTGGAAGGAAATGCATGTGCTGATAAAGATATTACAGCACAGATGGAAAATTCTTCTTTTGTTTCACTGAAGAGACTTATGCCACAGTCATCAGGAAAAAAATTAGCTATTGTGCACTCTGAAAATTATATCCAATTTTATAGCATCTGCTGAGGAATTCATACTCTAAAGGATTTAGCTGAGGCAGTTTTATTAGTCACTTTGCAAGAAATTTTTTAAGCAGGTAATACATGTTTGCACAGATGAGACAATAAAAAGTTAGGATACATATAAGAAAGAAGTGTGACATGTTTTGGGGAAAGAATAGAGTATGGAGGAGCATGACTTCAAAAAAGTGAAGTGGTGATAATAGGAGAAAGTGGACTGGAGGAAAATGAGACAATCTTAATGATAGGAGTGAACAAAGAAGAGAGAGGAGAGCAGAGATGTGTACAGCACCAAAAATGATGTGAATAAGGTCCCATTTAATACTGTCAAACACAAGATTTCAGTGAAAGGATCAAAGCAGTAGGTCATTTACTGAAATGAAAAGAAGAAGAATTATAGAAGGAATAATGTTTTTATCATCCTGTTTAGAGAAGGAGGGAGAATTAACATCCTCTCTGGTATTGTTCATTCTTTTTCCTTTGAGTTTTAAACATACAAACTGCATCCATCTGCTGTTCTGGTTGCTTCCTCGTCTCCATCAAACCTATTTCTGAGACTGAACCTGGCATGCTTCACCATATGGAGAGTGCCAGAACTTGGTGGTGAGCATCTTCAGCAGGTGCCCAGCGGACCTCTTCAAAATCATATTTTAAGATCCCTTTTAGGAAGAAACCTTGCACTTTGCATTTTTACTAAAATGATTTCAAGCTGATAGGCTTTCTCGACTTGATGGAATCCACGTGTAGTTGAAAAATGGGCTTAGTGATACCTATCTGTAATGGATCCAAATAACAATTGTTGCGTATGTTAAACGATTTCCCTAGATTCACACACACACAAAAATACTTTGCTAGCATTCAATATGTGTATTCACGTTCAGTATTTTATGACTTATGAAAGATGTGATATTCAAAAGTTCAAAATTAAAAAAGGATGTGTGGTTTTCTATCACAGTCTTAGAGAAAAGTGAATTTAAGGATGAACCACTGCTGTTCCGTTTTTATGCGGATGAAGAAATGGAAGGATCAAATATGAAGCACAGACTCATGAAACATGATCTGAAAGTAGTGGAAAATGTCATAGCCAAGTCATTACTGGTGAGTGAAACCCAGTGATTGTATGCTTTGATGAGTAAAAAAAATTGATCGTAGTGATAATAAATTAGGACTGTTTATTTAATGAGGATATAATTCAGCTTTTCTTAATGGCTTTCTGAACAATATTTTAAACAATTTTATTTTTCAGATTAAATCTAATGAAGGCACTTATGGTTTTGGTTTAGAAGATAAAAATAAGGTGCCAATTATTAAAGTGGTGGAGAAAGGATCAAATGCTGAGGTATCGAGTATTATAAATTGTCTTCCCTGTTTTACTTACTTGATCACAGATGTATGTTTTGTGCATCAGATAAGAAAGTCCATAGTGGTAGAAGGTAACTGACAACTTTCCAAGAAGGCTGTGCTTATGAATCTTATTCCCTTTTTTTCCTTTGTTTTGTTTTGTTTTGTTTTGTTTTTTGTTTAACATGTTGCTCTGACCATTATGAACACTTATTTTCTGCTCAGCTAAATTGTCATAGTAAGTGATATAAAATTTATAATTTTATTTTTATGCATTTTATAATATTCCTGTGATGACATTAATCCTGAGTGTAGTAAACATTTTTGGTAGAATATGAAATGAGTATAGAGCTAGTATGTGAGTTGCAGTTGATGTGTTTCATAGTAAAAGATGTATCAAGCTTTATATAAAGTCTAGAATTTGAGAATCTAAATGAATAAATTGCAGTCTTCCTGTTTGTTGGTATTGCTTTAGATGCTCTTCGGGTAGATTCATATTCTACTGAACTGCACAGGAGTCTATACATGTAAAGATAAAGAAGGAGTCTCTTTTGTGAGAGAAAAAATTTGCACCTAGATTTCAAGGCCTTCTAAATCTCATGGTGGAATAGAAATTTAAATTATAAAAAGACACAGCAAATCAATAATATAATTCAGCCACAGAGCTATATGTTGATTTCTAGCAGCCAGATTCTGCCATGATCTCAGATGGTGCTAAGGCTTAATGCATACCCTGAGCCACTCCTGTCGTTCAACTGGTTGTAGTTCCTTTCTTGTTACACTAAAGTTTAAAAACTGTTTTGTTTTGGAACTTAACAAATATTCACTTACTAAAATTTTAATTAGGTCTTTCTTTATGAAAAGAAGCTTTAGTTCCTTTGGAAAATGATGGATGAACAAATTAAGTATTGTCATGAAATAAATGGCTCAATCAAAGCTGTTACGTTAATTAGTAAAAGTATTAACTGGTATTGTAATACTGTCATAAAATCTTGATTAAGACTAGATCTTTTATTTATGTCTGTTCAAAATGAGTGTTTACTGTACCCTTCACATCAGTTTAACTGGTTTTAGAAGAATTTTGTGTATAAGTCCTTTGTGTGTGGTACATGAAGGAGTCATAAAGAATGTAAAGTGAATGTGCATGTCATTATTGCTACTGGGGTTGCATGCCAGCAGAAGAAAACATAATGTTAGTGGTTATAAACTGTTATTGTTTTCTAGATGGCAGGCTTGGAAGTTGGAAAGAAAATCTTTGCCATTAATGGTGACCTGGTTTTTCTGCGACCCTTCAGTGAAGTGGATTGCTTCCTGAAAGCCTGTTTAAACAGCAGAAAGCCCCTGCGGGTTCTTGTGAGCACTAAACCACGGGAGTAAGTTGTCATTCCTTTGGGGAAATTTTACAAACAAAATTGAAGTGAATTTTAAAGGACCAGTGGAACTTCGGAGAGAACTATTTGTAAAGTTATTTGAAATATTGTAAAGTTATTTGAAATGCTATATCTGAACTAACTTTGTAAAGTCAAGCGATTTGATCTGCTTAGATTTTGTTGTATTATATTTGTGAGTCAGCAAAAGTGAAACATGAGTACTTTAGATCTTCAGCTCTGCCACTTTGAATACATGCAGGAATTGCAAGTATAAATGAAGTGTCCTTGACTGTACAGACAGTTTGATCACTTATCTCTTACGCTGTGTATTAGATAAGTTCCTGTGTCTGGTGATTAATTGCTGGTTTGGCATAGTCAGACTGTGGTCTAATGGGTCCCTTCAGCATGTGTGCTGGTAGTGTAAACCGCAGGAACAAGTAAACAGTTCCTCATCTTTATGTAACAGATGCATTTCTGTACACAGGATTGACCATTCCTACCTAAATGCAAGTTTTGTTGTGTTAAAGAAATACAAAATGAGGCCTAATGTGTGCATTCATCAAATATGTATATTTATAAAGTTAATGCAGTTATTGCTAGTTTATACATAACGAAGAAGGAGGAGACCTAAGAAACACTGGTCAGGAGTAATTTTGATTGAAATTTGCAGAGTAAAGAGGAGCCATGCTCTTTAACCAGATAGCATATACAGAGTGCCTCCCTTTGGTTCAGTGGTAGAATGGAGATGTACTTCTCCTGTTAATAAGCAGTGGTGTCTTGAGAACGGCACCTAGAAAGGGGAAAAGAGCAAAGAAGGAAATATGGCATAAAGATGCTCATCTGGACTGATAGTCCAACACCACCACCCCACCCCCTCCCCCAGCCAGACAAAAATCACAACAAAAAACTCACCCAAACCAGTTGACCATAGTGTTGTAGAAAGCATAAAAGGCATACCTTGGCCTTTCTTTAGCGTAGACCTTAGTTTAATTTCTGACAGAACTTGTGGGTGAATTTCAAGTCTGACAGAACGCGGAGCTCACAGGAGTTGAAGAATCTGTTTCTCAGTGCTGCCTGCTGTTTGTCAGTACCTGCTGCTAGCACAACTGTTTTGTCAGAACAGACAGTTCTCTCCTAAATTCTTAGCCTAAACTGCCAGTGATGGTCTTTCATAGTTCATTAGCATGTTCACAAAGCAGTTTCAGAATGCATATCAATTGTATCAACGTTAATTAATATGTAAGTACGTTAAACGATTCCCAAATCTTTGTTCGTGAAGCCTAGCCAAGATGACATTAAATGATGCTATACTTTAAAAATATTTCATATGAAAATTTATAAATCTCAATAATATTCTAATATTTTAAAGAAATTGTAGACTTCAGTGAGTTTTGGATCTCCTCTGATGATAATCATCTCCAAATGCTTAACATTATGTATACTAGGAAAAAAAAGAAATGCAAGAAATGATGCTATTATAGTAGTCAAAACTGCCTGTAAATCAAGTTTGTTACAGTCCAAATCACTTTGAATTTGTTTGCTTTTGCAATGGCAAATGGAACTTGGGGCAAACATCTCTGAAATAATAATGGAACTGGCTCTGGAAGGAAAAGCTGCAAAGTTAAATCAGTGCACTCTTATGCCTGACTTAACTAGCTCTGATAAGGGCTAATGCAGCTGTGTTGCTTTTTCTAGATCCTGAGCTGATATCATGTGGGTAAACTAGCTTACACTGAGTGAGCTCAGGGCTTAATTTTAAGGAGTAGATGCGAATTTTGCGTCTCAGAACTGTGTTTTTCAGTAGGTTTACACCAAGCAGGAGCATAGCACAGTGTGCTTACAAGTCATGAACAGCAGTAGATGATTCTTGCTTTACAAATCTCAGCACTGCTGCTGAGAAAAACCACAACAAAACATTTTTTCAAGAAAACTCACTGAGTAGACACTTAGAAGTTAACAAATTACAGTATGGATTTAGGCTCTGAAGTCTTCTGCAGCTCATCTGACCAGGCCTGCCATGCTCTGTGGTCTCCAGGCTCTGTCCTCTTGATTGAGAGACTGACTGCCTTCCTAGGGCTTTCAGTGTTGCTGTGCTGTGGCAACTTAACCAAATGCCAGACCCTTTGGGAGGAATTTTAAAGCTATGGTGGTGTTTTGGTTGTAATCAGTATATCGAATTTCCCTGTGAAATAGATATTTTTCGCTGTCTCTGCTTACTCTTATTTCTGATACCAGTGGTGTACCGTATTGGAATATGAATGGTGCAGAATCTGAAACTGTGAATTAATAAAAGTGTGGAGTCTTACACCCTTATAATCTGCTTGTAGCTGTCCACTTTTATCTTAAGTAACGATATGCTACCTTTTGCTACATTCATATTCAATCTTTCCTTGTATCAGGACAGTGAAGATTCCTGACTCTGCAGATGGACTTGGATTCCAAATCCGGGGCTTTGGCCCATCAGTTGTCCATGCTGTTGGGAGAGGTAAGCTGTAAGAGCTGTCAATGTTACTAGTAAATATGCGTTTAACATCTAAATGGCTGGTTGAGATAAATCAAAATTAGGTCTACTGATGTAGCTTAGATGTTTTTCACCCAAAGTAGCAATATAAAATAAACCCAAATATGATTATTTTGTGTTCTTATACTCTGTAAACTTTGGATAGATCTTCCACCTTCTTTTTTGGTATGTACTTATACTGGTGTATGAAAGTTAAGTTAGAGCTGTGCATTCTTTACAGATTAAGGAATAGCTGATGAACATGAAATCACCTTCTCCAATGCTTGGTTGTTGGGAACCAGTCACTTCCTGAGCACTACTTTTTTTAGGTGGCATTTGTTTGTGCAATGTTCTGAAAATGCACTTTTCAAAAATCTCTTCAAGACTGCTAGTGACCTAGTCTGTCTTAGTAAATGCAGATGTTTCATGTAAATACTGTTTTGTCCATTTTGGGATGTGATTGTCAAATGCTTGGAGTTCCTAACCCAATATGTTTTTGAATACATTTTTGACTTGTGATAAAAGAAGCTGAAGCATTCTCTGTTGCTGTCTCATATTGTTAATGCTAGAGCAAACGAACTGTATTTTCAGCTATTGTGGGAGAGTTGTGTCCTTTTACCCCCTCCTGCCTTTGTAACTGAGGAATTTTAAGTGAACTGATCTGCAAAACAACCAGATTTGAACAAAGTTTGATGACTTTTTTCTAGGCTGTGATGTCAGAAATTAGATTTTCAAGAGAAAGACTAATAAACTACAGACTGTTGAGCTGATGTGATAATTATTTCTGCACCTGGATCTCAATTCAACTGCCTATCCTTATTCATTAAGCACATACTTTATTCCAATTAGCCTCAACAATATGCAAGTGCTTGCTTGTGTGGTTTGCTAAATCTGAAAGATTTTAAGCATATGCCTAAATACTTTGCTGAATTGGGACCTTGGGGTATTTTGAAGAGAGATTTTTTTTTTTTTTAGAGAAAGATATTTAATAAGACCTATTTAGATATTTATTTTTACGTTGCTTTTTGGGGGGAGGGGAGCTTGCAATAGCTGATAATGGTGTCATTTCCAATCACTTTCTTTTTTATTAGATTTAAAATGCAGCTATCATCTAATAGTGATAGTTACTAAAACGAGGGAAATTCAGGTATATTCTGGAAGTATTTCCTTGTCAAATATGCCCAACTGACAAGTCATGAAGTTGTGACAAACTTTTCCATTTGTCAACTCTGCAAATTCAGTCTTGCCTTTTCTTTCACAGCAACTAGCAGTCTGGCAGTGTCTAGGCAATAGATTTTTACTTTCTTGCCCCTCTATGGAAGCATCAAGAGAGACATTAGGGGGCAAATGTTCAGGTAGCTGGAACTAAGGTCATACTCCATCAGGCTGTCTTTCAGGTGCGGGTTTGAGTCATACTGAAAAGACCTGGAGACAGCTGCTATTTTTGTAGTGCTTATTCAGTGGCTAGAAGATTTTCCCAAGGTGGTTATTCCACTGTGAAAATAAATCACCAAACCATATATTTTATGTTATTTTAAGAGAATGTTTTGTTTTGGTGTTGTGTTGTACCCCTCCACCTCCCCTCTCAATATTTAAATTTGAGATATTCTACTTAATTATCGCCATATACTTTGACTTAAAGCTGCAAGGCACTCTGCTATAATTGTATTGGTAGGAAAGATGAATGTAAGAACAATATCCTTGGAAATGTCTTTGGATTTGGATATTTCACTTAATGTTTAACATGAAAATCTAGTATGCTCTGATACTTCTTTATGAATTGTCAGAAAGCTTCTGTTTTGTATGTAAAATTTAAACACCTGAATTAATCAAGAAGCTCATAAGCTTGGTTCATATAAAAGAATTCAGAATAAAAGTAGTCTAAGTAGTCACTAAGTAGTTAGTGACTTTCAAGCTAGAGCTATTTTATTCTTTTGAAGTCCTTTTCTTTAAGACAAATTTTAATATTTTCATATTACTTATCAGCATTTGTTGTTTTATAAAACAGCCTTTAGAAAATTGTCTGGTCTCTTCTTATGGAATCATCTGCTGACGAACTCCATTTTCTTGGAGTCCATCTGACTACAGGAACACCCTGTGGTCAGGGAAGTATGTAAGAATCGGTGAGAACAGGTTTTGATAAAAAAATAAGAGGCTTTTTGGACTGTAAACTTTAAAGGAGATGTTTAGGCAAAGAAGTTTGTTAACTAGGTATATTTTTATTAATAGGAACGGTGGCAGCTGCGGCAGGTCTCCATCCTGGCCAGTGCATAATCAAAGTGAATGGAATTAATGTCAGCAAAGAGACTCATGCAAGTGTTATTGCTCATGTCACAGCATGCAGGAAGTACAGGCGGCCAATGCAGGTACATCTCACCCTTGCATGTTTTCTTCTAAGTTTCTTTTTTTGGTCAAAGTAAACAGCGTGATGTTTTATCTCTGTCCACATATCTGTTGTGTTTGACTGGGGTGAGGGGAAAGGAGTGGTGAATAAAACTAAAGGGAAGCCAGTTGAAATATAAAAGCTGAAGATTGCTCGATGTACTGTTGATGTTCAAGGTCTGTTTAATTTCTGCACTGAAATAAATCTAATCTTATAGATAATTTTTATATGGTATTTTTAAAGGATTATTTCAAGTATTTCTGCAGGCCTATGCAGAAAGCCTTATGAGATATATTCTCATCTTGATGGAGAGGAATCACACAGCTTGCTGCCTGCTCAGCAGCAGGAGAATGAAATGCAAAATGCTGATCTTCTTCCAGAATTTTGTAACACTTCAGCACACAGAGAGCAGAGTGCACATACACCATCTATAAAGGTCTGAGTTCCCATTGCATTCCAATCTTGGGAATAAACAGACATTCCAGAACTCAAAAGTTCCTTTTTTTTTTTGTTAATATAAGCGTGCAAATTTTGCTATCTTTTTCATATTATTTTAAGAGAAAAGCTCAGGCTTCCAAGACACAAATTTAGGGAAGAGAAACAAAACCAGCTGGATTCTAGAATGTAATTATTCCAAGTCCCTGCAAATTTTTCATACACTGTGAACTAATATCATTAATTAACTTCACAAACTCTTCCAGTACATGTTTACTGAGGAGAAAAATCCAATTAAAATCAAGAGTGAAATCCTCTTCCCACACCTACTGCATAGATATAAGAATTATGTAGTTAGAACTACATCATAAAAATACAGTCTTTATGAAAACATTGTCTGGATGTTTGTGTTTAAATGCTAATACAGAATTGAAGTTGTTACACAGCATATCAAGATCAAGTTCACCTATTCTTTAAAGAAAGATGCACTCTAGTAAAGAGAGGATATTTCGTGCACTAGTATAAAATTGGCTGGAATAAAAGATAAATTCTTTATAGCAGTTGTGTTCTCTCTGTGTAACTGTAGACTTCCTATGTATATTAGTGACATGAAAAGATGATTGATTAATGTTGGCTGGCGTGAATGCCTTGACATGAAGAATTACTTTATTTTTTTAATCCACTTGTATAATAACTTGGAGTTTTTCCTATATAGAGTATTTATTTCAATCTTAAAAAGTAGCTGATCACAATTCAGCAGATCACAGATAACTGAAATTCTCCAGACTGAGAAACTTAAATCAGGACATAGTGCTATCAAAAACTATTGGAGAACTGTCTAGACTGAAATAAATGGTAGTATTCCCACTGGTGTCAAGACAGCTAAAATTTCATTTCCTTATCAGAAATTTAGGGTTTTTCTTTAATTATTTGGAAGATGATTATGGATTTCTCCTATTTTTTAAGTACAGTGCATTAGCCTACCATTTAATTAACACTAAGATTGGAGTCTCTCCTGAGGTTGCCAATTGCATAATTGAAAAGGGATCTTTTTCTGTTTCTTGTATCTTCTGCTTCTCAGGGTGAGGAATCCTCCTGCTTGTCTGAAGCATGAAGTTTCATGTCAGATTCTTGCTGTGTGAATAACTGTGTAACCTCTGTTGGACAATGTTTGTCTTCTTTCTGTCTTGTCTGGATAAAGAAAATTGGAGCACATTTTACTTCTTGGAATTAAAATTTATTTGCAGCGATACTAACCATGATGTGTTGGTTTTATGCTTAGTTTGTTCCTCTGTAATGCTTTTGAAGAACATTGCTCCAAGTCATGATGCATTAGATTGTGTTAACTTTTGAAAGAACAACTTTCAGTTGAAGTAGTGTAGTATTACCTATTAGAGATTGCATGACCATCTTGATGCTGCCAAGCAAACCTGTTAGAATCCATAAATAAGCAGCAAGCTTTCAGGGGTACCTGCAAAGAAGTGTGGGCTTCAGAAGTGTTCCTGTTGATCAGCTTCTGCACAGGATCTTCCAACAATCAACAGAGAACTCTGAAATTTAATCTTTCTTATCAGAGTATTTCAGTGCCATTGAGTGAAAAGCAAGGCATAGATGAATCTAGGAAACCTAGAGAGAAACAGTACCTTAATCATACAAAAATGTAGTTGTATATTATTAATTGGATAAAGATAGCAGCTGAATGTTGTATATTAGCAAAGGATAATTGCATGTGTTTGACACTTTTCATGAAGATTTTTAGTGTTCAGCCTAAAGTTTTGCTATCCTTGCTTAACTTTGAATTTTTCTACAAATTTCTTTTTAAAGTCTCTGAATTCAGATTTGTCATAATCATGTCATTTATTCTACTGTAGCTGTTGGAGAGGGAGTGATTAATTGACAAGATTTTTTTGAAATCTAAGAGACGAAGAGTAGCCTAGAGATGCCATACTTGATAGACCCTTTCACAAGGGTGTGATGGACTGAGTAACACGCTGGGGAGAACAAAATGTAAGGCATACACGTGGCTTCTTCATAGGTTGTATGGCCCATGTAAGCCACCATTCCTGTGCTCATGTGTCACTCAGTCACATGAGATGGTGGATTTTTGGACCCTGTGATTCTGTTCTTTTTGGTGGGTTTGCTAATGTGGGGGAAAAATAAAAAACATGTAGGAAAATAAGTGTAGTAAAGGCAATTACAAGTTATGAAGGCTGTAGTGTACGTTTTTTGTGCCACTGAAACATGGGAAATAGATTAACTGGACATACTCTATCATTGGTTGATATTCCATAGTATTTTCCAGCAGATTCATGGATGTACAGCAGATTTAGCAAGGCAAAAATTTGGTTCTCCTAATTTTTTTTCACAATTTCTTGTCTTAAATATTTTTCAGTCTGCTGTTTGATTTGAAATGTCTTAAATTATTTTTATCAGAGGCGTGAAACTGATGGGACGTCATACTGTCACAGATTTCATAGTGTCTTATGGCAGTAGACTCTGAAATAAGAAACAACTTGCCAAAATTCTGTGAATGGTGTTATAGAATGCCAAAATTCTCTGTAATTTTCAGTTTTATTTTTTTTAACTTAGACCTCGGAAGGCAGTAAAGCTGATAATAATCAGGGAATTAAAGCAGCTGTTTCCTGCTGAAATAGTTGCTATCAATTGCACTTGCAAAGCTTTTCCTAGCTGTCTTTTTTTGTTGTTATTTTTAGCAAGATTCTATACAGTGGGTTTACAACAGCATTGAAAGTGCACAGGAGGATCTTCAGAAAACAAACACCAAACCCTCTGGAGATGATGGAGGCGATGCCTTTGACTGCAAAGTGGAAGGTATGTGATGCTTGCTGGATTTTGTTGTTGCTCAGAATGTTGGAGTAGTAGCAAGGAAAATGTAGGCAGTGGGTTTGTTTTCAGAGAAGAAATTTTGAGCAGACTGTAAGATGTGTTTTGCATAAGGATTTCCTTTCTTACATTTTCTAAACAACGTAAATTTATCATGATACTCTCTGAAAATTATTATCTTTCCCATTTAGAGAAAAAGCTTCTGTAAACACTTTGGGGAAAACTGTTCCATTTTCATTTGTTAGATACATAATCCTAGGAATTACCTTATTTATTTTCACCACTAGTAATCATTTATGGCAATACAGATACGTTAGTCATTACTGCATGAGAAATAACAGAACAGCTATCCTTCAGACTGTTTTCAGGCAATTAACATTTAGATAAAACTGCATTCTTATGCATCTTGGTAATTAAAGAGTCAGTTAGCATGTGAACTATATTATGTTCTCTGCATAAATGCAGATATTGTGGTTTCATTTCTGAATATTGACACTTTTCATGGTAGTTTTCTTCTAGTTTATTTAGAAATTCTCATTTTCCCTCTTTTGAGGCTTTTTTAATGTCTCTGGATTATATGAATTAGCCCCCTTCAATAAGCGTTTGTAAAGAAAGACTCCTGCCTGTTTTGCAGTCCAATATTTTAGCATCTATAAACCTACTGGAGTTCCAATTTTGAAATCATTCAGCTGGTAGCCAGGTTTTTTTGATGAACTTTTTAAAATAGAATGATCGGAACGTACCTGTTTCTAGACTGTTTGCCTGTGTCCATTTTAGTTTATTTAATGACCAGCACTTGTCAACTGATTTGTGTTACTTTGTTTATTGTAGAGGTAATTGACAAATTTAACACTATGGCAATAATTGATGGGAAGAAAGATCATGTCAGTCTGACTGTTGACAATGTTCACCTGGAGTATGGAGTGGTTTATGAGTATGACAGCACAGCTGGAATAAAGTGCCACGTCTTGGAAAAAATGATTGAACCAAAGGGATTTTTTAGCTTGACTGCAAAGGTATGAAGCCATTTTTGTATGTGCTAATTCTTACTATGCTTAATACCAATGGAGCAACATGTGTCTTTTTTTTATTCTTAGGATTATTTGTATTTCATCTAATACCTTATAATTGGTCATCTTAATCTCTCTGATGTTTTGAAGGGAGTTACTTCTTACACCACATCGTGAGATTTGCTAAAGCTGGTCTAGTCAATGATTCAAATGAGTGGCCTGAAAGATGTTAATTCTTGCTGTAGTCGCAATTTCATATAAAATATTTAAGGTGTTATTTCTTAACTGCTTAAGAAATATTTTTCCCTTGTTGTATATGAAGTAGTTAAGTAAAGAGGTACTTCCAGCACACTGATTCTGGCCTTAAATAGTGCAGTGTCATCCCCTTTAGTGTTTAGGCTGGCTATTTAAGTACTTTGAAGTTATTACAAACAATAAGGAGAAGTAATGTGGCAATTTTGGGGTAATATTAAGTTTGTATCAGGTGATAGTGATCTAAATGACTACAAAAGGTTCACTGATAGAAAAATCAGGTCTCTCAACTCAAAAGACAATTACGGGAATTTTAGTGGTACTTATCCCATATAACTGTCTGCTAATGGTTTGAAATGCTCTAAACATAAACTTCTCTCTGTGTTCAGTGTGGTCTTATGCTTCTCTCCCTATGCATCTTTTTTTGCTGTGTATTTATTGTTGCTTTACATTTTTAAACAACTGTATTCTGCATCACATGGAGTAGGGGAGTGAATTAATTCTGGACTGCTTTCCTATACTGTGTAAATCTATGTTAACTATTAAGATGAGAAACTATCCAAAGCTGTGCTGCAGAATGCAATTGTTGGAAAGTACAGCTGCAAAAAAACTCCACTTAAATTATTTAAATTTGTCTTATTAATTAAACCTGACATAAAGGAAGCTTAAAAGTGTGACCAAAGTGACTGGAGTGTTTTAATGCAGTAACTCAACATGATAACAGAAGAGTTAAAGGCTTTCCTTAATTCACCTGGTGGAGACCTGAGAAAAAAGTTCTCATAGAGTCTAGTAATTTATAATCTCTGACTTCTTGAAAACTTCAGATTTTGCACTCCAAAATTTCTTCTTATTATTTTTTCTATTGTGAATCTTATAAATCATATCTTATGTCTTTGATGGTGAATAGGATAACGATGAGCTGTAGCAGAACTGAATAACAGGGCACATGGTGTGACTCTTGGGGATGGTCCTGTGCTAGGCCAAGAGTTGGACTTGATGATCTTTGTGGATCCCTTCCAGCTCGGCATATTCTGTGATTCTGTGATAAATCGGATAAATCCTATGATGGATTAGTACTGTATGTGTTGTTTGATTATCTTTAAGTATTTCTAAAACGTTGTGAGCCTTTTCTTATTTAGATGCCTTGCCTCAATCTGGATTTCGTGTCCTGCTATAAAGTTATTTTGGGTGTGTTTTTGAAACACATCTCCGGAGTTGGACACAACCAGCAATAGGCACCTTCCAAGATCTATAGCACAGTAATTTCAATGCCTGAAATACAACTCTAACTCAATAAAAAAGGACTATATACTACCCTCATCTCTTCAACATGCCTTTTGTTTAGTTTTCTCTCGGCATTATTTGCTGGTGCTATTTCCATTATAGCAAGACTTCAGTCTTTGCTGGGTATTACAGCTTATTCTGTGCCTTATTTCCTGGTTTTGCATGCAGAATAAATGTGAGGATAACACTCAGTTTTCTTGTATGCTTTTTCAATGTGTTAGTATTACTTATACTGCCAGACTGAAGCTTTGCTACAAGTAAAGAATTAATTAATCAGCTTTACATAATATGTGCTGATCAAGAAAATATAGCAGATAATGTATTTCAGAGGAGCCATAGTAGTTCCATTAGGAGGAAATTAGTAGCAAATCCATTATCAGACAATGTCATGAGAAGCCAAATAAAAGTACTTACGGGTATAACTTTGCAGGATTTAAAGAAACCTCTTTGCTTCCCAGGTTTAATTCATTGTTGTTATGCACCAATGCGTGTAATGTTAAAAGGCAACTGATTATCAGGCTTTTCAGCTTTAATTGTAAGAGATGATTAGTAAGGGGTTAAGTAAGGGAAATTTTAGTCAACTTAATTTCTTAATGTACTGCTTTTATTATCTTAGATTCTTGAAGCACTGGCAAAAAGTGATGAAAATTTTGTGCAGAATTGCAACAGCCTCAATTCCTTAAATGAAGTGATCCCCACCGAGCTTCAAAGTAAATTCAGTGTCATTTGCAGTGAGAAAATTGAGCATATTTACAGAAGAATCTCTAGTTATAAAAAGGTATGACTGGCATGTCCTTAGTTTTAAGGGAAAAACTGGGGAATGTGGTACAGTTTGAATAACTCTTCACAATGTCTATTGCAATGGCAAAAAATGTGGCTGAAAGTTTAGCTATTTTGAGGTGCGAATGCCTTAACTGACTAATTGCTTCAATTGTTTTCAAACCACTCTCTTTACTGTCCCTTTTCTAGACACTGTGTAGTTTTGTATCTTTTCCTGTTTGCTGTGTTCAGTTGTAGATACAATCAATTGCATATTTCCACAGAAGGCCCATCATTCTTGTATGTGTCTTAAACCAATACTCCAGTGAATTTGCAGATGTTAACCAAAAATGAAGCAATAACAGAATTGTTTTTTCCTTCTACTGCATCTTAGTTTGAAATACCAAATTGTTACTCTTTTATTCATCTTTTTTGCCCTTCAAATTGGTGTGACTTTTTCTAGCATGACTGTTAATAGTCACATCTCTGTAAATTATTAGATTGACTTGGGCTAATAAAGCATTATAACATGGAAAAATGAAGAGGGTGCCGACTTTCATATGCTTGAAATCTAAATTAATGATATGTGAATGAATAAATAACCCAGACTGTGACGTCTGCCACTGTATTTCTCTGTAGTTGTTTAACCAAGCAGGGCATAAATGAATAAACCATTTGCCATTTTGTTAGTGCAAACTTATTTTCTCATCCAGGCTCCTTGTTCCTCTCTCACATAACCTGATTTGCGGAGTGTGGTATTATTTTGAAGTAGGCTCAAAATGGCTCCGAAGAACTGTCTGTGCCATGTCTCAGTTCATCTGGGGATCTGAGTTGTGACATTTACAAACTAGTCTCTTCTGAGAGTTAATACACAAAAAATTGAAAAGAAAAAGGGAAAGGAAAAGCAAGTTGAATATAGAAGCTTCACACATTTCTAAAAGGTACATGGAAAAGAGTGGACAGTGTTTTCTTATTTTTCAAGGAAAAAGTAGGGAGAAATGTTAGGAATATCTTTAGCTTCAGTAGGATGAAGGTCAAAAAGCAGCTTGTCAAAGAGTTTTTAGGTTCTCTCTGGCAAGGAATGGAACAAATGGAGTTGAATTAATGGAAACATTAAAAGGATTCTTATACTGCACTAGCAAACATCCAGTCTCTCTGTTGTTTGCCTGAATTACAAACCTTCCTGTTTCCAAATTGGTTAAAAATCAAAATACCTTTTTAAAAATGAAATTCATTAGTTTTCACATTAAGAATTAAAGTAACACCTAGGTGGTTTATATATTTTCTGTAGCTAAAAAATTTGACTATGATACATGGTCCCTCTACAGGAGGCCAAGACAGTAAATGAAACTTTGTTGTGTTTGGTGGATGTGAAGCCTCAGGGAAGCTTACGTAGTTCTCACACTGTCTAGAAGCAGATATTGCTGATACAAACTGCACTTTCAAGCTCATCTATTCAAAAATCAGTCGTTTCACAGTTATAGCTTTTAATGACAATTAGTAATGCAGTGAATTGCAGGAATAGATACATGGTTTTCTTGGCAAGGTAAAGGTAACCATAGTTACAGGAGAGTTTTGGAGGGCCTGAGCCCAGCTTGGCTCCTGGTTTCACTGTGAAAGTTCGAATTATATAAATAGAAACCTTTTAGATTTCTACAGTCCCTACTATTATTATTATCAGAACATTTTGCTCCTAATAGACCTCGAGTCCAGTGCCATGAGTCCCAGATGTTTCTCAACACATATATGAAAAGAATTTTGGTCCTGACTTATGACCTGATTAAATCATAGCCAGGCATTTGGTCTCTCTGGAGCAGGATGTGTGGGAGATCGAGATGTGAAATATGTACAGCTTGCAGAAACATTTTCATCGTCGAATGTCCTCAGTGCCCTTCTTAACAATTTGTACATTCTTCAGACTTTGAACAATTCCATAATTGGGTTTCTTGTAACTTTCTAGATCTTGTTGTGGTCTAAAGATTTAAATGTAATTAACCCATCAAAAGTTCATCAGGCTGAAGTAATATGGCACCAAAATAAACAGAAATTTAAGTCCCTGCACAAGAAAGTGTTACTTCACAGAAGGGATGTGCCTTTATTCAACTGAAGTGTTTTGACCGATTGAATTTGTACTGACATTTATTAATGAAGAAACTTTGCAAGTTAACTTTGAAAATATTCTTATGGTCCGTAGCTGAGGTAGGTCTGTGTAATATTTTGACTGGAGAGATACTGAGATTAAAATACCAGGGATTTGGAACTGATTACATCTTGCCAGAAAAAAACTCTGTCCTTGCAAAAAACTGCACTGAAAAGGACACATGTTGACAAAAATTCTATTTGTGACTGACAAGGCTCTTTGCCAATGGAAGAGCTTGATCTCATGACTTTTATGATTCTGAAGTAGGTGCATTTTCTGAGTGTCCAAATTTAGTACAGTTCAGGGTTCACCATTTTGGCTTGACATTTTTCATCTTAAAACCCAAAAAACTCTAAGCCTGTCCAGGACTTTGCACAAAATTTCAGATGTTAGAGTGAAGGAGATGTGGCTAAGCACTGTACTAGAATTAAAATATAAAACAGAGGGGAAAAACCACCATCCTTCATTTCTGAGCTGATTTATGGCAGGGGAAGAAGAGATGGTAGACTAGGAAAGTCTGAAAAATGTGGTGTTTGCAGTTTTTATGCACTAGTGTTTATCAGCTTCCTAGAATCACTCAAAATGGAAGAATGGTTGAGGTTGGAAAAGACCTCTGGAGGTCTTGTCCAGCCAGCCCTGCTCAAGCAGGGCCACCTAGAGATGGTTGCCCAGAATCATCTTCAAGGAGGAAGATCCAAAAACCTCTCTGGGCAACGTGTGCATGATCACCCTCACAGTGAAAAAGTGTTTCCTGATGTTCAGAGGGAGCCTCCCATGTTTCAGTTTGTGACCATTGCCTCTGGTCCTGGCACTGGGCGCTGCTGGAAACAGCCTGGCTCCATCCTCTTTGCACCCTCCCATCAGGTATTAGAATGCACTGATGGATTCCACCTGAGCTTCCTCTTCTCCAAGCTGAAGGCTCCCAGCGCTCTCAGCTTTTCCTCATGGCAGAGATGCTCCAGTCCCTTAATCATCTTAGTGGCCCTTCACTGAGCTCTCTCCAGTATGCCCATGTCTATTTATGGGAAGCCCAGATTTGGACCCAGTACACCAGGTGTGGCCTCATCAGTGCTGAGGAGGGGAACAGGATCACCTCCCTCAACCTGTGGGCAATGCTTCTCCTGATGCAGCCCAGGATATTGTTAGAGAGGACTTCATCCTTCCTGAATATGAAATAGTTTCCAATTCTCTCTTTATTATAGTTTCAGACAAAAATTTCATAATTTTTTGCAAGACATTGACATCTTTGTCAGCAAGTGTTTATAAATGTCACATGCAGTAGACCACTGGATCATAAGGCAGTACCAGACTTTCTAAGAAAGTCTTAGTTTATTATGTTCCATGGGAAATAAAGTATATAGTTTTGTTACAAAGCTATTTACATTTTAAAATATCATTTACTTCAAAAAACAACCCCTTAAAAGTATAAAATGAAAAATATTTTTCTTTCCTTTGTAGAGAAAGCTAGAAACTATGAAGTCAGGGCAGCTTAATTCATGGATGGCTGAAATATTTTAAGCTTTTGTTTTCTAGTCAGGTACACAAGTATTGTCAGCCAAGTGCTGACACATGAAGAGCTACTAATCAAAATTTGATTTTCTTTCTCACTTCTAGTTTTCAAGAGTATTAAAAAACAGAGCTTGGCCTACCTTCAAACAAGCTAAGTCAAAGATTTCACCACTTCACAGCAGTGATTTCTGTCCAACCAATTGCCATATCAATGTGATGGAAGTGTCTTACCCTAAGACCTCAACTTCCCTTGGTAGTGCCTTTGGTGTACAGTTAGACAGCAGAAAACATTCTTCCCATGAAAAAGAAAATAAAAACACTGATCAAGGTAAGTCAGTTGAGCTTGTAAAAACTGCTTCCAGTGCTTCTGATTTATAGTCTTAAAAGGTTTAGGTTTATGGCCCAAATAGGAAAATTAAGGACAAGCTTTTGTGAAATCACCCTACTTTTGAAACCTTGGCTTATTTTAAAGCATAATAAAGGCTAGTCATAATTTCACAATGACTTTTTCCTAAGTAGCTTGGCTTTGATATGCAAATAAAATGCAAAATTAAATAATTCATGAAGTTTTAAGCAGGAAAATGTTTTAATATTTGCTAGGTATTTTACTAGCTTCAAAATATATTTTGAAAAAGAGATGATGATGTCATCTTTTTGAATTATTCCTAGGTAAACTGAATCCCATGATTTATGTCCAGCATACCATTACTACTATGGCTGCCCCTTCAGGACAGTCTCTTGGCCAGCAAGAGGGCCACGGTCTGAGGTACCTCTTAAAAGAAGAAGATTTAGAAACACAAGATGTCTATCAAAAATTGCTATTCAAATTACAAGCTGCACTGAAAGAGGTGGAAACATGTGTCTGTCAAATAGATGAGTAAGTAAATGTTGACATCTGGACTTGCCTTTATTTTTTCAATTGAAGATAATGATAAATCTGGATATTGTTTTTGTATAGTGTAGGAATCAGTGATGACCTCAAATAGAATTAAAATAGGATAAAGAAGCTAAGTGTAGGTAATATTACATGTTTTTCCCAGCATCCCTGATTCTTTTTTTTCACAGTTTAGTTTGTAGTTTTTCTCTAGAATGTGGAAAAGCTAAATATTTTGCGGTGAGAAAAATGAGACATACACATCATCTAAAATTTCACTAAGAATGGAAACAAAGGGCAGAGGTATAAAAATAACTGTTATTGAACTCTTCGGGTATTGCTGAACAGTCCCACTGATGAATTTTTAGGTAAGCATTATTGACCTATAGGAAGAGTATTAATGTTTTAGACGTTTTTCGAAAACAAATTTACCTTAATGAAGAACTATGGATCTAGGGAGAGCCACCCTGTATTGATTAGGACACTTGGCTTGAATGTGGAAGACTCAGAGTCTCATCACAGTCTATCCTAATTCAGGACAAGGATTGATAGCTTTCTTTTTCATTTGTGAACTATGTGGGTTGACTGCTGGCAATTTGCTATCTTGGGATAAGGATGAAGAAGGTTAAGAAGTATTTCAGTTTTGAAAGATCCCACATGCAATGCAACTGTCAGAAATTATTAATTTCGAAAATATAAATAACATAAATTTTTTGAGTTTAAAAGACAATCTCTCATGATCTCCAGTTTAGAAAAATAGTGCGTCATTGTTTCTCATGTTATCTTGAAGACTGTAGAGTGATTTTGTAATGTCTTACATACTGCAATGGGAATGAACGCAAGAGTTGCATCAATATTTTTAAGAAAATGTTGTTTTCCCTGCCTTTACGTAGATCTGCTAATTATCATGCTGAAGATGAAGTCAGTTACTTAAATTCACAATAATTTCAGTGCTTGGGTGCACTTAAAAATGACTGTCTGTAAAGCCTGTGTTGTTCTCTTCCTCAGGGAAGTCAGAGAATTGTGTATAGAAGTTCAGTTAGTATTTCAGGAAGTTCCAGTTGTAGTCTGCCACACCTTTCCTTTCGACTCCCTTGAGCCTGTGATGCAAAAGCACAGGAAATTCTGAGCCTTTCTTTCATATATATGTATATATAAATACACACACATATATTTATGCATTGTGTGTACAGAAATATATATATGTATCTGTGCATATATTCATTTGGAAAGTCATACAGTTATGACAGTAAACATGAGGGTTCACTTTTTTTCTTTCCTAGATTTCCTTTATGCTGACCTAGTAGCATGTCTTGTATAAGGTGCACAGATTTATTTAGCAAATTTTACCTTTGGCTACTTGTAAAAATGATACTTTTCATGCTTTATTCCTCATGGACTTTGAGTGGACTGCAGTATTTAATTGCTGTGGAGAAAAGTGGTTCTATACAGGAAACAGAATAGCCAAGGGACCTACTTAAAAGTGCTGAACAGGGAAGAGTGAAGCTGGGACTATTTGGGTGAGAGCAGTTCACAACTACATGGTGTATTATATTGCAACATAGTTAGAGCTACTGATTAACTCTTGAGAGAAAAAATAGGACTACTAAAAAACAAAGATAGAGTAATAAGATAGGATAATCCAACAGCTGTGCCTTAATTAGAAATATTTGTACTTGTAACAGATAGGAGGAAATGCTTGCACATATTGAGTTTTTTATAAAGATAGTAGAACTTGTTTTCTGTTACGACATAACAACAGTGAAATTATGTCTGTATTTACAGAATTGCTTGTTATTATAAGGAGGATTCCAATAAGCAATCCTTATAATTATAATTTTCTCAAGACAGAAAATAGGAACATGGTATCACAATTCTTAATTTATATGATATTATAGAAACATTGGACTACTAAATGACTCTGTTATAAATTAAGAGAAAAACAAAACAAACAAAGAAAAGTATATTTAAGCATGATTATTGGGAAGGGGTTGCATCCAGGTTTGGGGTTGTGTGTTTTAAACTCCCTGAATTTCTAAGAGCACTTCAGTGAGCTCAGGAACTACCAGCTCCTGAACTCTGTTATCCAAAGTTCCAGCTTTCGTTCATGGTAGTTTAGCAAAAAATTTTTCCTTAGAAAAAGTGCCTGCCTGCTGAGAGAAAGGGAAATGCTCCCTTAGGAAAAGCTCCAGCTACCTTAATCAGTCTTTTACTGAGTTCTTGGCAGAAGTGACTAAACAGTCACATAAAAGACTGTCTGTGTCTTGACAAATAATTACTCAGGGGAAGATATTTTCAGGAGCTGAAATTGCAGTTCATTATGCTTGTTTCTTACTCTTGATTATTTTCTTGCAACAACAAAATCCACAAGAAGTTACCAGAATGAATCTGCCCAAAGCCCATTTTTACTTTTTGAAGTGGATGATTACAGTAACACAAGAACAAGCAGAAGTATAGATTAATCCTTGTTCTTATCTCGTCTTATCTTCCAGCAGGCAGGACTACATGGTGTTCTTGAAATGGACCTTTTGGTTTAAGAGCACTGTTAGAATCATCTACCAGGAATTTTTCTAATTCCTTTTTGAAACCCTTTTTTTGTATTCAGAAAATAAGTTTTACAGGTATGAAGAACTGATTTCTTAAGGTTTACACTTCCATAACACATCTATTTTAGGACAAGTTCAGGAGCACACATGCTCTTAATGGACACACAGATGGACACTGAATACTGATATAAAATACGGGCCCCATCTATCTTCCCTTCCTCATGGAACCCTGGTAACCAGTGACTTAAATGGTTGGAAGGAACTTAAGAGTTGTGATTTCACACTGGTATGAAGTGTTAAGGCATTATGTAGCCCAAAAGATGTCAGTCTAGTGGATGGATGGGTTTCAAGTCCAGTGAAATTATAACTTTAGTATCATTTTTGTATATTTTAGATACAGTTCAGTTCAGTATCTTTACCTATATATGGGCTAAATATCTGTCTGTTCCTTTCAGAAGTAAGAATTATGTGTAACAAAAAGATCTAACATAAGTTTGAATCTTACTGTGTATTTGGTAGAAACTTTGCCAGCTGACACTCTGACAGCTCCGTCAATAAAACCTTGCTACCGTGTCTAAGTAAAAAAGCTTAGTTCAGTGTCTTCTTATTTCAGATAGTTAGAAGGTAGTTTCTGCATGAAAAACGGTGCTTTTCAAATCCAAATATGAGTTTGAAAATGTCATTCTAATGGAGTGTTTGAGCAATATGAATTAAAGGACAATTGCCCATTATAGCTGTTCTGATCTTGAAAGTAAATTAGAACATCTCAGTATGAGTTAATCACCCAATAATATGAATTTTTTGCTTCCAGTATTTGTGCATGTTCTAAAAGTAGCAGTCTGAACTGTTCTCTCTTCTTGGCTGGATGTCACTTTTGTGCTCATCACAGACGCATGTATATTAATCATCAGTTTTACTGCCGATAATGTCTTAGACACTTTGAATGTCAGGAATTACATAGAGATGTTAATGAAGATCCTTAAAATGCCCTAGTAAGATAGCTAGTGATGCAAACTGGCGTGTCTAGTGCAGCAGTAATGAGAAAAAACATGTTTTTCATATACATTTTCATTGGTTTGTTTTCTTAATTTGTGCTGAGAAGTACATAATTCATGTCTAGAAATAGTTATGTTAATATAAACTTTGACCCTAAGTGTCCAAAACTGTGCTTTATTTCTTCCCCAATTGGAATCATTACCTTCATACACAATTGAATGTTTAGTAGACCTAATGGGTTTCACTGTTAGACTTTTTAGGAACAGAATCTATCACTTCTTTCCCTTGTTTCAAATAGATACAGACTGAATTAAGATGTTCCCTTCACATATTATAGCCTAGTAGTTGGAGGATGATGAGAAATTTTGTCCTGTTGCTAGCTCACTTTTGAAAAACATGAATTTATCTTTTTTTGTTTGTTTGTTTGTTTCACAGCCTTCTTTCTTCGATAACATATTCTCCCAAATCAGAACGTAAAACACCTGAGCCCTTAATACCAGCAGACAGTGACAATGAAAAGGGTGAAAGGAACGGGAAAAAAGTCTGTTTCAGTGTGACAGGGGATGAACAGGAAGATTCTGGTCATGATACCATCAGTAACAGGGATTCTTACAGGTAACTTTACTAATAATGTTTTTATTTGTCAACTGAATCAAACCTGGAGGTTTATATACTATAGAGAGTTTGTGAAGACTGTCAGAATATAATGATTCTGACTTTTCTAACAGAGAAATAACTAGCCTCAAGATGTGGAAACTAAACTTTTATGTGTACAGATTAATTATTAGATCTTAGTATCCCAAACCTTTTTAGAATATCGCAGTGGGAGGTATAAAGCTTCACTTTAGGTTACCAGTCTTATAAAAAACAGAAATAACTTGTGTTATTATGTCCAACAACAGTTTAAATAACTGCCATGGAAAGGAAGATGACAGAGCTGCCACTCTTCCTGATCTAAAGAAAAAAATATTCTGTTTTTCAGCATATATTCCTCACCTTCTTTCACTCTAAATATTGTAGCATCAACTCACCTCTAGAATTCAGAATGCATCACTTTTACTGTGAATGAAAATACAAAGAATTTTGAAAAGGAAAGAGTAGTTATAGCAAGTGTGGTTCTTACATAGATTATATTCTGTTTCTTTGAGGGAACTGGTTAGCTACATGATCTAAAATCTAAATTAAAACTTTAGCTGCAAGTAAAATAAGAATTTATTATTTGTTCATTATCATAGTTCATTATTATTCTGAGAAAGTAGAATCTCAGTAGGGTCATAATTTTTCTACAGAACTGTGCATTGCTGAGATGTGTTTCATAAGCTCATACTTGATTACTGCAGCCTGGTAGATAGGAACTCTTTGTCAGAGTAGAAACAGAAATATACACATAATTTTGAACAGAAATAAATGTAGAGATAATTTGCACAGATCAGTCTTTTTCTTACACACAAGAAAAGTGCTTTTTCAGCAGAAGCCCATTTAGGGTTTTCTGCATGTCTGTGATGTGTCAAACTAAGGAGGAGCTGCTCCAGTGGTGTACGCTTGCCCCTGTTAGGAGGTTTCCTGGGTGACACAAGTGTCTCTTTGTTCAAAATATTTTCTTTATTCTGATTCCAGTAATTTATAGTCCATTCTGACTGTTTAGGAATAATAAAATCTATGGTTCCATATGCAGAATAATCATAAAATTTGTGCATTTAGGACAAGCGTTGGAGTGAGATTAGGCTGTTTTGTTTCTTTGCTTAAATAATTTTAATAGTCAATACTTAAAATCTCCAGATCCCATAATGCCACAGTGGTTATTATTAGAAATGTTAGGCTAATTTCAGCCATTAGAATGCTCTTATTTTGTCTCCTTCTAAACCTTTTAATACACCATAATAAACATGCAGAATGATACAGCAAATACATCTAATCTGTTTCTCATTTTCCTGTGTTTTATTTTCTCATGCTCTGCACAATCCAATTTTAATTAACCTTCATCTTCCCTTTGGAGACTTTACTAAGTGAATAGAGTTAGTTAGAAAACATTTCTTAATATCCAGCCAGAAATTTCTAATACTCCTTGGGACTGTTCACCCTCTATTAGGAACATGTTGTTACTGATGTCTTTTCATCTACTTAATGGTTATGATAGTAATTATATCATATTGCTTCATTTAAAAGTTTATCCCATTCCCTTACCTTGTTGATTTCAGGTCCAAAACATATACCTTAGCCAGGAAATGTAAATCCGTATGCCTAAATTAGTAAAAGGTTACCTCTGTATCTACAAAAATAAAGAAAACAAAGAGGGAACACATGGGTACATGTATAACTGCAGCAGTATATGAAGTATGGATACTTCATATACAAGTATATCTTGGTGAGCGGGTACATCCAATTCGTAAAACAAAAGCCAGATCATTACATATAAACATCCCTTAGGTACACTTCTACATTATCTTATATTCATTTGGGTTTTTAAGACTCTCTCTTCTGGATGATTATTCATGCATTTCCTGCACTGAAACTAAATGATCTTCGTGTGGCTAAGTAACTCTGAAGACTGTGAATTCAGGTTTATCTTCATAGGATTTTTAGTACAAAAGTGTATGTCTTACTCTTGTTTTGCTGCCGAAGTAGGTATATTCTCCATGTATTTTCTATGCCGAACAATTTATTTTGAGAGAAAAGAGAAGAAAAAACCCACAAATTTTAATTCCCAAATCTCCTTACTAGACCAATATGGATGACATATTGTGTTCATAGAAGTTTTAACTGAAACCACAGATGTAAATGTCTATACATTTCTAAAACAAATGAACAGCTGGAAAAAATGGGATCATAAACTATCTTTTGGCTGGCAAGAAAAATAGTTTGTAATTTGAGTTTTGGGGCTACTCAAATGGATCAAATCTCTTGTAAACCCATTATGGGACACTATTTTGCAAGTTGTAAAGTCTTGTCATTTTTATTAGCTGTGGACCAGGAGTAAATGTAGAGTCACTAAACCATTTTAGACCACAGTTTCAATAACTGCAATTTGTGTAATAAAAGTTAGTTGTTTTGCATTGAAAGTGTATATTACCATTTTGCAAGTAACTGTTCATATGCAAGGTGGAGACAATCGAAGCATCTATTTTGGGAAACCGGTCTTCTCAGTCCTACTAGGATTGCAAATTAAATGATAGCCTAAGCACAGGGATCTTTATTGTGTGTGAAGAATTACACAGATCACCTCTTCATTAAATTTAAGAGAGGGAAAAGGAAAAAAATTGCATAACTTTTTTACAGAGTCTGTTAAAGAACATAACTTTATTTCTTTTTTTGTTTTGTGCTTTTTTTTCAAGCGATTGCAACAGCAATAGGAACTCCATTGCCTCTTTCACCAGCATTTGTAGCAGTCAGTGCAGTTCTTATTTTCACAGTGATGAAATGGATTCAGGTATGTTTAGAAAAGTCAGCTATGAATCTGTCATCTGTTGCTTTTATTCAATTTTATTACTTTAATTTGCATGGCAGTTTTATTGTTTTAGTTTTAAAAATTGCATCCTCCTTCATAATAGAAGTGTATAATCTTGCTTCTGCCTAGCTAGTGCTGCACTTAAGAGTCCTTCTGTGAGAGAGATGCAACATACCAGTGTCTCTGTGAATCGACTCTATTAGAAGAGCTCTTGGAGGCACTGCTTTTAAAGTCTTTCATGTCTTGACCTTGACAGTGCATTATGTTGCACAGAGCAAGGAGCATTTTAGGTGAGCGTGGAATGCTCTCCCGGCCTGTGTCAGCACCCAGAGGGCAGGATATGGCTGTGTATGTTTGTAGGAAGGAATGTGAGACCACATAGAAGCACATTCTTGTTTATGCCGTGACAAATTGAATTTAAATAAATGCAGCTGCTAATAGGAATGAGATGGGATTTAACTGCTTGGAGTACAAGGTCATATACTCAGGGAGTAATAATAAAAAAATATTTGCTCTAAGCTGGGAGTTTATCATTTGAGAATGACTTAGGAAAAGAAAGAACTGGGCGTATTAGTTGAATGTGAGCCACCAGTGAGATTTGGCCATAGAGAAGGCAAGTTTTTATTGCTAGTTGTACCAGGAGAAGTATTTTCAGTTGGGACAGGAAAGTATTAAGACATTATGCAAGGTATCTGAGATAGCTTGTGAATAATGCAGAATAATGTGAATAAGGCAGAATTTAATTTCCAGTAATGATACACTCTTACAGAGCTGAGCAAATACAGAGGAAAGGATGAAGGACATAGAGAACTGTTTATAAAAGAGAAGACCCAGGATCTGGATCTTCAACTTAAGATATAAATGAGCTGATATCTGTCTGTGCAGCATCAAACTGTAGTACCAACTGAGGTGCCTAAAATAATATATCTGTGCTAGCCAAGCACAGTATGGTGTTCAAGATGATAAATACTGCTGCTCAGTGAAACTCCCACTCTTTGGATGACTTAATTTTCTCCTAGTTCCAAAGCTAACCTGGCTAACTCCAGATCAGTGCTCTTGGGCACCATGCTCCATCTGATGCAATTAAAATCCTGTCAAGGGGTATAACTGCTGACTGTAAGGGAAACTAAAGGAGCTGAAAAAGAAAAAGAAATGCTGTATGAGTGTTTCACTGACATAAGAATGATGTGTCTAGATTGACCATGAATATATTTGGATTATAAATTATCAAGTGGCTACTTCTTATATGTCACTGTACCATCAAGTAGGAAAACTAGTTTTAAGCTCAGTTTCTCACAGTTTTTGAAAGAGTTTGGCTTGCATCACCTGTTGTCTGAGAGGGCGAGTGACAATACAATGACCTAAGAGAGTCTTTCTCCTTTGCACTCTCTTAGGAAATTATGTGATATGTGCTACTAAAAACTTATATGAAATACAGGATATGGATGTTGTATTCTTGTTGAATTACTGAATTCTCATAACCATTTAATTAGTAAGATCATTAAGACAGTGAATTGTCTGTGCAGTCCCTATGGAAACTTTATGGTGAATGCATTTCAGTGACTTTGTGGTTTGCTACATTAGATTTACACTACTTAGCTGTTTAGGATGTTCTCCAGCATAGAAGAATCGTGTGTTCTGGTCACAGGATGGTTGAGGTTTGAAGGGACCTTTAGGGATCATCCAGTCCAGTCCCCTCCTCAAGCAGGCTCATGCAGAGCAGGTTTTCCAGGACCTTGACCACTTGCACTTTTAATAGGGTCCTTTCTTTAAGAGCTATTTCTGTATTATTGAGTGGCTAGTAAATGCAAAGTATATAGGGAGTACAGTTACTATAATCCTGAAAGACATCAGTCTGTGTGCAAAGCAAATTATCTAAGCTTCAAAGCTTTGGTAAAACATTCTGTAACTTCTGAACAGTTTTTCATTTTAAAATATTTTTCAGGCGATGAGCTTCCCATAAGTGTTCGAATCTCCCATGATAAACAGGACAAGCTCCATAGCTGCTTGGAGCATCTTTTTGGTCAAGTATGTGATTATTTTCCTTGGCTTTGGTACTAATGTCTGTGTTTGAGCTAAAATGTCTTTCGAAAATACTTCTTTTTCTTTTTACTTTTGCTTTCCACTGTTTACTGGGATGGTATGTATTTACTCATTTTCCTTCAGTTTTCTGTAAATAGTCCAAACCTGCAATTTAAACAGGTCCTTAAATTTAGTCTAAGAGTCCCTAGCTTGTTACCTTAACTAGACCCATTAGGGAAGAAAGAATCCAAAGTTGCTTGTCTGTAGTCATATTTCTTAAAGAAAGAATTTCTGACTGTTGCTGTAAAATACATCTTTCTCACAGAACCTTGATCCCAACAGGTTGATTCAATTGTCAGTCTTCTGAAAGGACCAGCTGTGATGAGGGCCTTTGAACAGACAAAATACTTTACACCAGGTCGAGGCCTCCAAGGTAACATTTAATTCTTAGCTATCAGAATCAAAAGGCAGCTTAAAGAGGGCATGGATATGGCTATCCACTCCTTAAGCTGGGTGTTAAAGAACTGATTTTGCTTAATCTTGGTGTATTCTGCAAAAATTGATTGTCGAAATTCATGTTAATTAGATCTTAATTCTTAGTTGAAAACTGGCTTCTTACACTTTTATTGCACAATGTATGAAAGGATTTCAGGTTTGTTGGAAAGTCAACTGAATTGTAGACTCTGAACTGACTAGCATTGCTGAGGTTTTTGCAGGAAGAAGTAGGTTTTTTTATTGCAGGTGTTTTTATTACAGTTTTGCCTCAACTACTGAAGCCATTCCTGATCTGTTTTATTACTAATGCCAGATTTTTATTTTTTTTGTAGTTATATTATTTTTGAAGCTGATTTATAAATAATTTGTGAGTGTAAATTTATAGTCACAGAAGTACTTATGCCAAATATATGCTTATGTAAGTATCACTGGTTGCTTAAAAAAATATCCTGTAGGTAAATTCAGATACTCTACTAACACTTCTTGCATAGTTGCCCAAGTCTAAGTGTATAAATAGGTATCTAGTGGTAGTCATAAGATTGTGATGAAAAATACAAAGGACTTCTTTTGGTGAACTGAGTTTAAAAAAAAAAAAGAAAAAGGTTCAGCAGGAAACTGAAAGTTTTATTAATATGTATAAGAAGTTTTATTGATCCTACATGTCTGTTGGCAAAGAAAACTGATTTTAGATGGCCAGAAGGTATTAAGAAGGTAGTACAGAGTGTATCAAGATCTCACTGAAATCAACAGTGCATAATTACTGTACCCCAATTATTTTGNCCCGAGGCCATGAGTGTCTCTTTGTTCAAAATATTTTCTTTATTCTGATTCCAGTAATTTATAGTCCATTCTGACTGTTTAGGAATAATAAAATCTATGGTTCCATATGCAGAATAATCATAAAATTTGTGCATTTAGGACAAGCGTTGGAGTGAGATTAGGCTGTTTTGTTTCTTTGCTTAAATAATTTTAATAGTCAATACTTAAAATCTCCAGATCCCATAATGCCACAGTGGTTATTATTAGAAATGTTAGGCTAATTTCAGCCATTAGAATGCTCTTATTTTGTCTCCTTCTAAACCTTTTAATACACCATAATAAACATGCAGAATGATACAGCAAATACATCTAATCTGTTTCTCATTTTCCTGTGTTTTATTTTCTCATGCTCTGCACAATCCAATTTTAATTAACCTTCATCTTCCCTTTGGAGACTTTACTAAGTGAATAGAGTTAGTTAGAAAACATTTCTTAATATCCAGCCAGAAATTTCTAATACTCCTTGGGACTGTTCACCCTCTATTAGGAACATGTTGTTACTGATGTCTTTTCATCTACTTAATGGTTATGATAGTAATTATATCATATTGCTTCATTTAAAAGTTTATCCCATTCCCTTACCTTGTTGATTTCAGGTCCAAAACATATACCTTAGCCAGGAAATGTAAATCCGTATGCCTAAATTAGTAAAAGGTTACCTCTGTATCTACAAAAATAAAGAAAACAAAGAGGGAACACATGGGTACATGTATAACTGCAGCAGTATATGAAGTATGGATACTTCATATACAAGTATATCTTGGTGAGCGGGTACATCCAATTCGTAAAACAAAAGCCAGATCATTACATATAAACATCCCTTAGGTACACTTCTACATTATCTTATATTCATTTGGGTTTTTAAGACTCTCTCTTCTGGATGATTATTCATGCATTTCCTGCACTGAAACTAAATGATCTTCGTGTGGCTAAGTAACTCTGAAGACTGTGAATTCAGGTTTATCTTCATAGGATTTTTAGTACAAAAGTGTATGTCTTACTCTTGTTTTGCTGCCGAAGTAGGTATATTCTCCATGTATTTTCTATGCAGAACAATTTATTTTGAGAGAAAAGAGAAGAAAAAACCCACAAATTTTAATCCCCAAATCTCCTTACTAGACCAATATGGGTGACATATTGTGTTCATAGAAGTTTTAACTGAAACCACAGATGTAAATGTCTATACATTTCTAAAACAAATGAACAGCTGGAAAAAATGGGATCATAAACTATCTTTTGGCTGGCAAGAAAAATAGTTTGTAATTTGAGTTTTGGGGCTACTCAAATGGATCAAATCTCTTGTAAACCCATTATGGGACACTATTTTGCAAGTTGTAAAGTCTTGTCATTTTTATTAGCTGTGGACCAGGAGTAAATGTAGAGTCACTAAACCATTTTAGACCACAGTTTCAATAACTGCAATTTGTGTAATAAAAGTTAGTTGTTTTGCATTGAAAGTGTATATTACCATTTTGCAAGTAACTGTTCATATGCAAGGTGGAGACAATCGAAGCATCTATTTTGGGAAACCGGTCTTCTCAGTCCTACTAGGATTGCAAATTAAATGATAGCCTAAGCACAGGGATCTTTATTGTGTGTGAAGAATTACACAGATCACCTCTTCATTAAATTTAAGAGAGGGAAAAGGAAAAAAATTGCATAACTTTTTTACAGAGTCTGTTAAAGAACATAACTTTATTTCTTTTTTTGTTTTGTGCTTTTTTTTCAAGCGATTGCAACAGCAATAGGAACTCCATTGCCTCTTTCACCAGCATTTGTAGCAGTCAGTGCAGTTCTTATTTTCACAGTGATGAAATGGATTCAGGTATGTTTAGAAAAGTCAGCTATGAATCTGTCATCTGTTGCTTTTATTCAATTTTATTACTTTAATTTGCATGGCAGTTTTATTGTTTTAGTTTTAAAAATTGCATCCTCCTTCATAATAGAAGTGTATAATCTTGCTTCTGCCTAGCTAGTGCTGCACTTAAGAGTCCTTCTGTGAGAGAGATGCAACATACCAGTGTCTCTGTGAATCGACTCTATTAGAAGAGCTCTTGGAGGCACTGCTTTTAAAGTCTTTCATGTCTTGACCTTGACAGTGCATTATGTTGCACAGAGCAAGGAGCATTTTAGGTGAGCGTGGAATGCTCTCCCGGCCTGTGTCAGCACCCAGAGGGCAGGATATGGCTGTGTATGTTTGTAGGAAGGAATGTGAGACCACATAGAAGCACATTCTTGTTTATGCCGTGACAAATTGAATTTAAATAAATGCAGCTGCTAATAGGAATGAGATGGGATTTAACTGCTTGGAGTACAAGGTCATATACTCAGGGAGTAATAATAAAAAAATATTTGCTCTAAGCTGGGAGTTTATCATTTGAGAATGACTTAGGAAAAGAAAGAACTGGGCGTATTAGTTGAATGTGAGCCACCAGTGAGATTTGGCCATAGAGAAGGCAAGTTTTTATTGCTGGTTGTACCAGGAGAAGTATTTTCAGTTGGGACAGGAAAGTATTAAGACATTATGCAAGGTATCTGAGATAGCTTGTGAATAATGCAGAATAATGTGAATAAGGCAGAATTTAATTTCCAGTAATGATACACTCTTACAGAGCTGAGCAAATACAGAGGAAAGGATGAAGGACATAGAGAACTGTTTATAAAAGAGAAGACCCAGGATCTGGATCTTCAACTTAAGATATAAATGAGCTGATATCTGTCTGTGCAGCATCAAACTGTAGTACCAACTGAGGTGCCTAAAATAATATATCTGTGCTAGCCAAGCACAGTATGGTGTTCAAGATGATAAATACTGCTGCTCAGTGAAACTCCCACTCTTTGGATGACTTAATTTTCTCCTAGTTCCAAAGCTAACCTGGCTAACTCCAGATCAGTGCTCTTGGGCACCATGCTCCATCTGATGCAATTAAAATCCTGTCAAGGGGTATAACTGCTGACTGTAAGGGAAGCTAAAGGAGCTGAAAAAGAAAAAGAAATGCTGTATGAGTGTTTCACTGACATAAGAATGATGTGTCTAGATTGACCATGAATATATTTGGATTATAAATTATCAAGTGGCTACTTCTTATATGTCACTGTACCATCAAGTAGGAAAACTAGTTTTAAGCTCAGTTTCTCACAGTTTTTGAAAGAGTTTGGCTTGCATCACCTGTTGTCTGAGAGGGCGAGTGACAATACAATGACCTAAGAGAGTCTTTCTCCTTTGCACTCTCTTAGGAAATTATGTGATATGTGCTACTAAAAACTTATATGAAATACAGGATATGGATGTTGTATTCTTGTTGAATTACTGAATTCTCATAACCATTTAATTAGTAAGATCATTAAGACAGTGAATTGTCTGTGCAGTCCCTATGGAAACTTTATGGTGAATGCATTTCAGTGACTTTGTGGTTTGCTACATTAGATTTACACTACTTAGCTGTTTAGGATGTTCTCCAGCATAGAAGAATCGTGTGTTCTGGTCACAGGATGGTTGAGGTTTGAAGGGACCTTTAGGGATCATCCAGTCCAGTCCCCTCCTCAAGCAGGCTCATGCAGAGCAGGTTTTCCAGGACCTTGACCACTTGCACTTTTAATAGGGTCCTTTCTTTAAGAGCTATTTCTGTATTACTGAGTGGCTAGTAAATGCAAAGTATATAGGGAGTACAGTTACTATAATCCTGAAAGACATCAGTCTGTGTGCAAAGCAAATTATCTAAGCTTCAAAGCTTTGGTAAAACATTCTGTAACTTCTGAACAGTTTTTCATTTTAAAATATTTTTCAGGCGATGAGCTTCCCATAAGTGTTCGAATCTCCCATGATAAACAGGACAAACTCCATAGCTGCTTGGAGCATCTTTTTGGTCAAGTATGTGATTATTTCCCTTGGCTTTGATACTAATGTCTGTGTTTGAGCTAAAATGTCTTTCGAAAATACTTCTTTTTCTTTTTACTTTTGCTTTCCACTGTTTACTGGGATGGTATGTATTTACTCATTTTCCTTCAGTTTTCTGTAAATAGTCCAAACCTGCAATTTAAACAGGTCCTTAAATTTAGTCTAAGAGTCCCTAGCTTGTTACCTTAACTAGACCCATTAGGGAAGAAAGAATCCAAAGTTGCTTGTCTGTAGTCATATTTCTTAAAGAAAGAATTTCTGACTGTTGCTGTAAAATACATCTTTCTCACAGAACCTTGATCCCAACAGGTTGATTCAATTGTCAGTCTTCTGAAAGGACCAGCTGTGATGAGGGCCTTTGAACAGACAAAATACTTTACACCAGGTCGAGGCCTCCAAGGTAACATTTAATTCTTAGCTATCAGAATCAAAAGGCAGCTTAAAGAGGGCATGGATATGGCTATCCACTCCTTAAGCTGGGTGTTAAAGAACTGATTTTGCTTAATCTTGGTGTATTCTGCAAAAATTGATTGTCGAAATTCATGTTAATTAGATCTTAATTCTTAGTTGAAAACTGGCTTCTTACACTTTTATTGCACAATGTATGAAAGGATTTCAGGTTTGTTGGAAAGTCAGCTGAATTGTAGACTCTGAACTGACTAGCATTGCTGAGGTTTTTGCAGGAAGAAGTAGGTTTTTTTATTGCAGGTGTTTTTATTACAGTTTTGCCTCAACTACTGAAGCCATTCCTGATCTGTTTTATTACTAATGCCAGATTTTTATTTTTTTTGTAGTTATATTATTTTTGAAGCTGATTTATAAATAATTTGTGAGTGTAAATTTATAGTCACAGAAGTACTTATGCCAAATATATGCTTATGTAAGTATCACTGGTTGCTTAAAAAAATATCCTGTAGGTAAATTCAGATACTCTACTAACACTTCTTGCATAGTTGCCCAAGTCTAAGTGTATAAATAGGTATCTAGTGGTAGTCATAAGATTGTGATGAAAAATACAAAGGACTTCTTTTGGTGAACTGAGTTTAAAAAAAAAAAAGAAAAAGGTTCAGCAGGAAACTGAAAGTTTTATTAATATGTATAAGAAGTTTTATTGATCCTACATGTCTGTTGGCAAAGAAAACTGATTTTAGATGGCCAGAAGGTATTAAGAAGGTAGTACAGAGTGTATCAAGATCTCACTGAAATCAACAGTGCATAATTACTGTACCCCAATTATTTTGGGGGGGGGTTGGGGTTTTTTTGTTGTTTCCAATTTTGGGACTAAGATAATGGAGATGAACCTAGAGCAGGGTCGCACAACAAAATGTGGCATAATAAATGTAGAGTTAGACACAATATATAGACACATCAGATATGTTATTCTTGATCTGCATCATCTTCATGAACTGTACAAGGAGCACTTCAATTATTTGAAAGATATACTAGCAATAAGTAATTTTGGTTTAAATTTAATTTTCTGATTGAAGTAATTTTGCCTCTAAAAGTTCCAGGGTCCCACTTACTCCAAGGAAACATGTGTTATGTACCTGGTTCAGAAAGAATCATATTTGGGGATGCTGCTCATTCTCTCCTTGGATTAAGTAGAGAGCTTAGATGTTAGACCCATCACCATAGCTTTAACTAGAGTTAAATAAGTTGACAAATCCTCGAGCAGTGAAAACATTTGGGAAGAAATAATGTCTTATTGTGGCTTTCTCAGGACATTTAAGCAGAAAAATACTATTTTTATCCTTGCTTAGAGTTTCAGCAGGAAATGGAACCAAAGCTTAACTGTCCAAAGAGGCTACGACTCCACATCAAGCAAGACCCTTGGAACCTTCCCAGCAGCGTCCGGAGTCTTGCCCAGAATATCAGAAAATTTGTTGAAGGTTAGTAAGAACAACATGATCATAAATAAGCACTTGATTAATGATACAGAGGCAAGGGAGGGGAAAGAAAGGGAAGAGATACAACTGCTTCATGATGCTGCTAGGCAAGATTTGCTGAACCCAGTGTAGGCTACAGGACTTCTTTGCATTCTTAATGACAAGGTTAGCGGAGTTTATCTTAGCTGTCTTGTGCTTACCCTGTAGACTTCAGGTGCTGTAGAGAAAATAGTCTCCTGACAAGTGAAAACAAAGGAACCATATGTTGCATGTGGTAGGTTGTTTCAGTTGCTGCTGAAGTCCAGTGGGCTTGACTGATTTATCACAGAACTTCATGGGACTGATACCCCAAATTGAAGCTTTTCTTGAAATGAAACTCGATTTTCCACTGTCTTAAATGGAAAGATGAAAACTCTGCAGGACAGCTTTTGTCCTATGTCTTGGTCTTCTCTGTCTTCGTCTGGACAGAGACATTATCCCTCTGTCATTATCCCTCTAAAGTCATGCTCCTACTTTTGCCATAAAGCCACGGTCTTCACTTAATCCATCCCAACTGATGCTATCACTCCTCCTCCCTCCCACTACTGTCTAGAAGTTACCAACTACTCCTCCTCTTTACCACCAAGTACTCTGCTCCTCTTCACCATCAAGTGACAATGTGAGCTGAGGTTTTCTGCTTTCTCCCCTGTCTTCATAAGAAAACAACTGGGACTTCCTCTCCAGAATATCTTGCCTGTAGTTTTTGCTTTATTTCCTGTGCTGTTTGCTAAAGAAACAGAAAAATGAACAAAATTATTTTGGTACAAACCCTTGCACTAGGAGTCTGTGGGGTAACAAAAACTTATGTCGGATCTAGCTTTACATTATTTGTGTGTGTTTAGCTTCTTCTGTTTTGTGGGCTAATTTCCATGGTGTCCCATAAAAAAACTGTTAAATACCAGATCACTGGAAAAGAACTTGGTGATAAGTTTTATTAGGATAAACTTTCTAAAACCAACCAGCCAAACCAAACAAACTCCTCCCTCTTTGACTTTTGGTATTTCTGATTTCAGATACAATCATATTTTCAGACCCTGTGTTAGAAAACTGGAAAAAACAGTCACATAAATATCTCCTCTTTCTGGAGTCAATCACGTGGGTTGATCCGATACTAGGAATACTCCTTTTAGTTTAATGTTAGCTATCACTGAGTGAATATTTCAATAAATATTTTTTAATCCTTTTTTTCCAGAGGCCTGTCTTCATTCTAAGCCAAATTATATTCAAGTATTAATCAGAATTTCTTTCACAGTTGAGGAGGAATGGAAATGTGCCTTCAACAGTCCTTCCTTGCACCCTTTCTGAAGCTTAGCTTACCAGACCATTTTCACATAACTTGTTTACCCGTAAATAAAATTAGTAGACCTAACCCATTTTAACACTGGTCATATACCCTCAGTATTGAGCTGAGATTATTCAAATAAATTTGGGGTTAAATCTACACAAAATTTTGTGGGAGAGTTCAGCAAGGTCCAAATGACTTGCTGCTTCTCTATAATACAATTTTTTTTGGTATACTACTATAATGTAATAGGGCTATTTATCAGAAAAATCTTGATGTTTACAGAACAATAAAACTGTTTGCATTTTCTAGCATTTTACAAATAAGGATGAAACATTGTTTCTCTTAATAAATTACAGTAACTAACTGTATTGCAGCTGACATGCTTAAGAATAGTGCTTGGTTCAGAGAGCTAAATAGTAAAAGACATTATTCTTGTGCTGTTCAAGAGCATCACACACTCTGCCTTACCTTCTCTCCTCAATGTGTATCAAAAGATGTCTGCCAGTTTTAAATATTGTTGGCTCTCCCTTTCTGTCCATGGCATCTGAGCCTTTGTCAGAGATTTACAAGTGGCTTCTGTGCCATCATCTTACCCAAATACATGGATTTACAGGTAAAATCTTAGGTTGTTTATTCACCATCAGTCTTTACATCTTTCTAGTCTCTTACAGTTTTTTTCCCATTAATTTGATTCCTATTCCACCACCACCATGTCCCAAACTGGGATCACTAATGCCTCTTCCTGAGAAGCACTCTAGGGAATCATGATCCACATCTTCATTGTAAATTTGATTTTCCTGGGACCAAAGAGCTGGTGTGATATAATGGATACCTGAAAGCCTGTGTTCTTGTGGCTTCCCTGACACGAATAGAATGAAGAAGAAATAGAGGAATGGAAGTCAATAATTGCTTCTCAAGCCTTAGTTTCCAAGGCATGTTTGGACAGGTATATGTAATTCAGTGTTGAAAAGATTCAGGGCAGAATTATTCCTCTCAGGAAATTTTGGGAGACTGCTATGATTTAGACAGGCTTAGGCTTATATAAATTAAACTTGAGACACAACCGGCAGCTGGATTTAACTGAAATCAGATGAACACAAAACAGGGTTAAAATGTTTTAAACAGCTAAATTTTCCCTTCATATCTTCATTTCTTAATTTTTCCTTTCCAGCCTTGCCATCCTACATTGTTTTCACAGATGGTCAGGATACCTAGGAGAACCAATAGTACTGCCCTGAGCTATTTCTGGCTGAAAACCTAACACGTGGTGCAGAGTCCTCTCCCCATTTCTCCTCATATTTGCCTAATTCAGAAAAAACCCAGAAGATATCACCTCATTTGACTGTTTAGTTGGGTTTCTGAGAACAAGTTGAATAATATCTTGAGATTTTAGAAGAGTTTTCCTGTTGGTTTATAAGTAGGAGGCAATATTTCAATAATTGAGGAAAGCAGATATATTTGTCTCTTCTAGCAGGTTTAAGAGAGGTCAAAGGAGACCATAGATACAACTTCATTCACCTGGGGGGAAAAATTTTAATTAAAACCTCCAGTTATTATAAATATATGTAAGCATTACTAATCAATGCTAAAGTAAGGATGAATACTTTTTTTATGCAAATATCAGAGGCTACTGTAATTTTTTATTCATTGTTCTGTTACACTGCACTATTAGGTTAAATTGATTAGTGCTTTAAAGCAGAAGGAGACATGGGAGCCCCATAAAGATGAGATGTTTAAAGTCCTAGATATTAAGATTCCTTTTATTTACTTTGTTTAAAAAAACATGAAGAAGTGGGAAAACTCAAAATGCCTTGATGATGATTGCTCTAGTCTGTCAGTTTTCTTTTTATTAGTATTTCTTTTTATTAGTATTGGAATTAGAAGAAAAAAAAATTTAAAAAAATCCATGAAGGTTTGCACCGATTAAAACAAACATACAAACAAAAAAAAACCAGAAAAAAACACAACCAAAGCTTCCTTGACAGCAAACTTAAAATATATGTGGAGATTGCTTTGACTCATTTCATTTGCCCTACTGTATCATTAGAGAATAAAAAATTTTCTATGATTACCGTAAAAGGCAGCCCTAGAAGGCTAGTCTAGTTGTTAGAATTGAAGAGTTCTCTGAAATAGCATGCAGATTCTAGGGGGATTTATCTGGAGATAAGTAACTAAAGAAAAGAATGAAGTTATTTCTTGGAGTGACTGGGCCTACTAAATTGTTAAACCAGTAAAGCTAAAGATGCGTTGTTGGTGCAGGTAGATCTTTGAAGATGGAGTGCTTGATTTTAGTGGAGAGAGCAGAAGTCAGGGCAGGAAATGAACAGTCACTGAACAGAGAAAGAATAATGTAGGTACATGATTCTGTATCTGTGTCAGATACGTAACATGGGAATCAGAAAGGACATGAGGAAAAGCTGGGGAATGACTAGTAGGAACCAGGAAAATGAACAAGATGGATGGAAAGAGAGGGACTCAACAACAGAAAGGTGTAAACAGAACAAAGAAGGGAAACATTTTTGTAGTTGCTTTTTCCCCAAGAAAAAAAAAAAGGTAAGATTCTTGGTCAAAGAAAAGGAGACATTTCTGTAGTTGCTTTTTCCCAAAGAAAAAAAGGTAAGATTTTTGGTCAAAAGCAGAGATGTTTTAAAGCAAGCCATATTTCTAGTCAGCTAGTCATGTAACTACATGAGGAAGTGCAGTTGTTTTTCTAGCACAGTAATTTTAAGTTTAAACAGGAAATACAATAAAATTGAGAAAGTTCACATCTATTTTAATTTAAATTAGTAGTGAGGCATGAAGGAGCCTTTCAGTCATTGAAGGTATAAAAAAAGTATGTCAATTTAAATTATATTTTTTAAATATTTTTAAAATATTTTCAGATGTGAAAAACAAAACTAAAGTCTAGCGTTTCCTGGAAACGATAAGAGTAGCAGAATAATGTGGGTTTTTTAAATAAGGTGCAAAAGAATGCTTAAAAATAAAAGAAGCTGAAGGCATCTTGCATTACAAATCATAATCTAAAGAGAAATTGGTGGGGAGTTATTTCTTTCCATACAACACGTAGCAAGAAGTAGTGAGAACTTCCATATTTGTTGAAAAGCAAATGATTGACGTCCAAGGTTCACTTCTAACCCCAGGTAAGTCTCTATACAAGTAACCTAAAAATACTCTTTTGCCTGTGGGTATGTTTTGAAACATACAAGACTGACAGCAGTGATAGTGTTGCAGTGTTCTGTAATTTTCACATAAGCAGGAAATCATTATTTATGGGTACCTCAAATGCTTTTGAATTCAGAGATCCAACAAATCTTATGTAAAACAAGCTGCAATTAATATTCTCAGTGTATCTACATTATTCAGATAAAAACTATATTTTTCTATTTTCAGTTATTAAACTATGTTCAGGCTCCAAGATGCCAAGTTATTTTTCTCTGTAAGTTATGTGGGTTTTTTTCAAAAGACAGAAGGCTACGGCTAAGGCAAAGATAAAGACCTTGCAAATTTCAAGAATAACCAGTAATTTTAAATGATTTGGTGTTTGTATTTGAGATACTGTGGGCTGGTACTTCAGAAGCATGGGCACTGGCACTTCATTTTGCAATGTGTGTACAGCACGGTTAAAGACCAGGATTGAAAGGTTTTCTTCTTTTTCCAGTCTGGTCACCACTGGCAAAGATTCTGGCTTTTCATAGATACATTCAAGTAGGGGGAAACACACATTAACAAATTTTCTTACTGTCCATATACACAATGGCAGCTCCACTGGTTGACAGAGCAGGACTTGGAACAGTACTGCAGAGAAAACTGGGTGTGTGAAAGAAAGTTTGGAACGATGTGAAAGCGTGTTAATAGTGTTGTATTCCTGCACTTAGTACCTGTAGGACAACTGATGTGCTGGAAGTTTGAAACTCTCTAATTTTATGGCAGCTTTTTGGTCTGCCTGTTTCTTGCAGTGGTGGTTAACACAATTAAATTTGTGCTCTGGTACATAAAGTGGAAGAATCACTTCCTTCAGCCTGCAAACTTCGAGAAGCAGCCCATTCCAAGAAAAAAAAGTGGTGGAGGGGAAGTGTTAAGAGATATAACTCCAAAATTTAGTGTAAATTGAGACTTTTTTTTAAATTGTATTTTTTTTATTTCATAAATTGCTAAGTGAAATTTTTGAAGCAAAAAAATCCCTGCAGACTGGGAAAAAGGAAAATAATGTTGTATTTTTCCTAGATCCTATGGTATACATTAAAATGAGGATAATTTGAGATTTTTAAGTATAGAACAAGAGGGTACAAGAGAGGGAGAAGAAAGAATTGGGGTATTCTGGGAATCAATGAAAAGTTGTCTTGTTTTTCAAAGTTTTAAGACTGAAATTCTTCATACGTGGACTTACACTGACCAGCTGGTACACATGTGCTCTCAGATAGCAGCTACCTCTTCATGCGTCTTTCTCATTGTTGGTGCTTTTGATTATTATCAATTTTTATCAAGTTATATATAAAATTAAGTGAAGTTGAGATTCATTACTGTTTTGTAGGTATAAATCAGGATTTCCTACACAAGAAGTTGGAGTTAAGATGGTAAAATGAGAAACTGCAAATGCCTTATTATGTTTGTGAAAACACTTTTAACCATGACCTCAAAATATTTTCTTCTTTTTCTTTAAGAGGTGAAGGCACGAATACTCTTGGCACTTCTTGAGTATACAGGTAATTTTGCTTGTTTTTGGAGGAGGGGAAGTGAATGTGGTTAGGTTGAGGTTATTTTTGATTTTGGACAGAATACTATGTTTAGAGAAAGGGGAAAAATGTCAGAGATGATAAAACCTGATAATCAATGATTTTACACCTGTGTTTATAATGAGGATTCCTGAAGAACACAATTCTAGACATTTTTAACAAACATTGCACTTTTTTTTTTTAAATGCAAAATACCTTATCTGGTTGTTTACTCTGGATCTTGGCAGATAAAGAAACAACTAAACACTCAGCTTGTGCACAGTACCTCTACTGTCTTTCTTTTTTTGGGCTTTTTCCTATTTGCTATTTTTCTTTTCATTCCCATCTGTTTCCAGACTTACCTTACTATTTTAACCCATACCTTCTCTTTATCTTATTTTAGAGGAAATTTAAGTCCCTCCTTCTTGGAAGGGCTCTGATTATTCTGTGTATTAATTCTCCCATCACCCCATACAGCACACAGCTTCAAATACACAAAATAGGCATGTGTGTCTGCAAGATAAATGTCAGTGAATCAGTATTTAGAAAATAATATGGCCCAAGTTTCTCTACAGTTTGTAGGTGCATAAGTGTTGAAGTAGGCAGTCCAATTTAACTGTAAAAGCTGATTATTTTAACCATCTTGCATCACTAGATGAATGCATTATTATTTCATTATTTTTGTTATTACACACAACATACAATTTTATAAAGGGAAATATAGCATTTTTTTGTTGTCAGATTTCTTCAAAATATTAGAAAAGCTTTTAGTAATTCCTCACGTGTTCTAAAATAAGGAATGACCTGAGCAAATAACCTAGACTTGATGTTTTTAAAGTTGTTTTCACTATTTACATGAGTTTATAAGTCAGTAAATTCTGTAGTTTATTTTGTTTAAAAATAAGTTTGTAAAAAAAGCCCAAAGTGCTCTTGTATGCATAATATTCGAGTAGTATTAAATGAGATTTAGAAATGAGGTGTTGGAGACACAAGAGGGCTGCTTCAGAAGCAGGCAGTACAGAGGAAGGCACCGAAAGTCAGCTGCTGTTAGACAGAGAGAAAATTGAGCAAAGCAAGGAGAGAGAATGTGTTTTGGACTCAAATCCCTGAGTGTGACATTGGAAAAGTTTTGACCATGGAGAAGCCAGTGGGATTTTTGAAGTTGGAGATGTGTGGAGTTTTTAAAGATGAAAATTCTGTCTGTACTGGATTTGCACAACTTGAGATATTGGAGAAAGAGAGACAAGTTAATTTAAGTAATCAAAACAAAAAACATTGAGTCACAGTGCAGAAACAATAGTGATTTGACCACTTATGGAAAACATTCCCAAGGTCCTGAAAAGCTGGAAAATGGAATAGAAATGGTAGTAAAAGAGTGTTCACCATTATCAGTAGTTGAGGAAAAGAATGAATAAGATTTCAGAAGAAAGCAGACAGAATGGGGTTAGTTTGAGAAATACTTGGAGCCCAAGAAAAATATATTTTTAAAGTCAATGGTAATTTTTTGAATACAGAATTATTTCTGCTGACTTATCCAGTCATCTAAATTCTCATCAGGTCCATAGAGAAGGTGGAAAAGGAGCTAAACCTAAAGGGGCAGAGGACTCTAGAAGCGAGGCCAAATATTTTAGGTTTTGGAAAGACCTCAGTATGACCTGATCTGCTTCTCTTGCTCTGAGAAAGATTAAGTCTACCTGTACCATTGTGACTGATGTTTGCCTAACAGCTCATAATGATAAAATTACTTGAAGACCTTCAGGAAAGAGGAGAAGGAAGCACTGAATATTTATCACCACAGTTTTGTACTTTATTAAGGATATGTTTCCATTTCTAACTCTTTTGACCTTTAGCTAATCTAATGCCTGTGCCCTCCAGAATAAATTGATAGGTTAGGTAGTCCCTTATTTAAATCAGCTGCTAATGATCCATAGACATCTACCTAGGGACCTTCCTCTTGGACTTTCCTGACACTGTAAATTTCTTCTGCTTTCTGAATATGTAATGCTGCTCTGTTCTTATTTTATAGATTCATATTCATATGTATATATTCATATATATTGTATTTGGATAGCTTGTGTTCTGGTAGCAACACTCTGGGCTTTAGAGCAGAAAGTGTTCATCTGCCCTCCCCAGCTGGTAGCTGTGGAGATGATGCAGTCATATTCACAGCTTCTTACTATCCTTGTTTTCTGGTGGATAGTAAATGCTTTTGTGTCCAGTTTGTTCTCACATTGCAGCAAAGAGGTCTAACTCACATCCATTGCCTTGTGACATCAAAAGTACTTAGAACTGATAGCATGTACATAAAAATATACAAGATAAATGTACATTGTTTGTGAAGAAATACTTTAAATTCCAGATTTTAAATACACTCATATATAATTTTAGAATTAGAAAATAATCTGCCATTTTCCACATTAAAATATTTGGTCATGGAGTGCTATTTACTAGGAATAACATTAGGCTGTAACCTTGTAATTTACTTGACATTAAAATGACGTGGTTTTTAGCCAAAGAAAAAAATTCCAGCCCAGTTCCTTTGCTGTTAATTAATCTCCTGCTCCATTTTGCTTTTCCTCTTTTGGCTTCTGCCCATCACAGATAGCGAGATACAACTGAGGCGAGACATGGTCTTCTGTCAGAGCCTAGTGGCCACAGTCTGTGCATTTTCAGAGCAGCTAATGGTGGCCTTAAATCAGATGTTTGACAACAACAAAGAATATGAAATGGAGACGCTGGAGGCCAGCAGAAGGTGGTTGGAACAGATAGCCAGTGCAGGTCTTCTCCTTCATTTTCAGTCCCTGCTCTCACCAAACCTGGTAAGACTCTCCATGTGGCATGCTTGGCCACAGCTCCTGTTCATTCACTGAACCAGGGATGTGGTTAAACAGTCTTAGATATAAATGTGATTTTCTGCATTCTTTGTGCTTACCTTGGTACTTAATTAGCTGCTATTTGGAAAAGTTGCAATTCAGATAATTACCGATGTGGGATATGTTTGGTTATGATATGGGAAATATGATTTCCACAAAGACAGTATTATGTTTGTGTTGCCTTAAGAGACTGCAGAAAACAGGACTCTGAGCCAACTTAGTGTATAAGATAAGATAAAGAGGGTAGGTCCTTTAATTCCAGGTCTGAGGTCCATAGGAATACATATTATGTATCCTCGTGTCCACGGGGTTCCACAATTTAAGGTATTAACCCATCCACTCCCAGATCTATCCACTCCCCAGCACCTCCCCCCAGCACACCCCTCTGGAAATTGAGGCACAGGGCTCTGGGACCCCCTCTTCCTCAACCTCCTCTTCATCACAGCACGTTCAGTCCTTGGGAGTTCCTCCAAAGCTCTGGGTCTGAAGATTGCTGTGCCCACATGGTATCTTGTTGTCCAGGCCAGGGTGCAGATGTTCTTAAACAGAATGAAGGCCTACCTTGAGGGAAGTCTAAACAAGCTAACAGAATTTTGAGAGAATGATATGGAATGGGGTAACAGTGTTGGGTTAATGTGTAAACTACTGTGCTACAGGGTAAAGGGTATAATACAGCTACTTCTAAAATCTACAAAAAGCTAACAATCCAAAAAGCCATAGTCATCATTTGCTTGGAGTTAGCAGATAGGGAGTTTACCCTTGACTCCCCACTGCTATTATAGCTGTTCCCTGGGAGTGAATGTAGTATAGGTGATAACTAGAACTTCATTTTGCAATAAGCAACAATGCAAGATAAATAAAGTATCTGATTTAGTCAATTTTATCACCCTTTCCCCCCCAAATACCTATAGGTCGGTAGTAGTTGAAGGACTAAATATGCTGGTCTGGTTTGCTTGTTATAGGGAAAATCCTTGTAGCCTATCAGTGAAATTGGAAATTGGCTCTTTCTTCACAAGCCTTGGCAAAGAGCCATGGCTTAAGAAACAATTAAATAAGGGACATGGCTTTGTAGCCCTTTAGTCTCCAGTTATCCAAAGTGCTTCTTCAGCTATTTAAGATGCTTCTCACACTAGATGAGTTCCTGCTAACTGGAAGAACCATGAAGCAGTCTGCACAGTCTGCTCAATGACAGTCTTCTCAAACTCTGGGGCTGCTCCCTGAAAATAACTGATTTGGTCCATCACACTGTAGAAAACTCCACGTAAATAACAGATGATGTTTCTAGTATCAAAGGTGTTCTTTCCCTTCCTTGTCTATCTTGGCAGGAGATTTGCTGAAAAGTGACCTGAGAAACTTAAGAAGCAGAAGAGACAAAAAAAAAAAAGGCATTTCTAAATCACAATCATAAAGTATTAGTCTATGCTGTTGTTGCAGAGCATTGACTTGAGCCAGTGTGAGCAGCTACCTCACAGGCAGTTGAGGTACCAATGTGGGCTTTCATGGGACAGGTTGTATCAGGACAACATATGCAGCTTACAAACAGATAAAATCAGTGCCTCAGAGAAACAGGAGCTCTTTATCCATATGAGGAGTATGTGAAGAAAGCACCGGGGAGCTTGGACTCATGTCTTGAGTCTTGGATGCTTTTTGGCACCATGCAGCATCAACATGTCCCGGTTCTGGAATCCTTAGAGTTCAAAAGTAAATTCAGTTGGCGTCTGTCTTATGTTTTTCTATGTGCTTTGTTGTCATCTTACCACAAAGCAACTGTTGTCTTTACAGCACTGAATACTTATATTTTTTCTTTCAAGATCGTAGTGATTTCCTTTGTAGTGAAAATGTGTGCTACTTAGCTATTTTCACATAATCAGATACCAGCAGAATGCATTGTCAAATTGAAAATAAACTTCTGTCTTTTCTATCTAACACTTCTTTACCAAGGGAAATTTAAAGGCAAATTTTTCAATACCTTCTCAGCACTATTTGACTTACAAATGATCCATGTTATTTTAAACAAGGAAATTACACTCGTTATGGCCAGAGTTCAATAAAGAATGAGCAGTAGTGCAAGGATTTCCCGTGCCACTGTACGGTTTTCAGACTATTCTGCTGACAAAATCACTCTGTCCATAGACTTTTTAAATAGAACCAGGAGAAAAGATATTTCTAGCAGATTTGCTTTTTCATAAGTACAAGGGGGAATGCTATTTCACTATACAGATCAGGGAAAATCATGGGATTTTTTTTCTGTTTTTTAATTCAGTAAACTATAGTTTATTCTCAATTTAGGGGCAGCTAGTTTATTATTTTTTGCCTTCCTACTGTTTCAGTTCTTTGAGGGGGAAAAATGCTGTCGTGGGTTGACCCTGGCCATATTCTAGGCACCCACTAAAATCACTAAGAGCTGGGAGAAGTCACATAGGCAAAACAAAACTCAGTGTGAGCATGGTACTAAAATTTATTACTAACAGGATAAGAGCTAAAGACTGAGAAATAAAACGGTCTTAAACACACTTTCCAACCACCCCTCCTTCCTTCCATGTTCTTCCTCCTCCCCCTGCGTCAGTGCAGGAAAAGAAGTCCACCCATGGAGCAACAGGTCTTCCAAGTCTGCTGTTCTGTGGGTCACCCTTCCATGGACTGCAAGGGGACAGCCTGCTTCACCATGGTCTTCACCACGGGCAACAGGGGGGCCAAAGCTCTGAGTCCTTCCCCTGTTCCGTGGGGTCCCTCCCATGGGAAACAGTCCTTAATAGACCTCTCCAACGTGGTTGCACCCCCCCGGGGCCACAGATCTTCCATATTTGTCATCCCAAAGGTCATTCCTCCATGGGGTGCAGGGGATCTCTGCACCCCGATGGTTTTTCATAGGATGCAGTCTTTGACGGATGAGTTGCACCAATGTGGGTCCCCCACAGGGCCATGAGTTGAGTCCTACCCGGGAATAACCTGCTCCAGCACAGGCTCCTCTCCACAGGCCACAGATCTTGGGAAGGACCCCTCTCCCTCCTGGGCCTCCCACGAGGGTAACAGTCCTCCTTCATGCATCCACTTGTTCCCGCATGGGCTCAGCTGCAATGTGGTGGGGCCGCTCCGGCCCACCCCGGCTTGGCCGGAATGGGAGGGGGAGCAGTGCCCGCCGGCGGGGCCGGCCTGGCCCGGCTCAACTCCATTGCCGTGCCTGCCCTGGGCCAGCTGCAGTGGGGCCCCAGGCTGTGGCCACCGCCCCTGCCTGGGCTGGCTTGGCTCCAGCACCACGCTTGCCCTGGGCTAGGGCCATGTTGGCAACTCCCCTGGCTCCAATTTCTTCTGCACAACAAACTTTTTCTTAAATATGTTATCACAGAGACGCAACAATTGGCTCTCCCTTGGCCATCAGCAGGAAATCCCTCCTGTAGCCAGCTATCATTGGCTCCACCGGGGGGAGGGGGGAACTTCTAGATGCTTCTAACAGAAATCACCCCATGTAGCCCTCCCCCGCTACCAAAAAAAAGCAAACCCGGCCACAGAAACCCACGACAAATGCATGCCTCAGATTCCCTTTTGGCTCTTTCTAACCTGAAGTGCTAGGGGAGCATTGTCTAAGGAATAGAATTACTTTAAGTGACTAGTGATTTCTGCTGTAATTGCTCTGAACATTTAAGTCAAGATAACCATATTTTCCTTTTTAAAGATTTAGTGAAGTGTCTTGAGAAGTCCTGGATCTCTTTAACTATCTCTTTAGCTCAGGAGTACACAGAGTGAACCATAGGTGCAAATCAGAATATTGGCATATCTACATACTTGACTTGCACCTAGAGTTTTGTAGGTAAAAGTGCAAGTCACCCTGAGCTGTACTTGCTCTGAGCTGCTGGTTCAATTATTGGTGCTTGGAGTGGACACAATGAACTCTTATCTTTGTTCATAAGTGAAATCCTAAAGTTATGGTATTTTTTAAAGAAAATTTCTAAAAAGAAGAATTCAGTTTTCACATTTCCCCTCTGTTTCTTTACAAGCTAGACCTTGTGTCAGGACAAGGTGTTACAGTCAGGTGTCATACAGAATAATGACAAAATGGTTTGATTAAAAGCCTGTAAGACCCCAGCCCCGGAGCTACAAGCTCAACCAGGAGTTTTACTTTAAAAAATATACAAGGCTCCAAAAATTCCCCCACCAAATATTTAGAAGAGCCCTTGCTTCTTTAATACCTTGAGGTAGAACAAGGAGAATATGCTTCACAAGTTTTCTGAGGAGATACTTGTACTGATAACTTTAGAAAATAAGGGAGTAAATAAGAGAACTTGGCAAAAGATTAAAAGGGTAACAAACAACAAAAACAAAGCATTCCACAATGCATAGACTTAGCAGTTGCTAACCCATAAAATTTAGCAAAATCCAACTTATTACCAAGTTACCCAAAATATTAAGAAAGGAGATTAAGAGAAGAATTAGGAGTAAAGAAAGAGAGAGAGTAAGAGAAAAAGATCTACCACCAATGAGTCCTGTGTAAGTCCAGTTTCCTCATGGTAGGTCTCAAGTGAAAATGGAGCCATGTGTTGCTGTTTTTATGTGCTTACCGTCTGTGGCCACTCCTGTCAGGCGGGACTTCTGGCCCACTGGCCATTCTGTGGCTCTGGGGCAGAGTGAGGGGCAGTGCTCCTGGTGTGCCAGCCAACCTAAGACTGGATTATGGGCTCCGGGGAGTGTGGTGTCTTGAAGTGTTTCCAGGCTGGCTTTGACTGGCAGCTGCCCTGGGTTTGCCCAGCAGACTCCAAGGGTCCAGTGACTGACAGCTGCTCCAGGGTTGCCCCAGGACACTCACAGGGGCTGGCATGTGGGATACAGCATTACCTCACCTCCATAAGATTTGACCTATCCCTCCCCCACGCCCCCCACATGCTTGAGTTGGTTCCGACCCAATAATATAATAATACAGTGTTTTACAAAACCACAAGAAGTAATGGTAGCTATAAATTGCATATTAATTTACTGTGTGAAATGGTAACATTCATTTTTATAATCTTGGCTAGTAATAAAACGGAAAGTGCCAATAGAAACAAAGATATTTACATTATCTAGGAGTTAAATAGGTTATACACTGCATCAGTGAAATGTTGCGCAACATTCTGTAGTTAATTTAAGTCCTGCTCTCTTATGTTATTTCTGTTGGGGAAAACATCTGGCTGAAATGACCTTTTCAATTTTCCTTTTGCCTTTTTTAGGCTGATGAGCAAGCCATGCTAGAAGATACATTGGTTGCATTGTTTGACTTGGAAAAAGTTACTTTTTACTTCAGACAATCAGAGCCAGAGCCATTATTTGCGAGTGAGTAATTAATATCTGGGCTTTACTGTTTTTGTAACATTTTTTGTTCCTATAACATCACCTCCCACAGGGAATGTTATGTAACTTGGAATTATGGAGAATAAGTAGATCTGTAGCTCTCCTAACATTCCTACATGTCCTGAGATACAGCTATCATCAGTGAAAATTCAGAATCGTTATCTGGCAATGTCAGTAACCTTGGGGCAAAATTGTTTGCTTAACTGAATTTTCCATTGAGAGTATGTGACTGAATCAGGAAAGTCCCTGGAAGACCCAATTATTATTGAAGAAACGTGTAAAAATATCTTGAATGTCTTAGTAGGGAAATGCAACTGATGTGAGATGGAGAACCCCATTTCATTTTATTGTCTGAAAACCGAAGTAGATCATTGAAGAGTTCCTTGAAATGAGATGGCAAACACTATTAGGATAGCCTTAAATTGGGCGAGAAGTTTCTCTGAGACCTGCTACTGCAGACAATCAGCAGGTCCTGAACCCTTCCTCCCAAAACTCGCCCAACTCACCAGGAAGGAACTGTCTTTGCAGTCTGGTGTTCATACCCTTCACTTATTTTCAGCTATTCCTTTATTAGTCTGTGTTCATCTGGTAGATATTTTCCTGCAGTGAACTTTATTTAGTGAGCAAAAAGCCCTCATTTTTTCCCTTCTCATAACTCCCCTGGGAGGGAGGAAAGCATGTCTGCTTCACATCAAGCCGTTCTGAAACAATTCCTTTGCTGGATTGAGACCACACATGAGAGAACTTCTGCAGTAACCAAAACCAGAAGACACAAAGCCATCCACAAAGCTGCCTTGGGTCTGAAGAATTCAGTAGCACAGGGCTGGTAGTCAGGTAGGAATTAGCCTGTATAAGACCATAGTTATTTTGGTATAATTCAAGTAAGGCTTGAAATGTTTTAAAAAGAAGCCCTGCTGGACCAGATAACAATATGTTACAGGAGGGCCTCCTGATGAGGATTTAACCTTATACCTATGTCATGAACTGTTCATATTGCTGCGTTTTCCAACTGAAGTGTCTTTGCAAATAAGTGGAAAGTCCATGTGTTCGAGGATTGTAATAAGTTCTGTATTTTCTTTGGGTTTAAGTGCTGACACTACAGTCATCCTGGCTGTGGTTACAGAAGACAAGTAACTGGCTTTTTTTTTTTCATTTATGTTGCTGCATAATCAATAAAAGAAAAAAGTCTTATTACCAAAAGTAGTGAAAAATGTCCTTTTAGAATCTTTACCATTTAGGTATGTGTACAGTGTAAAAACTACGTAATGTTAATACTGATGCAAGTCACTATGTTTTATTGTTACTGCTTTCAACTTGGAGACATCTATGGAAACAGTACTTAAACAGGAAATACATAAAAGCATTAAACTGATTTAAACTGACTTCCTCTGAGAGATTTAGCTAAATACAAAATTTTTGTAAACTTTTGCTAATGCTCATTGCATGTTAATCATCTGTCATAATACACATGATGTATGTTGGGGAATCCCTGTAACTGCAATATGATGCTACTGGTTGCTCCAAACCCTGCACCAATTGTTTTATTATGATATTTAGCCTGTCAGAATCTTATGTGATGTTCTCTTACAGTTTTCTATTCTACCCCGATACATTTATTTTCTCAGTTGAGTCCTGATTTTTAATAATAATTTCATTAATATGCTGATAGCTATTGTATATTTACTTGTGTTCTATTCCATACAAATCCGAGGATAATCTGATATACAGAATGCTGTATATCACATTGATATTATACATGGTGCACTTCATGAAGGCCTGTGAAATGTAGCTACAGGTATCCTTCCAGTGGTTTCAAACTGTGTGCTGGAGATAGATGTGCAGTCCTCAGGCTGGGGCACCTCTCCTATGAGGGAAGGCTGAGAGGACTGGGACTGTTCAGCCTGGAGAGGAGAAGGCTCTGGGGAGACCTTATAGCACCTTCCAGTACCTAAAGTGGTCCTACAAGAAAGCTGGAGAGGGACTTTTTGCAAGGGTATGTTGTGACAGGACAAGGGGGAATGGCTTTAAACTGGAAGGGGGCAGGTTTAGATTAGCTATCAGGAAGAAATTCTTTACTGTGGGGATGGTGAGGCACTGGAACAGGTTGCCCAGTGAAGTTGTGGATCGCCCATCCCTGGAAGTGTTGAAGGCCAGGCTGGATGGGGCTTTGAGCAACCTGGTCTGTGAAAGATATTCCTGCCCAGGCCAGGGGGTTGGAACTAGATGATCTTTAAGATCCTACCAACCCAAACCATTCTATGTTTCTCCATATTTACAGGGAATACAAGTAGAATGTTGCCAACTACATTATTTGCTGAGTATTTTTGTTGTCGGTGACAGTCTGTCAAAGATGATGGTCACTGCTTTTCTGTTTATCTACTCCCTTATAATGGTTAGGCCAAAATTGACCAAAGCAACACCATGTATAATGTAAAATACTGAATATATTAGTTGTGTCTGTAACCATGTGAATTTTGGGTGCAACAGTTTCCGTAAAAGGATGTGCCATTGCTTTCAATGAAATTGTGACACTGGCTGTATTTTTAGATGTACCAATCACGTACCAAGCAGAAGGAAGCCGGCAAACGCTGAAGGTTTACTTCTACCTTGATAGTTACCATTTTGAACAGCTTCCTCAAAGGCTGAAGAATGGAGGGGGATTTAAAATCCATCCAGTACTTTTTTCACAAGGTAACTTGAGTTTTAATTCACCCCCACCCTGCTTCTTTCACATAACAGTTAACTTTCTTTAAAACCTCACTTATTTTCTCTGATTTAAGTCCTTTGTAACTATAAGGGCACAATGCTTATATTTAAATGTCATTTAATGTGGGCATTTATTTAGACCTTTGAATTAAAATGTAAATTTAAGAAATGCTGATATTTTTAATAAAAAATAGAGGCATGGGTATAGGTTTCTAAGTTTATGCCTGTTATATGATTCCAACAGCAATGGACAATAGTTAGAGCATGAAACTTGCTTTTCAAAGTGTTTTGCTTTTCAAATGGTGCTGTAATCTTTTCTATTGCTTCATTGTTATCCCCTTAGAATTCTGTCTCTTTAAAATGTTATGAAGAGTTAAATAACATTTTCAGGCGTTTGTAGTTATTGCTCTGTAAACATTACAAAGTAAGGAATGGTGGCGCTGATGCTCAGACTATTCATAAATTAGAGGCAGCCTGCATTAGCAGCGGTGTCATTACAGTCATCAAGAGCGTGAAGTTTGCCTCACTGAAATGGTGAATGTGAGCTGCTGATTGCCTTGAACCGCCTTTGATTTCAGAGGGAGCTGAAAGTACTCCCTACCTTGCGAAAGGCTTCAAGGGTCTATAAGGAATAGGCGGAAGTCAGGCATACAAATGAAGGATTCGAGAAGGGCTTGGTCTCTGATAGATAAGCAGGATGTAAAAGGAAATAGTGAACAGAAAGATACATGGAGAAATAGCTGAATTTACTATAAAGTTAAAATACACTATTTTTTAAAAATAAGATCCCTGAAGTCTTATTTTTAAACAAACTAATAAAGACTTCAGTGGATTTCTTTTGAAGGGATTAATTTCAGGCATAGGGGAAAATGAGAACGCTGAGCAGGAGACATGTTTCAGTAGGGCAGACAAAAAGGCACACGAAAGAGAATAGAAAGTAGCTTGGTTTCAGGAATTCCTGAATTCCTGGAAATACTAATTTTTTTAGATTGGGGAGGGGATTCAGTGTGCTACAGGATTTATTTTGCAAATTTTTTCCCCTTTCTGTTTCCAGAAGCCCAAAATATTTGCTTCTTTGGATAAGCATATTTGTAGAAAGCTAAGGGAAAAGGGCAAGGATCCATTCAAGTGTTTACATATGCTTAATAATTTTCAGTGGTATAGAAGGTTTCTTCTTTCTTTACCATATCAAATTTCTTTTATTTTTAAGGACCTCCCTCTAAAATAGTCCATTAGACTCCAAGAATAAGAAGTCTTGGATAAGAATTTAAATCCTAGTGGTTAAATCATTATTTTGTTCAGGTTTTACCTCATTAATGAGTGGATTGGGATTCTATTTTTTACTTCATTCCTATGAGGTTTGGCTGAGCTGCCATCAAACTAACTCAGTACATTCCCATCTGTAACTAAAAATCATTAGCTAAAAATGTAAGTTCCTTGTGAAATGAAATCTTGCTTCCCAAGCTTATCAGGGCTGAGCCATTTCCTGCCTAAAATACAATGGTTTATGATATTTTCAAATGGAACATTTAGAAAATGATGGTTTTGTAATACTTTGTCAGAGACACAGGTAAGTGTACATCAGTCTCTTTATCTCTGTGTTGCTCTATCCGAGTGGCATAGCTCCATGCCTAAAATTAAAAGTCTACATATTTGCAGGATTGGCACTGTAGACATTTTTTCAAGCTTTTTTAATATTTACCTGGGCTATATTATCTATCCCTCCATTTATAAAAAACAGTTTCGTGCAGCCGTATACCTAGGTGTGTATATATTCAAATGGATCCTGATTTGTAGGACTAGAGGCTGAGAATGTTGAGATATTGCTATTGGCAATTAGATTTCTCTATTTCCTACATTGGAATTAAGATCTCAGCAATAAATAAGTTTAATGAAAGACACTTTATTTAAAATTAAAATTCAGTTTATTTAAAATTTTATATGTTTTTTGACATTTTTCAGTTTTTCATAGAATCATAGAATAATTCAGATTGGAAGGGACCTCAGGAGATCTCTGGTCCAACCTCCTGCTCATAGCAGTGTCATCTGGGACATGAAACCAGGTTGCTCGGGTGTCCAACAAATAGGATCTTGCAAACACCAAGGGCAGAAACTGCACAACCTCTTAGGTAGTCTGTTACTCTGCTTGACTGCCCTAATGGAAAATATTTTTTTCTTTCTATCAAGTTGAAACATCTCTTGTTTCAATTTATGTCGACTGTCTCTTGTCATGCCAGCATGCACTGTTGGGAAGAGCTGGCTCGTCATAGTGGCCCTTCTACTCAGCTCTTTCCAGTTGGTCTGCAGCTTTCACGTTCTGAGTAAATTGAGGACAAGCACTCCTTTAAGCCTACTGGCCATGCTTATGTTAATATGGTTTAGGAGGATCTTGACCATCGTGGTTGCCGGAGGACACTGCAGGCTCATGTTCAGCCTGCTGCCTAACATGACCCTGAGTTCCTTCTCAGCAGAGCTGCTCTTAGGCTCTGTCTTTCCAGGTGCAGAACTTGACATTTGTCCTTGTTCAGTTTCACAAGGTTCCTGCTGGATTTCTCGATCCTGTGTAGGGCCTCTTTGTATGGCCCTGCACTTGAGTATACTTACTGCTTCTCCCAGTTTGGTACCTACTGCAAGCTTGACTTACCTCGTCCATGTCAGTGATAAAGACATAGAACAATATAGATCCCTGTGCTATTCTGCTTTTAGTGGACCTTGTCCCATTAGGAGAGTCTATCCATTTTTCAAAGTTGTTTTCCCGTTTGGTTATCTATACATTCAGACCATAATATCTCAACTTGGATGGAAGAATACCATAGAAGACGTTTGTAAGGAAAGCTTCCTTATAAAGAGCTTTCTAATATATTGGGTAGAAAAACGTTAAACCCTTCAGAGAGGGGAGAGCCAAAGCACACAGTGTGGGAGTGCTTGCATGCACCTGTGAGCATGGCCCCTGCAGAGGCAGAAATGTGTGCTCCAGCCAGTCCCGACAGATGACTGAGTTTCCCGGTTGGGTAATCTAATTGAATAAAACCAGCTCCGTGCCAGTAAAATAAGCAGTAGGGATTATCGGTTCTGTTTGTACTAACATGCTGTTGTAGATGGAGTTCAGAGGATATTTTTGTGTGCGCTTTCTCGTGTGACTTAGTGCCAAGGAAGTTAAGAAGCAAGTCTGTCTGTTGAAATTTAATATTTTTCACACAGAAGTAGAATTACAAACTCTGAGAGCACGGAGAGTGCAGTTTGCATGTTCTTTCACATTAAGCAGTACAAACAGAATTAATATTCCTTGTGGAGCTTAAGCTGTAAGACAGCAGCATGTTTCCATCAAAACTCTGCTTACTGCTTGCATTTTCTAATAGGATGATGGATTCTTAAACTGTGTATGGATTGCTAAAGTGACCATATTCCTAATTGTAAGGTCTTTAGTGCTTGTCCCCAAAAACTTCCATTTCACCCTGTGGTTTATGTCATAGATCAATAAGGTTGACCTCTTAATGGGAAAATCTTTATTTTTACAGTCCACATTTTCTTGAGAATCTTTCAAACACTTGATTTGACTTCACTAAAGAGAAGGTTACACCCATGAAGCCCCTAAAGCAAAGGGTCTGGGGGAATGTTTTTTTGTTTTGTTGTTGTTGTTGTTGTTGTTGTTTTGGTGTTTTTTTTTTTGAATCTGTTGCTAGGAAAACAACCCCAAAATGGAATGGTAGTGCATTCATTTTTTCCCCCTCTTTTTAATTTCTGTGCAATGCTTGTAGGAAGGGCATAAAAATCTTTCCTTTAATTCAAGATTTTTTTTAGTTCCTGAGTTCTTGTAGCAATATTCATTCTTGCTTTGGTGAAGTGAATGCAACAAAAGTGGACACAGACAAGTATTTGACTTCATTTACCTGAGCCTTGAAAAGGAACTTCTAGGGTGTTTTCAGAGATCCAGAGAAGTTTGCTTTACTTGATCTAGAAGAAGGTATTCACATTATCAGTGGGAATAACTAGAGGTTCAGGTGCTCCATATCTCCCAAAATTGGACTTTGTGAGAAGTTGTTAGGTCTCCCTCTGTGAAAGTAACTGCTACATTAATCCTTTATTTCCATTGCCCCAGCTCATTCTACTGTTTTATTCCAGGATATATCAAAACTAAACCTCACATTTACATTCACAGGGCAGGAATACTTTAATTAGAGCAAAGGAATTCAAATTATCACTCTCCTTTATATTTTCCACAGGGCAAGAAATACAATTTTTCTTGTAAATGAAATCTTTAAGAGAGATCTGTATGAATATGATGACATACAGAAACAGTTCAGCAATCCACAGTAGAGTCACAGCCTCAAGGTTAAAAAGAAATTCAGTTGTGTGTGAGCAAAACTACAAAGAAGGCAATTACTAAATATTTAATACTGATCTTTCTCTTTTCCATTCTCCTTTCTCTTTTCACAGCACTGGAGAGCATGGAAGGATACTATTACAGAGACAGTGTCTCAGTAGAAGAATTTCAAGCTCAGATTAATGCAGCCTCACTAGAAAAAGTCAAGCAGTATAACCAGAAACTACGGTGAGTAATAAATCAATATTCCTGAGCTTAGTTTGCAAAGTTCTGCTTTTCAGTTCAGTTTCCGTGACACATCTTTAAGCTGAAATGTGTTGTATGGTGGTTGGTTTTTGGTGCATAATTGAATAAGATCCAAGATTCGTGGTTCTGACTTTTCTGATTTCTGCACTGTTAAGTTACTTTTTACAAAATTGTTTTCCCCTGAAAACTATAACTATAGTTGCCTCGAAGTTGTTGTACTAATGCACAGAGAAAAGAGAATGTCTACTTGATCACAAATGGAGTATCAGAATTGCTAAACATTATGATCTGATTTTACAGACCGTATCTACCTAATTTCTACAGAATAGGACTTGAAAAATAGTGCTGTTTTCCTCAAAGCTGAGCATCTTCCTCCTTGCACCCCGCTATGCTAATGGGAATACATAAATATTTGGATACCTGCAGCAGCATCGGCTATGGGTTACAGAGTACATACTTGCCTGTATATGTAAAAATTATGCAGCTGTGTTTTGGTAAATATTTCATTAATAAGTTGCACATAAAGAGAGAATTTCTGCTGTACAAAATAATCTATTAGTTGAAGTAAAATAATGAAGATGGGTACATAGACCACTCTTGCATCTCACTGTATCTGTGAAAAACACCTGTTTGAGTACGCTTACATGCCACATGAGCTGAAGATGTAAAGGACTGTGGTAAAATCACATCTATACACTCTTAAAATTCTTGAATCAGATGGAAATACTATCATTTCACTAGAATGATAAGGCAGTTTTCAAAAGCAGCAGAGAACATGAGTTAAAAAAAGGTTAAGGACAATGGAGGAGGGGAAAGAAGATAACGAGGGTCCCATTTGCAATTCCTTCACCTGTTGGTCCACTCCTGTCTTTGGAAGGTTTTTTTCGTGGATCTTGCAAAACTGTTTCTCTATTTTGTTACTAAAGCAGTGGACTTTCTAGAGTGTGTTTTAATCTAATTACTACTATAACAAAAGTGATTTTAAAGCCAGTTGCATTCAGTGAGTACATTATATTTTATTTTATTGGTGACATCTGTGTCAGTGCACTTCTATATCAAGGACAAATGTACTTATTTAGTCTGTTTTCTACCTTCTTGTATTAGCACTTCATATTTGGGGAAAAAGTTCCTCCTGAGTATTTATATGGTAAGGCTTATGTTATAAATCAGTTTTACAGAGCCCTTTGGTCATGCCAGTATTTGGCCTCAATGAAGTCAGATAGTGTTAGAAAGAGATTGTATCAGTTGGGGAAGACAAGACTTTTTGTGCTGTTTTTTTCCTATGAATAGGACCAATTTAGCCTCCCATGAAAATCCTTAAAATAAATTCTTCCTGACTCTGTGCTCTGGTGTTCCCTGACCTTGGTTACCTCATGTGTTAGGTCCTCCATTCACATTGTGGCTTTAATGAGGTACATTCCTCTTATGGTCTTGTGACTCACAGCTCTGATCAATTGCTAAGCTCCAAAGCCTAATTTTGCAAGAAATTACCATGAAAAAGTTATCATTCAACAAAAATTACCATGAGGATCTCTGCGCAGTCACAAGAATAGGAAAATTTTGGATTTTTTTTTCAGCCCTCTAATGTCTGTTCAGAACATTCAGTAATTGATTTGTTTGCTTTCCGGTGAACTATACCCATTTCTTAAGTGAGGCACAAACAGCTTCAGGAATTAACTGACATAATGTGAAGAGGAAAAAGAGAAAAGCAGATGCTTCATTCTTTTTCTGCTGTTTGCTAGCCTGTGTAGGTGTTTGGCCAGGAGAATCTAATAAAACAGAAAGTAACTACAGCAGCAAAAGATATTAACGTTTGGATAATTGCTCTGAAGAAGAACAAAACGTGAAATTGAATATTCCCTGGAAACATGCTCAAGTGCAATAATACTGAAACTCTTCAAGTGGAAGAAATCCTGTGCGCAGAACGTCTTAATCAATAAGTCATTCAAGATATAATCCATAAACCATTCTTTCTGCATATAAAAGGAATGCATTGCTTGCTTGTGAAATGATCATCTGATGACCATCTTATAATCTCTCCATCACTACAGCAGCCAAAGCAAATGAGAGCAACAGCAAAGGAAAAAGCGGTTGGAGAAGAGGATGGAGACAGGTGGGAATGAAGGCAGTGGCTGGCAGTCACACTTTTGAGGCACAGCCAAGGCATCCATTGATGAGAACTCTTGATACATTTTCAAATTCTCTTATTTCTGATGCATTGAGATAATAATGCTCCAATAATAATGTGAAACGGAAGAGACCACTTTGTTGTGTATGGTCCCACTTACAAACAGAGCTGTTGACCTAACTTGGTATATACCTAAGTAGGACAGTAAATTAAAAAATGAGTAGTACCTTTACTCAACTAGCTCTTAATTTCTTACAGTAAATTCTTCTTAAAGTTTGAGTACATAGCACAAATCAGATACTGATGTGTGCTTTAAAAGAAATTAAAATCAATTAATGAATTATTTATTTGAATGAATCAAAATATATATTAGTAATTTTTTAGCGAATTTCAGGAAGGATAACCATTATCTATCATACAAAGTCAAGAAGCTGAACCCTTGCTTTTATTGCAGAGTTCATTCATATATATGAAACACTGACCAGCTTTTTCACAGTAACAGAAGTGATGCAATAAATCCAGGTGCAAAATTGCCCTTCTTGACAGTGATTTGAGCATTATGAGACCTTCTGTCTTTCATGGTTCTTGCTTTGGGGCTTTTACAAGTACTACCTCAGCTGTGAAATAGTCATTGATAAGATTATCATTTTTATGAGAATGCATGGAAGACAGTTGAAAATCAGTTATAGAATTTCATGTTTATGTGGAATGGAGAGAATGTCCCTCCATCTTCTGTAATATACTTTACCCTAGCTATTTGAATCTAATTAGTAATATAAGGGAACTTTTATTCTAAGACCAGTTGAAGTTGAGTTTTTCTACAATTCCTCAGGCAATATCCTCTATTCGAGCAATACGTTTGAAATCCTTTATTGAAATAAAGGTGTTATTTAAAAAAAAACCAAGAAAACAACTAATGCCTAGTTTATGAAATTTCTGAAACTGCTGAGAAATACTTAGCATCTGACCTACAACTGTTCTTAATAACTATTCTTATTCTCCTATTTCTTTTTCACAGCACTTTTTGTTTTTACAGTTCACCAATTGTTTTTCTGTGACACTGATAAGGAAAATAAAGTTATGTTGAAATTCTATTTGTGAGCTGAGCTGCTGCTAGTAGTTGCCAGCAATGTAAATTTAACATCATCAAATTGTTTGCTAATGAGAAACATGCAGTACGTCCAAGTGAAAGTAATTAGGTCAGCAGAGATTTTCAAGATCTTTATTACTATGTGTTTGATAGCTCAGCAGTTGTCTTCTAATTTAGAAGAGGACTAAAAAGAACCTGGGTATCTGCCCTCCATGGAGGTTCCTGTTAAATAAACCCAATCTGTATTCTCTTGCCTCCTCCCACTTGTCCCAATCTTCCTTTTTTGGTACTTCCTGACTTTCAAATAGGCTGTTTTCATCCTGACTCAGTCCTTTTGCTGTTACAGATACCAGACACCGTTTTGCTTCAACAGTGCACAGCACAATGCTGTTCAAATCCATAATTACTACAAATGCTGATAGGAATAACAAAATCTCACAAAAGCGCTGTATTTACTTGGACTGCTTGTTTGATTTAAGTATGCTCTTACCAATCTTGAGTCATGTAATTGTAAAAGATTGAGGGTAGACTTCAACTGTAATTTTTGAAGCATTACTGTTTTAAGAATTATTTATTTAAAATACATTCTGTCCTTTGAGTATAGTTTTTATATTTGATAAAAGTCTATTTCCTGCAGAGTGAGGCTCAATATGGTAGCTATTACTGCATTGCATAGAAATAAGTCTTAAGGTCCTTACAGTGATCAAAAGATTAGTTGGAAGCTGGGACAGACCCTGATAGACAGGTTAGCTGGATGGCCATAACTCAGCTAATGCTTGGAACTGAATAGTGACTTTAAAATAAAACATTTAGTTGGATATCAGAACAGTTTTTATGCTCAGAGAAATAAAGTTTTGGATTAGCTTCCTGCAAAAAGTAATCAATTTCTAAAATGGATTTTGAGCGTAGGAATGAAAACTTCTGTAATGTTTGTCCAAGTTATCAAAATTTTGGACTTTATGGCCCAGGATGGGACTTGGACACTACAGTAGTAAGATTTCTCTACCAGTCTTCCTTTCTCTGTGAGTATTTGACATTTTATCAGATTAATCTGTTGTTGTATGTATGAATTCTCATTCATATGTCCCTCCTATGACATTCTATTGAACGGCAATTTTCTACAGGTGCTCCTGTTTACCCAATTAGTCAGAAAAGCCCAGGCACATCTGGGATGTATCGCAAAGGCAGAGAGGATGTTCAGGACACAAGTCTTTCCGTGGGGTGCAGGGCTGTGGCTGTACTAAGTATGCTTCCAGCTTCTGGGTCTCTGCAGAAAGCTTTGTTGTCATTGTTGACTGCAAGAGCAAACCACAGTTGACTATAGGTGCTGAAAACTGCACATCAATATACCTTTTTGGATTCTAAAACTGTCTATGCAGATAATTTTTACCTGATGACAAATTAGTGAAATCAGTGGGTTTTAGATACATAAGCACTTTTAATGCTTCTTCAGCACCTATGCTTGCATTTAGACATCTAAGCACCTCTAACATTTGTTTCCTGATGCTATGGTGGCTAAGACTGGGAACATTCAGAGGAAAAGAAAAAAATAATAGATGAAGGGGAGGTTTAGGAGAGCTTTACTTTCCAATTAATTTTCTTTTATCCCCAGCATGGCACTTTCTTGTGACACCTCTGACTATATGATGACCCAGTTCTTTACTCCAGAGATAGGATCAAGCTGTGGGAAAGACAGCTGGGGGTTGCTGGACAACCCCACCACTGGTGTGGGTGCTAATTAGCACTGTGTAGTAATTAACTCATCTGTGCATCAATAGAAAAGAAAAGGTCTGGAAAAAATGTTCCTTGCTTCCTGCCTACCATTCTGTGTGATTTGGAACTATTCTTTGAAGTCAGCTGTGTCCAGGTTTATTGGCAGCTTCAGTAAGCCTGTTGTACTGCCATAATAGAAGAAAAATTAAAGCAGGCAGTAAAGGGAAAAGACTATTTTTGTGGGGTCTTGGGAGGAGGGGTTTGGGGTTTGTTTTTTTTTCTCCTATGTTGCTACTTTCTTGGATATCATTTTAGGAGGTAAATGGAAGTCTGTATGCTAAGGAAGCAATTATAATCAGTGAATCTAATGACAAATGATTTAGCTAACTACCCTCATTACATTGAACATCTGATTACACTGAATGTAGTATTTGTCATTTTAAAGAGTTTCATTTACAATGTAGCTTCAAACAATTTCTCTGTCTGAAGACTCCTGTATTTTTTTTTTATGTCATAAGTAGTTCTCCACAGAGCAATGGCAAACTTAATTGAATTCTTTATTTAGGGATGTTGCAATTCATGAGGTTTTCATATTGTTGGGGTTTCTTGTTTCATCTAATTTTTTGAAAGATAAGAAAAGGAAACTATTTCTACCCCTAGAATTTATGCAAACATGGAACAAAATCTGTCTGAGGAATGTAACATCTCTTTTATTTATACATACATGTATACATGCACAACAGTCTCTTAAGATGCAGACTGCTTGGCAGGCTGATATTTTCCTTATCCTGTATAATTTAATAAATGCAGAAAGTAGATATGATGGCACTCATGGCTTCAGGCTGAAGTAAAATTCTCTAAGAGTTGCTTTGCTATAAATGAGCTACAATGGCATAAAGGACGTATCCACTTAAGGATAGTTAATTACTATGAAAGCAAGAGCTTGTCTGTCTCTGAAACAAACTGATGAAGGCTCAAGGCAACACTTGTGTTATCACAAAGACTAGATCATATATCAATTCCTGTAATAAATATATGAAAATCCACCTTAAAAGTGACAGATTCCTTCCCCCACTGTTTCCAGTGGAAAGCTTTTCCAAACCAAGCTGCTCATGTGATTAAGAAGCTTATGTTGCTTGTCCTTGTGCCACTCTTGTCCTGTGATTTTAGTCTTACTCTCCTTCATGTCTGTTCTCTTCAGTGAACCACATGTTAATGAGCAACTAACAGTTTTTGTCATTGCCATCAAATTCAGAAAAGAACAACGTGAAGAGAGTTACAGGTTTCAAACCGTGGTTCTGTGATAAGATTTTCTTTTTGTAGCAGAAAAAAGCAGATGCAAAACTGTTTTCCTGTACTCAGTGTTACCTGTTTGATACCTAGCTTTGTATTCAAAAAAGCAACAGTAAAATTGGACTGTAATGCTACATACACAAATTTATCATGTATTTTATATGACTATAAACATTGGAAATATAATGCCCCTTAGATTTTTAAGATGTTGTTCCAAATGAACTAGAATCTTGTGATTTAAGTCTCTCTAAATGCAAAACCTTTATGAAGGAGAGATAGAAAATTAAGCATTCCTTCTGAAGGACGTAACAAGGAAATAACAGCTTGTCTCCTGATGAACTTAATGAGAAGTATGTTAGGTAAAACAGAAATCGAGATTCATTGCATCTAAGTGAAGCAAGACTAGAGAGAGAATAGAGAGATCTGGGGCAAAATAAATTAAATTTATCTAGCTGGTCTAAAAGATACTGCCAGCTGGCTCGAATTTAGCTTCAGGAAGTTTTTTTCCCCTTTCAGTGCTGTGCTTATTCTGTGAATGTAAATTCATTGTTTCGTTAGACTATTAATACAGTATGATCAGTATTTATTATAGATGATGTTCTGAAATTGGAAATTATGTGTCTTGATAGATAATATGTACTGAGTCTTTGCTCACTAGTTCATCATCTAGTTCATCCTGCTTTCTTTATCCTCCTCAAATGCAGAGAACATATATATGCAGCCATCAAAGGTGGAGCCTTTTCTTTCACTCTGGTCACTGATGGGAGTCCAGCCCAAGCCTGCAGCTTGTACAGCTTGTAGCTGTAGTTGAAATCCTGAGAACCCAATGACTATTTGCCACATTGTCTTTTTTAACAGTGTATTCCATGTCTGGAATATCAGGAGCTAAAAAGGAGACATCCACTGTCTGAAAGGCAAATGTGGAAGCAATTAATTAGCATTATTGTGTTCAGTGTGGATTTGGCTGTTTGGATAATGATGGGATAAGCAAGAAGGCAGCTGTAATTGGTCTGTGGCTCAAGAACTTCCCTTTCACATCATCATGAAAAGGATGGTTTCAGGTGCTTTTGGATGTAGGTAGAGATGCTGGAGACTAGATTTCCTGGAAAATAGGAATGTGAAATAGGTATGTGAAAAGTGGGCAGTGTTAAATAGAGCAAATTGGATTTGGATTTGGTTTTGTCATCCATAACTTTCTGTCTTCACATTTCTATGCTCTCATTTCTGAGATCCCCTGTGTTTATAAAGGTTTGAGAGCAGGGCTGTGAAGTGTCTGCTTGGATAGGAGATCTCTTCCTTTGCAAGCATCCTTCTCAGTTTGCACCTCAGATACTTGTACTCATCCTAATGCCAATTTCTCAACCTGCCTTATTCATAGACGGGAGAGAGGTTAAATTTGTGAGAGACCACTAGTTTAGCGAGATGCTGCAGTCTTGCAAGAAAATTGTTATTAAGGAAATACAAAAGTATATGTGCATATAGATGCCAATACATAGAGATACTGTTTATCTATGTCATAAGTACATGCTTTTTAGATTGAGCTGAAGAAAAGAATTAGGGACACTAACTCCAACACTTCCCAACTCTGCACCTCTGTTCCTTTCTAAGGTTCTTGACTACGGTTTTGTGCATGATCTTGAATATCTTGTGACTGAGACACTGAAAATCTAGTAGAATTAAGGCATATTTCCATCCTTCTGTTGCAGACATTTTGAGTTAATTTATATGTATGCCACAATGATGCAGAAAATATAAAAGACTGAATTCTTCTCCTCTATAAAATCAAAGTAAAAGCTTTCTAGAGCAGAACCCCCAACTGGCCTTTTTTAAATGCCATAACCCAGTTACTCCCCCCTCTCTTATCACTTCTTTACTATCTTTGTATTTTCAAGACAAGATTACCAATACCTAGCATAACCCTATGTGCTTACTGAAACAAGAAATTGAGAATAAGACATGGATTTGCTCGAATTTTTTGCATGTACAAAGTTACTCAGGAATGCGTCTCTCTGCTGGTCTGGAGCCTTCTTAGGGTTCCATTTGCAATATTTTAAATTTTCAGCATTTTATATGTCTCTGTCAGTTTTGGAGGGTACCCTGTAAAATGCTTCACTAAGAAAACGTCAGTACTGCTGCATCTCCTTTGTACTTAAGTTCTGGGAAAACATCTCGGGAAGGCATTCACCTTGTGATAGATTTTTCTTCTTGAACCTTAAGATGTTTGTTACTTTATCTCAGTGTTAGTTTTCCCTGAGATACTTGTCCCATTATTTGGCATTGTTACTTAGGGGATATCCTACAAAACTCAAATGCAGCAATCAATACTCCCTTGTAGATTTAGTACTGGATTATCTACCTTTTTTTTTTTTTTTAAGAAAGGTTTTTCTGTTACATTTTAGAGAAATTGTAAGGCTTTAAAAGAAAAACTAGCGTCGCATTTGGAGACAAAGAACTATGATTTCATTCTGGTTCATTTCAAATGGATTAGAAAATATTGTCTAAATTGGGCACCATGCCAAGATTGCCATTAACTTTTCCTATAAAATATGATTAAGGACCTTTACAAGCATTTAGTAATTAAGTGAAGTGCTTTGGAAATTTATATGCTGTCCACAGTTTGTCATGTTCTATAAAATACTGAAGACAGTTTTTATGAAAAGCAATAGAAATAAAGCACTTGGGGAATATCTGGGAGTGTTATCTGATTGGGGAGGGGGGAATAGTTTCACTTGTAACAGGATACTTTGATGTTTTTAAATGCATGTTGTGTATAGTTGATTTTTTGTTTGTTGTTTAGGTTAATGAATAATTGACTGAATAAATGGAGTAATTCCTATAATTGTATATCCCATTCTAGTGTCCATGTTGCTTCATTTTGTATCCTGAGTTAATTATTTTCTATGTACTCCATTAATGTGTGTACTGTTCTATTTTTGGTTTCTGGTTTCATTTAATGCAGCTGAATTTGCTGAAATAACAGTCCAAAGAGAATGAGAGTGCTGAACAGACTCCAAATGAAGCAGGTTTTCCTATCTCTTGGCAGGAAAGAGCGGTATAGGCTTTCAGTCTGATAATGGTCAGTGGAGAGCAGGGCGATGCTTTGTTTTTTAGCTTTGCTAACAAGGAAAAAGGTTGGTCTATTGCTGCTGAGGTAGCTTTTATGTGCTGTGGCCCCTCAAAGTGATTTATGAGTAATTTTCTCTACAAACCTCTTTTCCTTTCAATGGTTTCCAGCTTCCTTTGACACAGAGTACATTCTGGATCATGCAACAGGCTTAATGGAATAACAAAGCTTTGCTGTGCTTTCTGAAGGGATTAATTCAAACCTTAAATTTGGGAGAAGATGTTTTTCAAAACTACAGGCGATAGGAAGAAAAGTTTACTAGAATTAAAAGTGGATGGATTTTTTTTATCCACACAATTATTCCAGATTATTGAAGAATAAAAGATATTCAAATCTGCAGTCTGCACCCCTGCCCACAGGGCAACAAAGATGGTGAAGGGGTTTGAGGGGAAGCTGTATGGGGAACAGCTGAGATCACTTGCTCTGCTTATCCTGGAGAAGAGGAAACTGAGGGAAGACCTCATGGCAATCCTCAGCTTCCTTGTGAGGGGAAGAGGAGGGGCAGGCACTGATCTCTTCTCTATGGTGACCAGTCACAGGACCCAAGGGAATGGCCTGAAGTTTTGTCAGGGGAGGTTTAGGTTATCCAGAGGCTGGTTAGGTGCTGGAACAGGCTCCCGAGTTTAAGAAGTGTTTGGAAAATACCCTTGGGCACATGGTGTGACTCTTGGGGATGGTCCTGTGCAGGTCTAAGAGTTGGACTCAATGATCCTTGTGAGTTCCTTCCAACTCAGCATATTCTGTGATTCTGTGATTTAGTCAGGTCTGCTCCTTGTGGACAGGCAGTGGAGCTACATCATAGTGATACCTTGAGGTTGTCACTGGAGAATATCTTTCTTTTTTTCCTGTGTCTTCCATAGTTCAGTGGGGCTTGTCTTGTTTTGTTTTATTTAAACCTTGCCCAGAATTGCAGCAGTGATAGCTGTTGACTGGTTCTCACTGGTTGTACAGGCAGGGAGGCCTACCAAATATTTCTATTTTCAGCTCCCCCAGGAGGTTTTAGGAGCTTTACAACTAGCAGAATGAGTTTTGCGATCAGAGAATCACAGAATGTTTTGAGTTGGAAGGGACCTTTAAAGTTCATCTGGTCCAACTCTACTGCTATGGGCAGGGACAATGTTTTTTTAAGTGTTGTTGCAGAGGCAAAAAACCCTGTAATCTTAGAGGTAAGTAGGATATTTCCACTGCCTATGAGATCTTTAATGATAGCTCCTCTGTGGTGAGCAACTAAGTTGCTTATAAACTGGAAAGTTAAAACAAAAATTCGTTTAGGTCTCCTGAGTGGAAAGAGACAGGAGAAGAGCTCTATGCTTCCTGTGTGCTCTTTGCTAAAGCTCTTCCTTTTTGGTGTTGAGTAAGAGGAAAGGTTCTTTGTTTTAGGAGAGGATAGTGTGGAAACCCTCTGTACAAAATGTCAGCCTCCTTTGTGTCACACAGAAATTAGTCGACTTTGTATTTGAAAACAGCACATGATGCATTTGTGCATTCTATATAAAGTTCTTCTGGGACTATTCATTGATAAGGGAAAGGTATTAGAAGGAGCTGGGATAATATGAGTTGATACACAGTGGATAAACCTGATTAAAGTAAGTATGCGTTGTCCATCACTGTTGTCTTCTGCAGGTAAATTAGAATTTTCTTTGGCTTTTCCTTTAATGCATTAATTAATTTTCAAAGAAGTGTAAAGAAAGGCAGTTTGTTTTTTATTTGCACATACATGCACGAGTGCACACATTGCAAATGCCATTTTGCTTGTATGTTGCATATTTGTTCCTTGAAGGATTATTACTTTTTTGTTTCTTTTTATATTGTGAACATATATACATTTCCTCTGTCAGTACTGTGTTTCATGTTTGGGATTCTGCTTCTATGTTATTGCAGTTGTATAGAGTGAATATAAAAAAGCTTGTAGTGTGTGAGGCTCAGGCACTGTTTATATGCCAAGTATATATTAAAATCTATACAGTTGCCACAAACCTTTTTATGGATTGTTTTGGTGAAAATCACTTTCAGATCCATTTTTCTCTGATAACTGGACATTACAATTTTGCACTGTACTATCAAAGAGGAGAGGGACAGTTTTTGTCTTCAGAACAAAAAATGTACCTTATTACTTTAAAGGAAAGAGTGATAATGCCTGTTTAGTATTGTATTACTCCTTGACCCTCCCTTAGCATAAGGTAAAAAAAATTCCAGCCTTAGGATGGTGTCTAACAACAATCACTTACGTACATTTTGTTCAGGAGCTTAAACAGTTAACAGTTGTTGCCTTATTCTGTTTGTTCTTTCAGGGCATTCTACCTGGACAAGTCAAACTTGCCTCCAAATTCAACATCTAAAGCAGCATATATAGATAAGGTAAATAAAAATATTAAGTGCCTAATTAAACTTTCTATGCTACACACTGTGTTGTCAAGGCTTTCTTAATTCCATCAATAAACTGAATTATTTAAAGCTGTGGGGAGAGGGGCAGGGAAGGGAGGAGCTCTCTTACAGCATTTTGTTCCACCTGTGTTTTAGAGGTAGGTGGTGCCCTCTGGTTCTGTATCAAAAGGTGTGGCAGGAGGGTATCTATGTGTTTGAGAAGAGAAATCATAACTTTCCTTTTTCACTGTGCTTTCAGAGCAGTGCAACTGCTTTTAAGAGCATGTGCGGTGGGATGGGGGAGGACAGGTGCAGGCAGAAATTCTTTGTTCTGAATGCTGGAAGCGCTTTTCCAAATTAAATACTCCTTCAGCAGCCTGCTCAGAAGGCTTTCTTCTGAATTTTCTCATTTAGGCTTTCTTCAAATGCTTTCATCTGTCTTTAAACCTCTGTGGCTCAGAGATCCCAGGGGCTATGAAAATTCGTTTAGTGCTCTCTCCTGCTGTTGGAGAGTTAATGCCTGTACTGCAACCCAATAGGGGAAGTAAAGAAATTCCTATGGTCTTGCCTATGCTGACTTCAAAAGTGATTGAGCTACTGTGGCTTGAGAAATAATAGTGATCATCAGCTGAGCTATATGACAGACTAAAATGTTATGTCAGTATCACCAGCATTGCTGTTAACAGACTGATAGTTCCTGTTTCTTGGATCCATGCAGGACTGCACAGGAGGGAAGGACATTGGCTTCTCCTTCCCTGGGGAGTGAGCAACTTAACTTGCCCATGCAGTCAGCGGTGCAGCAGGGGATGTTCAGCTGTATGTGAAATGCTTGTTACCCCTAAACCTGTTCCCTGTCTATTTCAGTGAAAAGTTCAAGGGCAAGAGAAAAGTATCTCATAATCCAGATCTGACCAAGGGATACTATGTTAGGCTAATGCATTTATTTTGCAACTGGAGCAAGCCAAGAGTGAGTGCATGATCCATTTTTGGCTGCACTTTTCACTTTATTGCCCATAGCTTTGCATTAGTAAATGACACCATCTAAAATCAATTTAAATGGGTGCAAGTTAAACCAGTAGGACCTAAACCAAGTTAAATCTATATGTACCCAGGTTTAAATATGCTATTTGTTATAGTTGATTTACTTGACCTCTATGCTTTCCAATGAAATAACTATCACATAGGAGCAAGTGAGGCTGCCATTTCCCTAACTGTTAAAACTGTCCTTAGGGAATGAATCTGTCTTTCAAAAGATTAATTCTTTGAGTAGCACAGGGGTTTGTTGGAATCTTTAGGTGTTTCTGGAATAAACAGAAGTCAGAATTTGGAATTATGAGGTCTGCAGAATGGTATTGTGAACATCTCTGGTACACAAAGCACCACGAAATACTGTTTTCATTGCTAGACCACTCTTGAAGGATCCTCTTCTGACAGCAGCCTTGCACTTGAAGTTGTCTTCTTTATTAGGTGGATCATTCATTTTTAGTACAGTAATCCTGGGATCATTTTAAGTCCTGCTACAAAGTTAACTGTTCTTGCTTTGTGATATGTTTTTGACTTGTGTTCGTTTTTATTTTTTGATGTTGCTAGTCAGGATTAGGAACTAGATATTTGATAAATAAAGGACAGTGTTGTCATAATTATAAGCTGATTTTCTCAGCAGGTCTATTAACCAGTCTTAGTATTCCTTCTGTATCTGTGTGTGGTTGTGGGTTGCCTCTTCATGGCTTCCCTTCTTTGCCCAGTCCATTAGTGGATATAGCCCTCATGGGTCTATTCAGTCTATTGAAGTGAAGAACACTTCCATAGGCAGGCCTGGGAATGAAACAATCAGTGATGGTAAGAATTGAAAAGTGTTTAAAAGTTCTTAGGTCATGTAACAGAAAACTGTGTTTTGTATTTATGTCATGGAATTTGGCTTTGGCTTTCTCAACTAGATCGGGTATTCCTCCTGTGATGACCTGTTCTTTTAGAGTATTTCATGTGTTCTCAGTAGCAAATATTTAAATAACTCTAATTTCCTTTCTTGCAGCTGATGAGGCCTCTCAATTGCTTGGATGAACTTTACCGACTCATAGGGTCCTTTATCCGATCCAAGCGCACCGCCGCCTGTGCATACACTGCGTGCAGTGCTTCTGGAGTGGGATTGCTTTCTGTGTCATCTGAACTCTGTAGCAGGCTTGGAGCTTGTCACATCATTATGTGCAACAGTGGAGTTCACCGGTATGATGATTTTTTTTTTCCTCCATTGATTGCAGTCATTCATGCAGCCGTTGCAGGTTGGAGACCACTGCTCTTTATTAGGTATTTAGGGTTCTTACACTAAATACCTAATATCTTAAACTAAATATCTAACTTGAAAGATTTTTGGTGAAATTCTAGAGTTGTATTTGCAGTAATTGACAGAAACGAGCAGTACAATTTGTGTTTTGTGCAGTTGTAAAGGATTGTTCCTCATTCAAGTCAGTAAAAGGCAGAAATCTGAATTGCCAAAGCAGAAAAAGGAACATTACCTATATGAATACCACCTACTATATTGAACTCTTAATACAGGCAAGAAATGCTGAAATTTGTATTTAGTTTGTATGCTAGAGGGAACAATAGTAGAGTTTGTTTCAAGGAAAAAAAGTAACTTAAGACACACATTTTTGCAAGAATACTTTATGATAAGTAGAGGTTCAGCCTGTAGAATGGTCGATAGGTTTAATACAATATCAAAAAATAGACTGACCTGTAATCAACTGATCTTTGTCATCAACCCTAAGAGATTTTATTAGACAAATATATATATATGACAATAGCATCATTATATATATGACAAAAACATCATTATAGACCTCTCTAATATTCTGTTTATGCTCCAGCTGGGCAGATTACAATTTTTTTGGTCCATTCCACTAAAAAAGCAAAGACTACAACTGGAGAAGGGGAAAAAAACCCCAACAAACAAAAGACCTAACATAACAAATAATCTGATGCTAAATATCTGCACGTTTTATAAGAATTCTGAACTGTAGATCAGAAGTAGCAGTATGTAAAAAATGCTGCTTAGTTGCTGATCTATGCAAGTCCTTACTTTAGCAGACTTGGTGACCTGGTGTTAGAATAAGCATTACTTTCTCTTCATTTTAAGTAATATCCTTTCTTTAACAGAGCTCTGACGAGGGAAGGAAAGAAAAAGGCAATTGCAACATAAGCTGCAATGGAGATTATCAGGCATGAAGAAAAGGAAAAGCTCCATATATAGCCATCATCATTAAATTGAGCAAGGACAATGCTTGCTATTTGACAGAGTTTGCAACAGACTATTTGTATTACTCTCTGTCAATGATACCAGTGTATATATCATGCTGTATACTGCACTTGACTTTAGGTAATAGCAGAAAAAAGCTGTGTTATGTACCACTAGTCACTATATCAGATGAAGATGGAAATACTATATAGCATGGGCTGTCATGATGCTGTTGTTTCAGAAGGCCATGAAGCTATAAAGTTTTTCTCATTGTCTTGGTTTCAGTTTCATGTCTTATGTCATCAGAAAAGACTGGGCTTAATTGTGCCATTTTTTATAAAGCTGGGTTTCATCACCATTTCAATTAATTCATTAGTATATTCGTGCCAAAAATTCTTACAGTTTAACAATAAAGTCAGAACAACTTTAATAGCCCAAATAACCTATTACTCTATAGTGTGTGGGTCACAAATTATTCAGAATAATTTGGTGACTGAAGAAGACGTGGTTTGCTTATATCTGAACATGAGCTGTTCTTAGATGAAAATAAATTAGCCATCAAATTTCTACTCAAAACTAGGGATAAATCAAAGGTATAAACTATTAAATGTTTATTTAGTATATTTAAAACCCACAAAATATTAGAAAACCAACATATTGGATTTAAAGACTATATTAGGAATAGTCATTCCCATGGGAATGGGATTTAAAAGTGCTATGTATGGGTTTCCATCTAGATGTTAAAGGACTTAATATCACCTCTTCATATAAAGTAAAGATGCAAAACACCTCTCTAAAGCATATCTAGTTCTGCTTTACAGTGAGTCCATTTGAGCTTTGGTACTAGATACTATTACTTCATTTGTGCATTAATACTGCCTTTTTGGCTGCCATCTGTTCAGAGAAAGAAACATCAATTCTTGGCCTTATCAGAGGTATTTTAAGATAGGCCCTCCAGGAAAAAGGAATGGATTACTTGAGAATTTTTAGAGGTATGCAGGAGTTTGTGCCCAGAATTTCCAAAGGTTCAGAAGAAAATCTCTGCATTTAGAGACTAGGAGGGATTCATGTGCTCTTATTTTTTGAAGTGGTAAAAGCTGAGGAAGATTTTTAACAACGGTTTTCTGAAGTTACTGTTGTGCATACAAACTGATGGATGAAGTTTTTCCTTAGCATTTGGCGTCATATAAAGTCACTTCATGAGCTGTTTTCTCTTTCTGGCCTCCCTAGGCCACCTCTCTACGGTCCAGTACTAAGTGGGGGCTCTGCTTTTCGTCATTCTGAAATTGCCTTTGCGCTGATAGCCAGATCAAGGACTCCTGACTGTTTTTTAGCACTATGCTATGGATATTAAATGAGTTGAAAACTGGTAATATCTACAGATGCTACTAGGTAAACAGATGGGGAGAAAGATGTGAATTGTCCTTGTCGATTAAACTTTGAAAATCTATTCACTTATCAGTCATGCCAGCTTAAAATTAAGACTTGGAGGAAGGTCCCCCTATGCTTTCTTTTAAAAAGCCTTCATTTTAGCACAATTTCTATGATTGATCTCTAACGGCAGTGAATGTCTGAAAGTCTGTGGAAGAGTACAGGGTGCTCTGCTCATCTTTCTTTTGTTCTTGGGGAGTGGGAACTGAGCAAGCCATTAATCTGTCAAAGTTTAGATATATTTAATAGATTTTTATATGTGTATATACCTTCCCTCATTCAATTTATCTATCTTTTACTGAACTGACTGGAGAGCCCTTTCTGTGTTTACTCAGCTTAGGTGTCATGAATTGACAGGGGCAGAGGGGAGATTGGGCCACCATTCCTACTAACCAGACTCAAGTCCCAGACAACTTGTGAGGGAGGCGCTGGTTGACAGTCCAATGCAGAAAAGGCCAAGAACTATGAAACAGCAGCTTTGTCTGCTTTGACAGTGATTGCTGATCTCTGGATAAGCAATGTCTTGGTTTCTGACTTCTCTGTGATCCATATTAAATTGCTTTTTACGCTGCACTAGGCTAAAACAGCTTGACAGAGTTCATACTTTGATCCCTATATCCAAGATAATGCTGGGGATTTTGGATTGCTGGTGATTGCTTTGCTTTGATTTTTATTATGACAATATGTTTACCAATTTACATTAGAGCCTGCAATCCTATATGTCTATTTCAGACAGCAGTTCTTTTCAAATGCATTTCAATCACCAGAAAAACAAGAATGGGGGAAAATAAGTCCCTTTAACCTTCACTCTCCTAAGTGATGTGTCAGTGCTATAAATCTCCGCTTGGATTATCATACATCTGGAACAGAGCTCTAAATTAGTTCATAAAATCAATAGTTTGCATTTCTATTTTCCATTTTTTGATCATCTATAATTATATTTCTGCCTGCCAGTCAGATGTCACCCTGCAAACAACACTCTGCTTTCTCCACTTGTATTCGTTCTGTTTGAAGTTGCAATCGATCTGTACAAATGTGGGTGATGAAAGGCACTTTTAAATTTTATTGAATCATGATGCTAGCTCCTGCTTGAGGAAGAAGAGCAAGACTGCACCACACAGACATGTCTTAGCCTCTTTCCTTGCCAAAATGAAATTAGGTGCAGCAGCTGCAGAAGTCTGTTCAGGGACCATAGGCCTTACAGGCTCAAAGGAATCCTTTAAAGCATCCAAATGAAACAAATCCCAAGTTTATTTAAATTTTTGCATTTCCTGGAGGATCAAGAGAAAAGTAATTTATAATCGTGATGAACCCCAGAAAAATCACCATCTTATTTTCTTTTCTGGATTTTAATTTCCCCTCGAGAAATTCTCTTATTAGTGTTACCATCCTTCAAGCGATGGGGTTCTGGCTGGCAGACGGTCAGCTGAATGATGAGGCAGGTTTTGCCAAGGGTTGATTATGCTGTCTCCTGTAGCTGGCACTGCTCCTGCAATTCAGCTAAACCTGCTTCATCTTCCACATTGCAAAGCAGAGTAACACCATAAGCTGTCCATCATGGCCAGCTGCCTTTCTGTGAATCAGATGAAACAAGGTGAAAAATGAGTACTCTGAATTTGTGTTTTGGACATTCATAAGAATCCTTCGTTCTAAATGATTGTAGAAATTTTTCTGTAGGAGTTTAGTTCTGAGCTCAGTGAGTGTGTGCTACAAAAAAAAAGTCTCCTTGAAGTTTTGTGCCTGTATTTAGGCTATTAGCTCCACAGTAAGAAAGCTTTTGGGGATTGATGGGACTACTTTCAGGAGGCAGGTCAGCACAGACTGAAAAACTAATCTGTGCTCTTCTCCAGACATCTGGTCTCAACTGTCCTTTCAGTCCTGTTCTCTTCTGTTTTTTAAATGATAATTCTGTTATGTCTATCTACAATTAGTGTATTTTTGTGATACCTACTGAGGTATAAACAAATTTTTCTTTTTCTAAAATAGTTTAGGATAATAGAGTATTTCATTCTGTGATGGTTACTGAAAACAGTTACATAACTTTTAAATCTGTGAGAATTTGTCTTAAAACAAAATAAATAAGCCATTTAGCACAAATAAATTCTTCCTACAGTGGTGATCATTTTATTTTGCTCTATATTTGCCTTTCATATGCAATCTGGTACATTTTGCTTTGTTTTCTCTAATACATATTTGATGGACTATAGTCTTACTGTTCTTTTGCATGCTTTAAATTCTGAGACATTATTTTGTTTAAAATGCAATCTGAAAATGCAGAGAAGTTCATAAAATGCACTGAGACAGATAAGATGGATCTAAGTTGTTACTAGTATGGATTTCAAGGTGTGCTTTTTTTCTATTTGGATTCCTTTTAACATTATGGATATTTGACACACAACTCTTATCACCGCGCTCTGTAGAATCATCTTCTCATGCTTTAGTTCCTGCAGCATTGCCTTATCTGCAGTCCAGGTCTTTGAATCTGATTTTTTTTTGTACAAAACCTACTACATTCCAATAAAAATAGAGTAGGACCTCTCAAACAATCTAAAATTAAAAAATTAGCCAAATCTTCTTTAATTTTCTGGCATGGAAGAGAGTTAAGTGAATAGCCTGTGCTGAACCATTACAAGACAGGAAGTAAATGGCAATTTTCTTGCGGATTTACATACCTTCTTACAGGGGAAGAAGCCTTTAATGTGAAAGACTTTCTGCACAGAACAAGAGATAATGGCCAAAGCTGGCGTTTCAGATGACTTTAAATTTTGTTTCTTAGTTTGTTTTTGCAAGTATTAACAGAAAATGAGTAAATAAAATGGGTAAGGGAATACTTTGAATCTTTTGGAAATGCTGTTCTTTCATCAAGAAAAGAATATTTAATAATGGAAGTGCCTCCTTGCAACATTTCAAGCTGATTAAAGGTGGCAAGATCTTACAGGAAGAATGATTGTGGAAAGATGCTCCCTGCAGTTTTTTAACACTGACAGATGATGTTTGGTGAAAAGAAGAAAGAAGTATGCTTTTTTTCCCTTCAATTTCTTTGAAAAGCTCTCTGTTTAAAAAGGTAGAATAGTCACATTTATTTCTGGAAATAGATTGGATGACAGTAATCTTTCAAATTAACTACAGGAAAAAATATTACCCACTGCATGTTTCATGCTTCAGAATTAAAATTTACTAATATTGAATATAATACACCTGATAAAAATGTATTTGTAACCTACAAAAGAACTCATTAACCAAGGTTAGGTCTGAAATATGGCTAATATATGCTTACCTCTCAAGACTAATTCTCTACTTGATAAGTTCATGCCATCTACTTCAGCAAGTCAGAAATCTCTTGGTAGTTTGTGTCTGAAAATATCTGGTAGAGCTGGGTTTGATTATCCTGTCATAGGATGGTGGATGTGTGCCTAATAAGGGAGTTGGAATGCCTTTGTTCTGAGGTTTATACAACTACATAATCACAGTGGTGCCTGTTGTGAACGAAACCTGTACATGCTGATGCTTAATGGATAAAAGGCAGAAGATTCCTTAACCATGGACTGCCCGTTCGGTGTGGTAGTGGTGTATGTTCCACAGATAGTTGCTTTTTGAAAGGTTGTTTATGATTACTGAACCATCATAATCGAATAAATATACTTCATGGGCAGAGTAATTACTTTCTGTATGTTGGACTAGCCTTCAGTAGATGGTTTCCATCCAATACTGACTTTAAAGTAGTGGCCTTTCCACATTGGCAACATCTCAGCTTAACAAAGGTTCATAAAGGGACTGAACCTAAGTCCTGAACTCCAGTAGAGTTTACTGTAATTGTAAAATACAGTACTGTAGTTTAATGTATGAACTTCATACTCATTTTCTCTCTAATACTAAATGACTGGCCCAACTTGCCTCTCCCTGTGAAAAGAAATTCTGTTCAGCAAAGTTTCAGTATATGGGCACAGAGAATGCAAGCTTCAGTTTTACTTGCATGGAGACATTGCTGCGTACAGACTTAAATAATATTTGCTCTATAAGCACTAATTTAAATGACAGAAGAAACAAATAAATACTTATGGTGTAATTGGTTTGAAAGGTGGTCAAATGTAGGTATGATTAGCTTATAATGTACAGGAAGAAAAGTAATTAAAATAATAATAATGGCATTATATTACATGTTGAGTAGAAGCTTTAGATTTTAATTAGACTAAGCATACATGCACCCTTTTCATTTTTTTTCCTATTCACATAGCCAGAACATAATTCATTTTGACATCCCTGACTGTGGTAACTCCTAAACCAATTTGTTTCACCTCATCTTTTCTATTCAGGACATTTTTCTAAGGAATGTTTTGATACATCTTTGGATGTAGGATGGCTGAAAGCCTAATTGAAACCTGAGAATGAATTGAATGATTTACATTCTTTTTACTCTGGTAACATAGATATACACTTTGCTGAGTGGCAGCTCTGTAGGTAGTGAACATGAACTCAAATTATTTTTCCTTTCAAGTGACATTGGACAAGCTGTTGTGAAATAATCAATTTCTGAGAAAATGCCAGTCTGTTTTCCTATTTTGCAACTCCATTTTCAGTATGGATGTGTGTCTGTCCAACTGATTTGCAGCCTTTTAGTGAAAATCACATCCAATCAGAAACAAATGGACTATTGGTGATAGAAAATGATTTAATCTCATTTTTTTCAGGCTTGTTTAGGATGGTTTGATCCAGAAGATGTTTGAAAGTTTATGTTTAATCTTCACATCAGTACTTTCATGACTGATGGGAGATTGGGGATAGTAGGCAGAGGCTGGGAGCAGCTGCAGCCCCTTCTGTTTCTTGGAAACCAAATGGATGAAATAAGGAATTCTCAGCCCAGTTGTCCTGGGAAATCCAAATGTCTCTTCCTTACTGCTGTAATCTGTCAAGGCAGGGATTTGTCATTTGAACTGACATAAATTGTGAGATGATGAATTTGAGTCTTTTGTTTTTCTGGCATAAAAAAAGGGGATGATAGGAAAAGAGAGGGAGTGAGAACAGATTTTGCTTTGTTTGCAGTGTAAATCTATGGATTTGGGCTTTATGCTTCCCATAACAGAATGCTATGAGAGCACTGAAGGAGTTTTTCCCCAAATATTTTCCTTGTTTGGTTTTTCTGGGTGATTGCATCCAAATGACCAAGTACTTTCAGTGGTCAGAACTGCTTCCAGATTGCTTTGTAAACTTTAATAGCGTCTACTTATCAGCTCTCAAAATGGGGGGAGAAGAGTGGATTATTATATACCACAAGTATTTTCTGACAATCCTTGATATTGAACATTGCTCAGGCCACTAGAACTATCTTAAAATATGAGGAAAAACCAGCTTTCATATTGTTTAATAAAATTTTAGAAGTTATATTGTTTTAAATTTGCATGGCTTGATCTCTTCATGCTTGGCAGCCTTATTGCTGAGGTACTTCCAGTTATGACTTTTCCATGTTACCATCTGATTTTTTGTGTGTGCATTTGTGTCTTTCACAGCTGGTTTCCAGGGCAGTTTGATTTGTGATAAGGGATATGTACTAATTAAAATACTATTTGAAGAGCTGGGAGAAAGCACCAGCATGTGGATACATGAGTCACCGTGTACGGTTTACATGATTGGTTTTATTAGAGGATGTCATCTCACTAATTTGGTGTTCAACTAAAATGAAGCTATTTGAGTGTTGTTGGGTTTTGTATTTAGAAAGTTTATTTCATAATTTATTTCATAATTTATTTCATAATCACAGGACAAAAGCCATAACCAATAATTTGTATTTAATTCTGCCATTCATCAGACTCTTATGTGCCCTAGGAGGAACACAAAACTTAGTGATTGCACCTCTAATGAAACAGTATATTGAAATTCAGTCATGTCACTGATTCAATTTTAACAATTTTTAACATATGTTAATAAGAAGTTTTTTTAAAAGAAAAAGTGGATGTATCTAACCAGCATTACTGTAGGACTTCACCTCAAATGTAAAATGTTCTATTAAAGAGGTGTGATAATATTTAACATCACCACTGCTGTCATCTTGAGTGTCTTTGCTACTAATTTCACAGGATATGTTAAAGTTACTATCCTTAGGATCACTATTCTTTTTTGCCATGACGTGAGATCTTTAATTTTAGCATAAATGTTTCAGGATTGTATTGTAGTTGTTGCCTACTTCCATAGCAGCCTCTTAAAGAAATCTTTATTATGCTATTTTACGCTTTGTCTCTGCTTTTCCCACTCTGGTTATATCTTTATCTACACACTTGGCAACTGTATTTCTGAATCCCGATTGGCATTGTCAAAATGTAGAGGACTTATACTGTCCATGATTGCCAGCCATTTCATCAGGTTTTGGACAGGGAGCAGTTTGGCAGTCTTTGTCAATCACAAAATTGCACATAATTCTTCAAGCTGACCTTCATTTAGGAGGTTGTTAGTTCTGATTGACACATGCAGAATATGATTTTTTGGTTCTTTCAGTCTTGGGGTTTCAGGAAGATGGGATATATGGGAAAGCTGGCTCAGTAACCACTTGGTTGAAAGTGTACTTTGACCCCATTAACACCTATTATACCTACTGAGAAACTTTTTACCCTTTTTTTCTGGCTTAGATAACACCTGTAAAACTACATTTCAGATACTTTTGCTTTTTTCCACTGTCAGTGGGACAAAGCTTCCTTTCCTGTCTGGTCTTGAAGGTTGTATGTTTAGATTTTGGTGCTGGCAAATATTATGAGCATATACTTTGTGCAATATTTCACCTTTCAAAGACAAGACGAAGTCACAGTGTGTAGAATTTTTAATCTAATACTTAGCAATCTTGCACCTTAATCAAACACATAACGCAAAAGTTCAATAGATTTTTACCTCCAGTTAACTCTGAGGTCAGTGTATACATGAAACCAAGGAATGAAAATTATTTCATTATCAAGGAAAATCACTTAGCTTATAAATTTTTAATGAAAGGCCATTAATAAAGCTACAGATCAAATTAAGTGTCTTCTACATTCACTACTGTGAAACTTTTTACAGTCCAGAAATTAACTTAAGCAGCATTTAAAACGTGTCAGGGGTTTGGTTTTTTTTCAGTAAGAAAATAAGCGCAGATGTATTTTTCCTCCTACAGATCTTCTGCTCAGCAAGATGAGTGTTTGATTGAAACATATTGTCTGTTCTGTGTGCATATTATATGCAAACTATGCAAAATACTTTGGTCAGGATTTTGCCAAAAGGCTACTCAAAAGTCTATTTTAATCATGTGCCTTGCTTTTCTTATTTGAACTTGAAAACCACAGCTTTTTTTGGGTTCTCTGAGGTAGAATCATTTTCTGTACAACCCACTTTTCTGGTTGAAGAGATTTGATTATTGCAGTGCTTTGGTTGTGAACAGAAAAGGAATTTATATAATTAAAAAAAATTTTCTTTTTGGGTTGTCACTCCCTCATGCGCTTGCCAAGCCATAGTTGGGTTGTGGGGTTTGTGTGTTGGTTTTGGTTTGGGGAGGGTTGGTTTGTTTGGTTGTTTTAACAACATAACAAGGCAAATGCATTTAATTCTAAGCAGCAGGAACACTTATTACACTTAAAGTCTTTCTGCTTAGAAACATTATACTGTTCAGACTAATGCCTGCGCCGGTGAGGGAAGGATAAGGGGACAGGTCTACTATGTAATATTTTCATTTATATTTTCTTTTTAAAAAAGATAATTGATATAGAAGCGATTATTTTTAAGGAACTCTCTGCTAGCAGATAGCTGACTTCTGTGTTCCATTGCAGCTGCACTCTGAGCGTTACCCTGGAGCAGGCCATCATCCTGGCTCGGAGCCATGGGCTACCTCCTCGCTACATCATGCAAGCTACAGATGTCATGCGCAAACAGGTAGGATGCTCGCTGTGGGTGAGATCTGCAAGTTTCCAAACAAGACGTTATCATCTAAAAAGAATGGCTTTGGCCAAGCATTTTTTAACCTCCATCTTAATGTTGTGTAATATCTATGTGAGTTTTTTTAGTTTGGGTGGTTTTTTTGTTTGTGCGTTATTTTGGTTTTTTTTAATCTCTTCCTTTACTGGTGACTGAAAGATGCTGTGTTATTTTTTTGATACAGACATAGACCATTTTTAACCAGATGCTTGCTTTCTGTGTGTGTGTAAATGGCTCATAATTTTTACAGGGTTGTGATTTTACTAAAAGCTTTTTGTGTAGTCACTGCTGTGGCATCACCTTACATCTGAGACAGTCTTTATTTTAATATATGTGATCCATAAAAATAACTTACGATTATTAACTGTTGTTAATAACAAGTGACTTATGTACTGAATTAAGGGGAAGTGTAGAAGAGAAGGCCAGAAATAAATACTATTGGTTTTAAATTTCCAGGCAAGATTCCTGAGGACAATGTGCTTATTTCAAAATAATGTTTTTCACTCTTTGGTCATAACAGAATAGGATTTAGAGGCTGTTGTGGATAGATAACCACTGCAACATGAACTCTTGGTGCTAAGGTATGCTAAAAAATACTGGATTGAAAAGCAATATCAACTAAAAATGGGGGATACACTACTGTATTAGCACTACTTTTTCTAAAATATCTTGTTATCAGAAAATACTTTCAAAAGGATGTAACTTGGAAGGAATTCAAAGGAGGAGCACAAATGGTCCAGAGGTTGATAGACTAGGCTTATGAAGTGAATATTAAAGAGCTAAACCTATTCAGTTGATCAAAGAGAGGATGAGTGGAGCTTAATTACCCTATGTGCATATGGAACATATATCCCAGCCTGTGTTAGCTTTCAACTCTATTACAAAATCATAAACAACATACAGGATGCACTCAATCTTAAAGTGAAAAAAAATGTTGGAACAATTAATCACAGATAAGACAGGATTAATAATTTCTGGAGTTTAGATGGCACCTAATTTATTGTTTTCATTAATTTTGCTACATATTTTTGCAGCAGTCACAGTTATGAAAATTATTAAACAACTACACTTTACTTCTAGCTTGCTGTAGACAAAAATACACGTATGCTAGATGACACCTTTAGTCTGTTAAAGCATAAGTCATATGTTCAGATCAGTTACATGTAAGTGTTGCTGCTGAACATGGGTACATCAAAGTATTTAGTCTCATTCCTTTTTATATTGGACTATCACTTAATTCAGTGCATAAATTAAGTTTCTGTATTGAAAAAAATACCCCCAAGGTTCTTGAATCAAGTTGTGTACATCTGCTAAGGAATTACATCTGTAACTTGACTTGTAAAGAAAGCTACTGCTGTATAAGAATAAACTTGCATGTGTAGATCGATATGTCTGCTCCTGAAGTTCTAGACAAAAGGCAGTATTTTGAGTATTTTGCATTCAAAAAACGTGGTTGTAGAGTTCTTCATGTATCTGCTTGCAGGATATGTTCTGTCAAAGTATTAATTTTCAAAATACAGGTCTAGGCCATTTCAAAAAATGCTGATTCATTTGTGGATCTTCTGCAGTTTTTTAAATGAAAATGAATGATAAAATGAAAGAAACTCGGCTTTGAGCAGCTGTAACTGTACTTGCTCAAATACAGATGTGGTGAAAGGCTTTCAGTGAGGCTACATTCTTTGAAGTAAAACAGCAGGTGATCAATAGCTGTTTAAGATACCAATATCTCAATTCCAGCCACGAACACTGCAAAAAAGTGTGCTAGTATATAAAACCAGACTTTTTTCACACATTCTTCCTCTTGCAGGAGACCACTGTGGGATTTAATAGAGTAATAATCTTTTGTTGTAATTTTAAATCAGTCTTGAAGTTCTGTAGTAGAAATATAACCCTCTATTAAATTCTAAATGTTTTGGGGAAATTTCAACAACGCACTCTGGTATTTTCTAGAAACCTGTTTGGATTTAATGTTTAAATTATCTGTAGAATTTAATTGTCAGGAGCATAATGCAGGCCATAAAACTTGGAAGGAAAAAAAAATAAAAAGGCTTCATGGGGTTTTATGCAGAACATTTAGTTAAGGGCAATATATGTGCCTTTCTCCTGGCTTCATATAAAACAAACTAATGAATTTGTTAGCCCATTTACACCCTAAATCTTTTGTGGAATAAAGATAGTAGCCACAGGGAGGTGCAAATGAAAGGACATCGATTCCATCTGTTGCTCAGCAACATTAACTTCTGGCAGTATCAGCTTTCCAAAAGGGGAAATTGTCTCTAATCAAAGCTGATATGTTTTCCAACTTGGTGCACCAGTAATGAATAACTGGAGTCACCTGATGGACTGGATGACCTCAGGAATTTTTTATTTTTTTTTTTTAAATTGAATAAGGTCAGAATCTTGTTGAGCAATACTCAGTCTCAACTGTATTGTTGGAACAAGGTTCAAAGTAATTGCCCTGTGAGTTATAAGGTATTCACAAGCACCTGGTCTGTGAGAATTAACAAAAAGAAACCAACTTGTGAGAGTGGGTATGACTTGGGTGTGTGGGATGGTTTTAGTTAAGTAGTTTCTGGTTTTTTGTCTGCTAATCCAGTCTTGATTGATTTATAAAATAAAAAAATTGACAAAACGTCCCGACTATCTTTCAGTAACTTTTTTTACTGATGTATATACTTATGTAAACATCTGTACCCACAAAATACTATGTAAAGCATCCTGACAGCGCTGTGTCTTCAGGATGCAGCAAAGTGTGGAGAGGACAGAGGCCTAGAAAGGGAGTTGCCAGGGGGCAGAGGGCTCTGAGGAAGAAAGGTAACTAAAAAGCTGATAAACAGAAAAGGCTAGGACAGAATTTCTGTTGTTTTTTTAAGTGAGTAATCATTTTTTCATGCCTTTTTGTGACTATAATAGCAGCACTACATTTTGAAAAATTCTTATAAGAGCTGTACTGATTTAGAGCTTTTTGAACAGGACATAAAGACAATCTGTTTTCTTTATGTGACTGGTTCTTGCTATCCTTAAATTAGTGTGTAACTTGAAAATAAACCTATAATTTTTTCTCAAGGCAATGAGAATACTAGTTCTTATAGAAGAGTCCAGATTGTTTATGTCTCCCCAGAGCTGCCATCATATTTCACCAGTGCTCTGGCAGTACTGATACGCAGTGGGTAACGTTCTAGAGTCACATAGCACAGCTATCCTTTATGCCTCTGTGAGACAAAAAATCTCAATTAAGAATAATATTGGAGAAGTATAAATTAACACTAGATGGAAATAGAAATGGTATAATGATGCTCAGTGGTGACAAAAAGATGTCATGTAGCACATTGGTAGTAATTCTTGAGCGCATTTTCTCAAAAGAAATAAGACTGGTGGTTTTAAGTAAGGTCTAATTCGTGCCTCTACTAAACAATAAATTACATTAATATATAAAGCTAGACTTCTTTTTAAATCAATATATTTCATTTATTATGTGATCAAGATACTAAAATTAGTTTTTCTAGTGAGTGATGCAAGTAAAAATAGGTTGGTTTTGTTCTCAGTCACAGCAGTGATGTCCAGGATCTGCACGTGATCGATTTAGATAGTTTTTGCATATATATGTATAGTCTGGCTCTCAGTGATGTTAAACATGTGCCAGTCTCAGCAGTCTGTCATGGTGAGGTTTCTTTAATAATTAAAGAAAAATAAATAAAGAAAAATTTTAGGAAGTGGCACCAAGAAAAGGACAGCGGAGATGATGAAGGTCTGGACTCAACATGTCTAACTCTGTAACCAACACCTGATCAGCTATCTTTATGTCATTCATGACAGACATTTGTTGCATCTGTTATTAAACCTCCAGTAGTGGAGATTCCTTCACAGTGTTTCCCATGTGGTCTGTTCCAGAGTTTTCTTAACCTTTTCATTAGGATGTTTTACTTTATGTGTCATTTAACTGAGGTTTTTCCTTTTTCGTTTTTTTTTCCCTCGATTTCTGTTTTCTGTCCAGTATACCATACACTTGGAGCCTAGATTTTATTCCTTTTTTAGCAGCAGACTTTCAGTGTTTCTGTTGTTTCCAGAGATGGGGCATCTACCACTACTCTGGCCAACCTTTTCCAGTGTTTTACCACCCTCATCATAAAAAATGTCTTCCTTATATCCAGGCTGAATCTACCTTCTTTCAGTTTAAAAACATTACTCCTTCTATTGATACAGATTCTGCTAAAAAGTCTGTGCCAAATTTGAGTATCATTTCCCTGATAAGCCATCATTTGTGTAGATAGAAGAAATCAGTTCATCCGATTTGTCATTTTTCAGTTGTGTTCTCTTACCACATCATTCTCCCCATTCTCTACTGAACTCTTTTCAATTTTTTTATTAAAGATGAGAAGTAACTATGAAGAATTGCAAAAGAATCTTGCAGGACTTCATGACTGAGCAAAAAAATAGCAGATGAAAATCAGTGTAGATAACTCCTAAGTGAAGTACACTGGGGAAAAAGCAAACCCTAAGTTCACATTCGAAATAATTGACTGTGAGGTTGCTGTTCCATTTCATGTTCAAGACCTCAGGATATGACAGAAAACATCAGCTCAGTTCTCAGTAGTTATTAGTAAAGCAGAAGTTATAATGGTTTATGCAGAGATAGATGACCTAGTAGGAATCATGCTGTCATGACTGTATTTTGAACTATTTTGAACTGTTCTTATCCCTTCCATAAGGACATAGCATAGTGGAAAAGGTTCAGAGAAGGTCAGAAAAAAAATTATCAATGGTTGGGAACGGTTTATAGACAGAACAGGCAGCCAGACAAAATAATCTAAGACTGGTCAGCTTCACAAGTGAAGGAGGAAATGACAGACTTCTGAAGAACATGTGTCATGGGTAGGGTAGGGACTGACCATTGTCTTCACCAATGCAGAACTAAAGACATCAAATGAAACTGTCAGATTAAAACCAAATAAAAATAGTGGAAAGCTGCAGAGAGACTTTTTACAAGGTCATGTAGTGTCAGTTAGGACAATGAAAGAGAGTGGGCTTAGATTGATTCTTTAATTTAGAAAAAAATTTAGACTTTAGGTTTAGAAGTAATTCTTTACTGTCAGGATGGTGAGGCACTGAAACAGGTTGCCCATAGTAGCTGCGGATGCTGCAGCACTGGATGTGTTCACAGATATGTTCAGGTTGGACAGGGCTTTGAGCAACCTGGTCTAGTGGAAGGTGTCCCTGCCCATGGCAGGGTGATGGAACTAGATTATCTTTAAGATTCTACCAACCCAAACCATTCTATGATCCCTGACATAACAAGCTTGTGCCACATAAGATTGTGCCAAAGATGTGGATCTCCTTTCACAAGAAGGTTGGTGATGTGAATTTATTGATGGATTCAAGATGAGAAGGGAAAGAAGAGAATCACTGAAATTGATTGAATACGTACCTGCTGCTGAACTGAGGAAGTATAGAATGGCTAATTATTGAATTCTGGAGGAGTTCCTGGGGAAAAACATGTTTGTCATGCTTTATAGTCGTGTCTTTGCAATTGTCAGAGACGAGCTTACTGAGCTAGATGTAGCTCTAGTGAAATAATTTTATATTCTGCCTTCAGTTTAATAGGTATTCTAGTTATTATTTTCTATCTTTACCACTATTTTTTGTTCCTACAAAAAATGTAAGGACACAGTATTTCTTTTTGTGGCACATGTTGATTTACATAAGCCCCAAGGACTTACATGTATATAAGTAGACAGCCTTTTTTGTCTTCTGTTTGAGCCCATAGCAATGAATTAATACCTTCTCAATTACCTGGGTACCCAATTTCAGTCAAATGAAAGGTCTAGTTTCATTGTACATAATTGAACCAATAATTATACCTCTTTTACATTCATGTGAATCTGGCACTGCAGTTCTGTTAGGAATGTAAATTATATTTCATGTTTCACATCAATCCAAGATCTCACTGTAAGAATTCTGAGGTTATAGATTTTTGTCCTGAATTTAGGTAGTACAGAAAGAGAAAAAGTAAAAAAAAGAATTTCCATATCCTTTAAAATGGTAGAAAACATAAGATTCTTTGTGATGACTAATAAAACTGCACTTTAAAAGCTAGACCTCATAATTTAAAAACAAATTTTACTAAATTCTTTGCTATATCTAAACTAGTTTGTTTGTTTCACTATCATGTATATGAACATTGTTTGTTTTATTAACTTTCTCCTTATTGGATGAGTCAGTGAGATAAAAGCACTTTCATTATTGTTTTTAAAAGGATCAGTTAAGGTACAGAGAGACCAGTATTTCTAGTTGACCCTGCTATAAGGAAGGGTATTGGACTAAACAATCTCAGGAGGTTCCTGCCCACTTGATTTATTTTTTTATGACTCTCTGATTATAAAGGAAGATTAGGTACTGCATTTTTCTTTTCAATCCTTATTTAGTGCCTCAATTTAGGCCATTTTTGTAGTTTTGTAGCTGTTTATAGGAACTAATCTGTAATATTTGTTTGTCCAGAAGTTCATAGAAAATGAGTGGCATTTCAGAAAAGAACTGTATCCATGATTTCTACAACAATGGTGACAAAAATCAAACAAATTGAAACAAGATGTGTTTGGATTGTTTTAAACCTTAAATGTTATTTTTTAATTAATGTCTTTTATATTAGCAAATGGAAATATTTTTGTTTCTTTTCTGCATATTTCTCTAAGTTGAGAATTAATGTACTACTTTAACTTGTTCCCCACCTTAGGAGACGATAGTTCTTTTGGGAGATGCAATGTATTTATTAATTAATTGTAATCAATAGTTATATTCATCTGGAAAGCTCAGAAAATTCCCTACTTTGTGTTGGAATAAATGAAGCAAAACTGTTGTTTTTCTTTCCCAGGGTGCAAGAGTACAAAACACAGCCAAGAATTTAGGAGTGAGGGATCGAACGCCACAGTCTGTGCCAAGGTAACTGATTCTTTGTGTCCTAGACCATGTTTTTTTCTAGTTTGTGCCAAATTCAGTCGTAGCTGCTCGAAAGCTAGCAGTAAACATTGACTATATTGTGCTGTAACTGTAAAATTTTGCTTAAGGCACGTAAAATCAATTGTGTTCTGAGCCATACCGTTTTACTTCAAGTAATAAGTTGCAGAAGTTCAGGCTATGTAGCACTTCAAAACATTCCCATTTTTGAAAAATGAAATCTAGTTCATGTTAATTATGAAAACACTGGACTAAGTCCTTCATCACTTGTAATGCTTAGTGGTTTTGGGGAAATACTCATAACTAAATCCATAACCCCATTTTAATGAAATACTGTACCACAGTATCTCAGCAAAATCATGTTCTAGTTATGTTTAGAGATGATGTAGTCTTTCTTTGTTTCTTTCCGAAACATCCATTAGAATGAAAAATGGACTGTTCTATATTTATCCAGCTTTTTAATGCTGTGATGGATTGCAGGTACCTGAAATGTTTCTTAACAAGCACAATACTTATAAATGAAAATAACCAAACAACCATGTTCTTAATTTGTTCTTAAAGTTTGGTTCTAGTAATCCAGTACTAATTTAAACTGTTTTTTACCAATTTAAAACATAATATTTTTTGTTGACTAATGATAACACATTGAATGCTTAACAGAGTAAACAGATCTGTGAAATACATAACAAACCCACTGTGGTGTTTAAATTTCAATAAGGAAACAGGGAATTAGTAAAACCTGATAGAGGTAACCATGTGAATGAACACAAATGATATCCATAGCCTTCTGTGCTCTAAGCACTAACAATCAGGAACTTGTTTACACAGTTTGCTCCCCTTTCCTCAGGTGTCCCTGTTTCTCCCAGTAGGGAATCAGGCTACTGCTCATAACTTGTTTGCAACAGATCACCACACACTGTTCCATGCCAGTGCTTACTCTGATTCTAGAAAAGGAGTGTAGCTTAAGTGTACAAGGTGTAAGTAAATCTGAGTAGCAGCTACTGTTCAGTTGCTTACTGGCAGCATTTGTTGGAGCATGCATGCATCTTGCATGCCCCATAAAGGAGAGTAAGTATCATCCAACAAAAGTACTGATTCTGGAGTAAATCCATCAGCAGTGTGGTCATTGCCCTTAGCAGCAGATGAGGGCATCCTTTTTCACAGTAGTGATTAGTTTAGAGGCAGTGTAGGACCAAAATTCCCTGACCAACTGTCTTGCATTGTGGGAACCTATGACAATAAATTAACATTTTATTACATTAAAAGCTGTGAGAAGCCTTTTCATATTTTGAACAGTATGATTTGGGCCTTAAATGGAGTCCTGCTTTCTGACATAAATCTGGGGACAGCCAAAGAATTGGTGCAAACCAAACTTTTCCCACCCCTACATGACAGAGCTCTTGTCATAAAGGAAAAATCTAAGTTCTTAAAAAGAAAAACTTAGCAATGAGACATTTTTCGGCTTTGCATCAGTTGAGAAAAGATAACCTCTTTGCAGCTGAAACTCCCACAACATAGCATCAAAAAGCTGAAGAAAAATAATGAGATAGCTCCTAGAACATGGTATAGACAGATGCACCCAGCACCCTTGCGAGTCAACAGCAACAGCAATGTCACAGGAATATCCCAGACCTCAGTGTTTGGGGCATTTGGTGTAGCAATAGATGCATAAGTCAGAATAGTCATCAGCAAGAGTGATACTTTTGATGTATAGCTAAATGATACTATGGGTTCTTAGTTCTCTGCTTGGAAAACAATTTTACATTTGGTTTCATTTAACACTGCTTGACAGGGTTCTCCGTTCTCTGCAGCTGCCACTGTTTCCATGTTTTCTCAGCTGATCTGTTTGTACCATCTCAAATAGTTGTTCCATGTATATTGACCCAGAACAGGCTGTTTCTGTTCTACAGAATCTTCAGCAACTTTAGATCCTTAGGGATTTATGCAGCCTTACTGTTAGTTTGCTTCAGAATTCCCCTACATCTCTTGCTCTGAAGACAGTCTTAATGATTACCACTTTAACCTGAAGAATACACAGACTTGGAAGTGAGGTTTGCTGCGCATTATTCCATAGAAATTAGGTTTTGCTAAAACATCATCAAGTATTAACCCCACTGCAATTACTTCGGTAAGATTCTGACTGTAATTTTATCTGTCTTCTGCCAGATTTGAATATTATTGCTTTATTATACTAGCAGAATCAAATAACTCAACCCCTGTTTATTCTTCTCTGCATACTTGTCTGTGTAAAGATCAGACTATCTTATTCTCTCATTGGTATCAAAATATAGTATATATGTGTATTGCTTTATATATGACTCCTAACAAATACTTTGATGTCTGCACAATGTGACCTTAAATGATTGGAATTGTGAATCTGCCATATGACCACGTGGAAGAGTCCAATGATCTTCAGAACACATTATGGTGAAGACTGGAAAGAAGGTTTCCAGTTTCTGTTTGCCTGACAGAACTGATTCTCCACATTCTTACCATCCAGAAAAAATACTGCTTGATAATAATTTCAGGGAGATTCGGAGAAAAGTTATTTAGCCCATGGGCATTCTGCGTTTTTAGTGTCCCATGGGTTTTAACTCCTAAAGGAACTGAAATTGGATAACAGCAGCTATCCTGCTCTGCTCTTGTGTAGCCACAGGATGCTGTTTCTGACAAGATGTGCCTGGATGTTGCAGAGGCTCTGAACACTCATGAATGAAGCCATACATACTCACCTCACATCATTTCAGTAGCAGAATCATAGAATCAACCAGGTTAGAAAAGACCTCCGAGATCATCAAGTCCAACCCTTGATCCAACACTGCTGTGGTTACTAGATCATGGCACTAAGTGCCACATCCAGTCTCATCTTAAAAACCTCCAGGGATGGTGAATCCACCACCTCACCGGGCAGCCCATTCCAATGTCTGATTACTCCCTCTGTAAAAAATTTCTTTCTAATATCCAACCTAAACCTCCCCTGGCAGAGCTTAAGACCGTGCCCTTTTGAGTATCATGCCAAGAGGTCACCAACCCATTGATCTTGAATTGTTTGTGGATTCCAGTCACGTGTTCAGATTTTTCTTTTCTGTGTTGATTTGTAGTATAATTTTGAAAATTTTGAAAATTTTGATCTGTTAAAATGGAGTCATGTAAATGAGCATGATATTTAGCAGGCCAATTTGCAAAATATCCATGTCATACCCTGAGTATCTTCAGTATCCCTAGCCCCCAGGTCACTGGATGATTCACCACCCTGCCTGTAGCCAGACCTACCAAACCTGCTATTTCTATTACTTTGATATTTCAACATCAGAGTCTTCATGTCAAGTACTGATGCACATGCTGTGTCATTGTCTCTTTGTTTCCGGCTTCTGATGCTTTTTCTCCTTCCCATGCCATACGTGGTCACTTCTTTGTTATTCCTTCAATGATACATGTTCCCTGAGGAAAAGATGTAGCCTCCAAATGAGATCATGTCTATTACTAGTTCTAATTGCTGTTGTTACAGAGGAGGTACTGTATGCTGGACGGGAGTACAGAACAGAGGGTTTGAGGTCAGAGTGATTGCCTTTTATTTTCAGTATTTTTAACATTAGGGTAAAGTTTGAAACACTTTCTAATAACCAAGTCCTGGCAAAAGGATTTAAGAGAAGCCCATAAGCCTTCATAAAAGGAGTGGCTATTTCAGTCTGTGCTAAGGTAGTCATTTGAACCAAATCTGACTGATCTTGGCATCATCCATGTGGAAACAGAGGGGGAGAGAGTTTAAAATCCTCATGCTGGTGTGTCACGTGTCTGACATCTGTCTTAGGTGTTTCAAACAGCATCAGTTCTTTGGGGAACCATTCTTAGAGTGGGGTTTGACTGTGCCAAGACAAAACAGAAATGGAGGCAGTTGCATTCACCAAGCAGCTTTTCCAATTTAGAAATTCAGGGCAACAACTGGTAATTGGATTAGTGAAGGGATCTTCACTGAAGAAATATGAAAATTTGACTATACTGAAATGCTTTTATAAGACTGCTAATAGATGTGGATTTTAATGATTCCACTTTCAATGTAAACATTAATGCTCACAAAGAAGCTTTTACTAGTTTTGTGTTGATGGTATTAAACTGAATTAGTATCTCTTGTTTTGCAGTGCAGGAAGACATAGATTTAGTTTGTATTCCTTAAATTTCCTCGTATTAATAATGAACAAGCTCTCAGAATAACAATTGCATTGGGTTTTGTCATTTTCAGATTATACAAGCTATGCCAGCCACCACCAGCTGTTGGAGAAGAATGAGGAGAACTGCTCCAGAAAACAATCCAATAATGGCCTTTAGGATACTGGGACTGTATGACAAAAATCCAACTGCACTATAACAGTATGTCCCTAGGGCTTTGATAAATAAATAAAAAAAACCCACCAACCTTTTACTCAGGATAAAAAAAGAAATACCCTAAATATTCTCCATTGGTATTGAAAAATGTCTTCCAAAAAGCATTTCTGAAATCTGTGCACTCCAGCCTTACACTAGTAGATCAGGAATCTTCCTTGGGAATTTTACACTGGAATCAGATTAATTTGATGTATCTTGCTCAGCCACATTATAGGTATACCCAGCAGCTTGAAAACAAATGTCTTTTTCAGAGGGAATGTTTTCACTTGTACACTATACAGAATGCATTCTTGTGGAAGGAATAAAAGCCTACATAAACTAGGCTTGATAATGAGCGTGCACTTCATATATGGGGCCCTTTGCACTTGATAAAGCCTTTTTTCCTGTCGCTGTCGTAATTTCTCAGAATGTTCATGTTACTGTTTCAAGGATATAATGTAAATGAGGTTTAAAGATGGAAAACTCATCTCAGAATTGTGTTTAATGGCTGCAGGCAGACTGCTGCTGTGAGTGTGTGCTTGTAATCAGTAAACTCAGCTGTATTTGAAGCAGTGCATTGTCACACTGCTTTGGAAGGAGGACCTGTAGATTAGAAAGAGTACCTATATAGCCTGTGAGGTGAAGTTCTGCCCTTTTTCAGTTGCCATTATAACGAAGGAGAAGAATAAGTCTGACTTTCACCCACTGTTAGGCTGAATTTCAGACTGTCTAGTGGATATTTTACATTATTGCTTCTCTTCATTTCAGAGTTTTTCAGATTTGTTTATAATTTTCTATAGCACTACACTAGCAAATTTACATAAGGCAGGGATGAGTCAGTATTGTTATGTTTAACTGGATATGTCTGTGGTTTAAGTTGAAGCATAGTTCAGGGTTTTGATGTTTTATGCTACCATTTCCCATATTTTGTCAGAATTGTTTTGTATAGCATTTCAGTTCTTTGGAGTGGTAGTTGTTATAAATTTATTTTGAAAGTGTTCTGACTGTTTAGAGAGCCCAGGGAAAATTTATCTGTATTTGGCTGTTCTTTAGGCCAAAGAATTTTCAGAGAAAAAGCCCCAAAATGAGGTTTAAATGTGAACACATTAGAACAAAAATTGTATTCTGAAATAGTTCTACTTGTAGCAGTAGCTATGCATTCCATAAGACCAAGACACATACTGTATGAATAAAAATTATTTTTTGTACAATAGAGGTCTATAGTTATGCTGTAACAATCACACTTCACAACATAATTATTGCATATGATCTAATTATTTATGAAATCTTCAACAAATATATTAATCCACAATTAAATAAGTGAGAACTCAAAAGGATCTGTATTCTTGCAGAGAGTGGGGTTTTTATATGGGATATTTAGGGAACTTGTTACTTTTCTCCAAAGGAGGAATTAGGGCTCCTACCTTTTTCAGTATTATAAATGTTTTTACACAGACTTTAACTTTGCTAAGAAAATAAATATTTTTATATATCCACAGATATATATGTCAGTGCATATATATTGCATTTCAATGTGTATATATTTATGTAGTCATATCAGTACTGGTTTTACCTTAAATATAGAATGTTTGCCTTAAACTGTGACAAAGACATGCAGTAATGAACACTCCAGTAACAACTTCACCTTTGTGCTTTGAAGTTTACTCTTTTATAGTTATTGGAAGCTATTGGACTATAATCTTTTTAATTAAAAAAAACATAATACACAAAACAAACACCAAAATTCAAATCAGAAAACAAAGTTTTAATTTTAGAGACTTATACTTCTTGTTTGACATGACCTAATGTTTGTACATTGTTGCTGTTCTAGTCAGGATCTCGTATTTGAGATGTGTTTTATTCAGAGCAGCAGTATTGGCTACGGTTATTCCTGCTCCAGGCAAAACCACCAGTAATGTTTCAGCTTCAGGCATCAAAAGCACAGAGAAGCTGTAACTGCCTCAAGCCAAAAGTGTGCCGGTGTCAGCCCAGCTGGGAGCTCCCTTCTTCCTGTGAGACTTGCCCACATGAGGTTAGATTTACGATGAGAGAAGTCAGCAGTCAGCTACATGGAGCTGCTAATCTTGTGTGATAGAAAATAACCTAGCAAGCAGAATCTGTTGCATGCATATGCATTACTGTAATTAGTCATCACTTTTTTATAAAGCACTGAAAATGGTAGGAGTGCAAATATTCCAAAATAGTCTCCCTGTATAATATGATAATTCCCTATTTTGTTTTGTTGTGGAAAGCATGGAATAATAGACATTTGTATGGGACAGATAGTTACAAGCTAGTCCCTGGAACAAATTCTTTAGCTCTTATTTCCTGAGTGTGCATCAGAAATCTTGACTTCTTGTTTTTCTATCTAATTTTTGGTTCTTTATTCTTTTTTGCCCCTTCTAGAAACAGTTTTCAAAACTGTATTCAGCATTATGAGCTTTTTTGGTGACCCATTCTGCAAAGTAAAGTATCTATTTAGCATGGTATTGAGGAGCTGAGAAACTTAAGTCCTGGTTTTCTGGGATTACAGGTAGCACATGAAAATACACTTTGACAAAATTACGCAGAATCACAGAATCAATTGGGTTGGAAAAGACCTCAAATCATTAAATCCAACCTATTTCCAGAGTAAATGGGGCATAAATGTCCCTCTGACTGTCTAATAAGAGTGCCTGATTTCTCAAAATGTTCTTCAAAAGCCCATATTTGGTTGAAACATTGTGCAGCTTTCCAAACTGCTTTTCTTGTCCCTCTGTTTTTAGAGCACCCTGCACATTCTAACACACTGACTTTAATAACATTATTTGGACCTTTAATAAGCCCATTCTTAAATTATAAATTTACATATACTCATTATTAAAGCTGTTTATCTTCTTTGGTATATGTAGAGGATGTTCCTTATACAAGGTACACTTGTAGAGTAAAAAAAAATCTATTCTCATCACAGTATGTTTATCCTCTCATAAATTTTTAAACTTCAGGTGACAAGAAGAGATGACCAAGAGTGATGATTTACAAGCAGTGTATCACCTATTGCTTCTTAAATCTTTGCTTTGACAGAAACAGGTTATGCAGCCTATTTTTACAACAATGTGCTATACTGTTTTAGGGAAAGCATTTTTAGGGAAAGTAATTTTTACTTTTGCTTCCAAGACAAGTGGAATTCTTTCAGAAATATATTGAAGGGTCAAGAGGCATATATTAGCTAATACCACCATAATTCAGTGCTAGTCTGTGGGTGATGTATAGGAGATTTAACAACTGGGAAGGGAGGGTTACAGTCCAAGGAACAGCTGAGTTGCCATAGAGTTCTTACTTGGTTTTTGGACTGGTTTATATTTGTTTATTTGAACGAAGTCAATAGTAGTCAGAACTTCTCTTCTACCGGTTTAGAGCCAAAACAATTAAACTTTACTCAACAAGGATTTATAGTAATCATATTTAATTTCATTTGTTGGAATCCTTTAATGGAAAAAAAAATGAACCATTTTTATTGATCTGTTTTTACCTGAGAAATTCACAAGCAAAACATGTTTTATTAATTCATTGTCAGATGTAGTGTGTATATATATATATAAATATATAAATAATTTAAGACAATTGCCTGAATGTGAGTATACACATCATGGTTAAGCATGATGCTCAAAAAAGAACAGTGTCTTTCATTTATTTTCATCAGTAACTGTAGTATATATATACATATTGTTCCATACTCTTTATTTTACAGCTCCTTCATGGATATGTCTACCAGCATTTTACGCATATTTTGCACCATTTTTGTTTAACATTATGAAAAGAGCTAATGCATTGCCTTAAGTATTTTATCTCTGTACTTGTTGATAAATGCAGGTAGTGCTTTTCTAATTGTACTCCAACAGTACCCTGGCATTGATAAATTAGATGTGCAGCACATACCTGACTCAGGATACTTGTATTTTTCAGCATTAGGTTTTGAAGTATAAAAAGATACTGCACTCATATTTTTGTATGCTGACAATTGTGTAGGGTTTCTTTTTATGTACTGTATATATAAACCAAGCTTTCCTAAAGAAAATTTATTATTTTGAATGTTTCCCATTTTCTACTAGAAGATGTGGGTTTATGTTTCTTCTTCAGTATGTGTAAATGAATATACAGCGTACACAGTCATGCAGATGTTAATACCATTGAGAAATTTCAGATTGTCCAGAGGCTAATCAAGTTTTTTTCTTATATTCTTCTCCAAAAATAACATCTCCATGTTAGAAAACTAATTTAGAAGTAACTGCTTCTTCAGTTTAAAGTCCAACTGAGTGTTCAAAGTAGCTAGGACATTTATGCAAGCACTTAGATTTGGACTTTCAGGGGAATATCTATGACATCTTCTGTGGTTGTGTGTGTGTCCTATCTGCAGTACCATACGCCAGATTTAAAAGACTAAGCAGCCTTATTAACTTCTTAACACCCTGTATATAGTGTATGTATTTGGTTATACTTGTGTTATACTTTAAAAATGAACTTAATTTCTGCATTGAGTATTGCACACATTTTTCAAATGGAGAATATATTTTGTAATGTCTCATTAAGCACAAAAGAGCATTACTGCTTTGAAACATTATGTGTAAGTACAGCCACACACAGAATGTCTCAGTCAGCTTTTGTTTGAAAACAATCAAACTAGCAGCTCTGTGGGTAGTTGAGATTGTTAGAAGTAACCTTTGGAATTAAATAACCTTGAAACATGGATTTAAATTACATTTTCCTTATTTGTAAAGTGCCTCTGTAGCATATTTTGAATCAGTTGCTGTATTGATTATGGGCAAAACTAATACTGTGTACTTTTAGATCTGTGCTTTATTTTTTTAGTTACATAGGCAAGACTGGACGGTAATAAATGCCAGACAGAAATAAACCATTCATAATATGGCCACTGCAAATCTCTTTATTTGTAAGCAAGAAATAAGTTGAGAGGGAGGGGGTTGGGGGTGCTAAGTGTTGTATGGCTGCCCTAGAAATTCTGCTGCAGGAGAACAGAAATTAAACTTCTAGAAATAAATGTTTATAATAAGAACCTCTTCTGAGAACCCGGGCCCAATCAAGGTTTATTGCTTGTAATTAAAATATATCTTTGTAACCATTCAAAAACTGAACCCTGCATAAGCAGTAGTCTGTGGCTGCAGACAGCTCTGTTTTGTGAAAGTTGGAAGAGAGACAGGCATGAAAACCACTTTCTGACCCTATGGTGCCATTAGTGCCCCTCGAAGTTCCAAAACATCCACCACCATTTCTGGAATTTCTTATCTGAAGACAGAAAGCGTGAAGCTGTCATCATCTGTATACTGCTGTGCAAAAGAGCATCTGACAAGCATAATATGGAGTGTTATACTCCTTGTGCTAAAAAACCACCTATAAATGACTGATCCTTTAGAGGGATTGGGAACTGTTGGGATGCCAGGGGTTTGAGGAGTTGCACTCAGTGTTTCTTTTGTAGGGCTGAAAGCTGATGAAATATTAGACCTTGCTGAGAGTTGTCTCTATATGAAGGAAATTCTGAATTCTACATAGTTATTGTGGTAAAGACTGAGAGGAACAGTGGAGACAGGACCAAAACCAACTACAATTACTTTGTAAAATCCCTTTAGTTTTCCATCTGCTATCAAGGAGGAGGGTGAGGATGCAAGTATTTCTGGATAACTAGACTTGAAAGATGGATCTTTATTTTTTTTTTCTTCTATCCTATATATTCCTCTCCCTAATTTTGTGCAGGACAGCATGGCATTTTGAAGTGTTGAGCAGCAGAAGTGACCAGAGGATTTCAAATATGAACTGCTTTTCTACCATCACAAGTGAAGTTTCTTGTTTCAGTGCTCCTCGTTTCTGCCATGAATACATCAGAAATAAAGTCTAAAGCATTCTTTTCTTGATTGGTGTACACAGTGGGAATAAATAGTGCTTTGAAACAACTGCTGAGAAAGATAATCAATTGCACCATGGTAGCACTTGGGTGTCCAGTAATTTTGCATCTTTTATGTGAAAGTGTTGCTATCATCTTGATTTGAAAGTGAAAAAGCCTGCAAAGTGACTTACTACACTTACACGTCAGAGGTCAAATGAGTCCACAATTCAAAATCGATAATATATCTTTGCCTCGCATCAAAGTATGTGTCTGCTAAACTTTGAAAGTAAGGATACTTCCTTTTAAATGTTACTCATAAACTTACTTTTACTATGTATTTGAATGTGTTGGGGTTTTTTTATAGCAGAAACAGAATAGATGATGTTCATACTTGGCTTACACTAATGAAGTGGAATTGCAAACAGTTACTTCATTTCTGCTTGTAGAAATCTTAGTTTTCTGAAACTGCTTTCCTACATATTAGTTGATTCCCCTCCTCCCCCCATTCATTTCTGTATTCTGTGGAGCTGCTAGGATTCTGAGGACACTAAAATGCCCTATTAGACCCAGCTGGCCTCATCCCTGCACCCACTGGCCATGGATTTGGAGCAGCATTTCTGCTCAGGCCTTCGAAGCTACTGTCTCCAGCCACATCTCTGGGGTGGACCTTGAAACTTGGGCTGTGGGTAGCTTTGTCCCTAGTCCCATCTTCTGCTGTTTGTGATTGAAGTTTCTGGATGGACCCTGCACCTGCTTCAATGTTTTGCCTTGTCACATCATCCCTGGGCTGTTAGCAGAGCCTGTTTTTATCTTGTCCTGTCAAGGGGAGGCCACTGGACTGTGTTCACCCACAGGTCCCAGCTTGTCCTCCTTCAGGGAGTGAACCTGCTCTTGCTGCTCTCCAAGATGAACATCCAGTGCTGATACAAGTTTTTCCATGTCTGACTTACTAGTGGCTTCTACTGCATTAAAGCAAATCAGTGAGTTGGATTAATGGGGCAGACAGGACAGGATGGGAAAATGTCCATTTCCAGTCACAAGATAGGTGGGAGGCTTCTTCTATTGATATTAATACTCGGACTGAGGGTAAAATACAAAAACGTTTATATCCTTAATTTGGCAAAAAGATTTGAAAATGCATCTCCAGAATGTGACATGAAATGGAGAGTGGGGAGAAAATACTGGATATTGAGGAGGAGTGCAAGGTGAGACAAATGCTGAGCAGTGTAAATACAGCAATGAAATACCCGAAGATTTGACCTCAGTTTTTCCAAGTATTTAACACAGTTGATATGTTATCAAACAACTGCATCTTTTATAGAAGACTCAGTATAAATTCTAATAAATTTAACTTACATCTAGAACTTTTTTTAAAGCTCTAGGGTTTAGCTAGTCATGTTTTGTTCTTCTTATTTAGAGTTCTTTACCAAGGAAGGAGGGATCTTAATATCTGGAATAAATAATTGGTGTCTTTCCTTGTGAAGGATAACAACCTCTAAAAGTAGGAGGAAATTGTACTGGATATATTCTGGGAGCATAATCAAATGAAAGGAACACCAATAGGTTTTGATTCTGCTTTCATTTAAATGAATAACCAAATTTTCATTGACTGCAGAGAATGAATCCATAATACTGCCACTATTATGCCAGAACCAGACTAGCTTGAATGCTTGTCAACGTGTTTAGTTCACCTAATTAATGAAACTATTCATGTCTCAAGACAGAAATCTTGACTGGAAATGAGAAGCAGACCACATGTAATCAATGAGGTTTTGTCATCAACCAGCCATAGAGTCTAATCAAACCAATACAGGACATGACTGCAAGCAAATGAACATCAGCACTGTATTATCTACAGTCAGTGCATCATCACAAAACTTAATGACAAAATATCACCAGATTAAGGCGGAAATAATGTCTGATGCTAATCAGTGTTACTTGCTCATATTGTAATACATTTCAAAATATGTTGAGTGACAGCTGAATTCAAAGTCAAGACAAAGTGAAGCTTGATTGAATGCTTAGCAATATATTTGATGTTGTTCCAAAATAGGAAAATGCATAAAGCTTTTATGTATTAAGAAGTTGGGTAGGTGTTTGGAATTTTGACAACACACCCTGAAAAATTAGTAGCTAGAGAAATAATTACAGTCGTGGCAATTTTAAAGGACATTTGTGGGCCTGTTTCAGACAGAACAGACAGTAGGCTTTCATCTCTGGATGAGTTCCCATGACTTTGAGAGAAGGCATTAATATTTGAAACTGTTGCATGGGAATAAACTACATTATCTGAGTATTCATCAAACAATAGTCATGAGAAAAAAGAGCATCTTTTTTAGTCTTAAGCCTTGTCTTTAAAAAAACAGAAGTTCCCTACCTAATCATAGTTCCTAATTTTATATCTATTGTGAGAAATAATCAATGTCTCTCTACTGTCCTCAGTAACAAAGCAATGTATTAAATGGGATGTGAAGAAATTTTCCTCTACTTTTTTTCTCTTTCATTTAATAAACTCATTTATTCTACCAGGTGAGATGCCTTTCAGAGGAACAGTAGAAGTAAAGATTCCAGTCACGTTGATGTTATGGGCTTGTTGTGCCTTTAACACCTCTCTTGAAGGCTACAGTCTATTTGGAGCTTCCTGAAGGAGCTCTTTTCATGATGGTGAGCAGGCAAAGAGAGGATTCTGAAGATGGAGGAGTGACTGAAGTGTTTGCTGTTGAGATTGCAGTAAAAATGCACCCCATATACATTACTGTTCTGTGTTCTAGGTTCTACGATCTAAATGATGTTATAACAAACAATTCAGTTCAGTAATGAAAGTAGAATATGAGCCTTACGATTGGTCTTTCATATATCTGACTACCAGAAAAACAGGAGACGGATATTCTGTACCAATTAGAATAAAAGTGGGACAATGCTTATATTGTGTTTTTAGAATGAGAAGGGTAGAAAAAAACAGTAGAAATTCCTACTTTCTCCCTAGGTATCCTCAATATTTAATTTTGATTTAGGCCACATTAGATCAAAACAATGGGAACATAGCCCTCATTATAATCAGGATTTCAGTAAATTTCAAAGCAGTTCAAAATTTTCTCCAAGGAAATAGAAAATCTGATATAAAATGAGGAACTCATTCTACTGTTCTTCTACTCTCCGAGTTCCATTTCTCTGTTTCCAAATGCTAATAATCCCTGTGAACCTTCCTTAGAACAGACTCAGTGGGGAAGCCAAAGAATAAACCAGCATGAAAGGAAAGAAAATCACGAGTGCTGAAGGCTTTTCAAATGTGCTGAGCAACAACTATCTTCTGTTTCATTCAGAATTCATCTCATGCGGGTCACAGAGCAGGGCTGTCGGTGAAGTGCAGAAATACAGGCTCTGCCAGATTATTTCAAAATTGTGATATGTGGAAGCAGGTCTGCTTTGAATAAGGTGAGGTGAAATGCGCCTCCCCTTTCCCCTCCTTGTGAAATTTGCTGTTTGCATCACACATAGGACTGTTCAACTGTGCTGCTATAGGAAATGAGACTTTTTGTCAACCTGGATGTTAACAGTCTGACTACTGAAAAATAACCTACTCTCTTCATCCTGCAGTGAGAGCTGTGTAGTATTTCAGCTACTGCAGAGCAGCTTGGAGGTGTGGGAGGACAGAGCAGGAGTGATGTTGAGGTGCCTCTGCCTTGAACTCTTGTTAGTCCAGTGCATCTTGTATAGCTACAGCAGGAAAGATAAAAAACTACTCCTTTCCTAGAGCATAATGAGGCCACTGGTGTGCAGTCCCAGGATAAGCATGTTCCACTGTTTTCAGGAAGAGGAGAGTATGTCGTTTAGTTTGAACTACAAACTTTCTATTGCCAGGATGAAAACTCTAAGAATATTTTCATATGCTTATCTGTGTTAGAAGTTATAAATGTATGTGCTTTGGAACAGGCCTGCTTTGTTTTCAGATTCCAAAGGCACTCAGATGAGAGTTAGGCTGTGGCTACAATCTATTTGCCTTTCAGACCTACGTGTACCCAGAGCAGAGTTATAGTCACTCAGAAGACTTTTTTTCAGCCAGAAGAAAGGCATCTGAAGATTTTTAGGCAAACTCACAGGTCATTTTGAGCAACATTGGCATTGTGGTAAGGTACTGAAATTGTAGTTACCCAAAAGTAAAATCCGAAATTGTGTCATATTTTTCAGAAGTGACTTGGGGCTGAGTTATCAGAATATATATTTTTTTTTTTTCAGCTGGTGTTTAGATGTGGATCAAAGCTTTAGACTTGGATTATGATGTGCAAGCTGGCTTTTCTTCATTTAAACACTGGTGTCAACAAATGCTAAGTGTCCAGAAATATCAGTCACTTTTGAGAACAAAGCTAGTGTTCCTGTCCATTAGCCAGCCCTGATAATTTTACAGTGAACACCTAAGTTCTTCTGATTTATGGCAAGAAAATGCTTAAATTCCTTTTATGAGGCATTTGTATTTGGTTACCTAATCACAAACACAACCACTTGCTAAAATTTCTGAAGTATAATCTAAATTATTTCCACAGTAGTTAGGCATCAAAATGCTTTTAAAAATCCCACCAGGTTATCTGCACCATTTGTAAAGAAGTAGCTTTAAGAATCTCATCTAGATGCATAAAAAATGTAAGAGGAAGGAGGTAATGTTCATGGTACCATAAACTTCCTTCAGAATTGAAGTGAAATACCAATTCTTATAAACAAACTTGATCTTCCATTTATGATTTTCCAGTCATAAAAGCAGTGCACATTTTTCTTACTCACATGAAATTCCAGTATTTAATATTGTCAAAGCAACAGCCTTTCTCTTGTTTCTCGATTCACTATGTATTTGTCTAATTTGGCTTTAGTCACTACTGTAGAGACCTTTCCCCTTAGCTGCCAATCCCTATATATGGCAAGTTATATTTAAATACTTAGTGGCAAAATCATCAGTTATTCAAAGGTCCTGGTTTATATTCAGTGATTCCTCTTCTCTAACTTTCTTTTCCTAATGTGCTTGGATATATAAATGTCTCAGCTAAACATCTAATGACAGGCTCTCTGACTGGCTCCCACCCACTGGGAACCTTATTACTTGTGTTGTATTTGTACCACCACAGCTACCCAGGTACACCAACTCTCCAAAGATTTTTAAAAATTGTGCATAATCTGAAGTTCAAAACTGAAGTAAGTCAGTGTTTGTGTTGAAACATCAGAGTTAGAACTAATCCCCAACTAGTATTTCTTAGGATACTGAAAGGCACCATAATAATCCTTGAGGATTTGTTCAGTACTTTAGGGAACACGTCATTGCTAGATCCATGTGGAAATGTTATACATAGTCTCCCTATCCTATTGCAGGGTTGTAACTAAGTTAGGAAAGGAGGATCGTTCATGGACATGGCCAGAAATTAAAAAGTCTTCTTGGATCAGTTTCCAATCACTAACATTCACTTAAGTAATAACTTTAAGGAAAATCCTTAATCCATGGAATCTGTTTTGCATCAACATCTATAAAACATGACTAATACTATTCCTTTGACCTTGAAGGTCTTTCTGTTTTTTCTTTCTCTATATAAAGGCATGCGAATGCAGCTTGAAAGCATCTCTATTCAAGTTTTTGATGCTTTGGATGCCAAACAACATTTAAAGTCATGATATTTGCACCAGTGAACTCCCATAGTCAAGGAGGCCCACCTGTCTGCCTGTTTTAGAGCATCCCCAAAACTATGCAAGTCTCTGCCATGATCTAGTAAGTGATTTAACCTCTTTGGAAGCCTAAAGTAGACATTCTCCTGCATATTTCACTAGCAGGAGCTTTATTAGAACACAAAGATCAGATCAGAGCTCACACACAAACTTTGAGAGTGAGGTGGTATAGCCAGGTCATCCTCCAGCAAACAGGGAGCTCAGCCGCCCTGTGTGTGTTGATTTTACTATCAGTAAAGCACTATATATGGGGCCTCTGGTGGTCTAGTGGTTAGGGTGCAGGACTCT